>NC_044981.1:61403365-62003365 GCF_008728515.1 Papio anubis | reverse complement strand
CAGGTTTCTAAACCTCTTAAAACTCCCCAAATCTGGTGCCAACTTGGACAATATTCTTTAATGCACTCCTTTTTAATTATCCCCACCTGCCCGGTTCCCTTATTAGGCCAAGTCATTTTAACTAAATTGTCTGCTTCCCTGACTTTTCCTAGGCTACAGCCACACCTCATTGCCACCTTTTCCCCCTGTTCAAAGCCTCCTTCGCATCCTCCCCTTATATCTCCCCACCTTAACCCACAAGTATAGGATACCTCTACTCTCTCCTTGGTGACCAATCATGCACCCCTTACCACCTCATTACAGCGTAATCACCCTTACCCCACTCAATGCTAGTATCCCATCCCACAGCACTCTTTAAAAGGATTAAAGCCTGTTATCACTCATCTGTTAGAGCATGGCCTTTTAAAGCCTGTAAACTCACCTTACAATTCCCCCATTTTGCCTGTCCTAAAACCAGACAAGCCTTACAGGTTAGTTCAGGATCTGCACATTATCAGCCAAATTGTTTTGCCTATCCACTCTGTGGTACCAAACCCATATACTCTCCTATCGTCAATACCTCCCTCCACAACCCATTATTCTCTTCTAGATCTCAAACATACTTTCTTTACTATTCCTTTGCACTCTTCGTCCCAGTCTCTCTTTGCTTTCACTTGGACTGACCCTGACACCCATCAGGTTCAGCAAATTACCTGGGCTGTACTCCTGCGAAGCTTCACAGAGAGCCACCATTGCTTCATTTGAGCCCAAATTTCTTCCTCGTCTGTTACCTATCTCAGCATAATTCTCATAAAAACACACATGCTCTCCCTACTGATCGTGTCTGGCTAATCTCCCAAATCCCATCCCTTCTACAAAACAACAACTCCTTTCCTTCCTAGACATGGTTAGTGCAGTCAGAATTCTTATACAAGAGCCGGGACCGCGCCCTGTAGCCTTTTTATCCAAACAACTTGACCTTACTGTTTTAGCCTACTAGCCCTCAAGTCTGCGTGCGGCAGCCACCCCTGCCCTAATACTTTTAGAGGCCCTCAAAATCACAAACTATGCTCAACTCACTTTCTACAGTTCTCATAACTTCCAAAATCTATTTTCTTCCTCCCACCTGACGCATATACTTTCTGCTTCCCAGCTCCTTCAGCTATACTCACTCTTTGTTGAGTCTCCTACAGTTACCATTGCTCCTGGCCCTGACTTCAATCCGGTCTCCCACGTTATTCCGGATACCACACCTGACCCTCATGACTGCATCTCTCTGATCCACCTGAAATTCACCTCATTTCCCCATATTTCCTTCTTCCCTGTTCCTCACCCTGGTCACATTTTATTTATTGATGGCAGTTCCACCAGGCCTAATCACCACTCACCAGTAAAAGCAGGCTATGTAATAGTATCTTCCACATCTATCATTGATGCTACCGCTCTGCCATCCCCCCACTACCTCTCAGCAAGCCAAACTAGTTGCCTTAACTCAGGCCCTCATTCTTGCAAAAGGACTAGGTGTCAGTATTTATACTGACTCTAAGTATGCCTTCCATATTCTGCACCACCATGCTGTTATACGGGCTGAAAGAGATTTCCTCATTATGCAAAGGTCCTCCATCATTAATGCCTCTTTAATAAAAACACTTCTCAAAGCCACTTTACTTCCAAAGGAAGCTAGAGTCATTCACTGCAAGGGCCATCAAAAGGCATCAGATCCCATCACTCAGTACAATGCTTATGCTGATAAGTTAGCTAAAAAAGCAGCTAGAGTTCCAACTTCTGTTCCTCATGGTCAGTTTTTCTCCTTCATATTGTTCACTCCCACCTACTCCCCCACTGAAACTTCCACCTAGTAATCTCTTCCCACACAAGGCAAATGGTTCTTAGACCAAGCAAAATATCTCCTTCCAGCCTCACAGGCCCATTCTATTCTGTCGTTATTTCATAATCTCTTGCATGTAGGTTAAAAGCCACTAGCCCGTCTCTTAGAACCTCTCATTTACTTTCCATTGTGGAAATCTATCCTTAAGGAAATCACTTCTCAGTGTTCCATCTGCTATTCTACTACTTCTCAGGAATGTCTCAGGCCCCCTCCCTTCCCTACACATCAAGCTCAGGGTTTTGCCCCTGCCCAGGACTGGCAATTGACTTTACTCACATGCCTCCAGTCAAGAAACTAAAATATCTCTAGGTCTAGGTAGACACTTTCACAAGATAGGTAGAGGCCTTTCCCACAGGGTCTGAGAAGGCCACCACAGTCATTTTTTCCCTTCTGTCAGACATAATTCCTCGGTTTGGCCTTCCCACCTCTATACAGTCCGATAGCAGACCAGCCTTTATTAGTGAAATCACCCAAGCAGTTTTTCAGGCTCTTGGTATTCAGTGAAACCTTTATATCCTTTACCATCCTCAATCTTCAGGAAAGGTAGAACGGACTAATGGTCCTTTAAAAACACACCTCATCAAGCTCAGTCACTAACTTGAAAAGGACTAGACAATACTTTTACCACTTTCCCTTCTCAGAATTCAGGCCTGTCCTCGGAATGCTACAGGTTACAGCCCATTCGAACTCCTGTGTGGACACTCCTTTTTATTAGGTCTTGGTCTCATTCCAGACACCAGCCCAATTTGAAATGCATCCTGAAAACTTAGATAGAGCCTAAAAACTCACCAACCAAGCAAGTAATTACTCTGAACACCCTTAGGCTCTCTCTAATTAGATATCCCAGGTCCTCCCAATTATCAGTCCTTTAATACCTGTTTTTTTCTCCTTCTCTTATTTAGAACTTGTGTCTTCTGTTTAGTTTTTCAATTCATACAAAACCACATCCAGGCCATCATCAATCATTCTATATGACAAATGCTCTTTCTAACAACCCCACAATATCACCTCTTACCACAAAATCTTCCTTCAGCTTAATCTCTCCCACTCTAGGTTCCCACACTGCCCCTAATCCCACTTGAAGCAGCCCTGAGAAACATTGCCCATTATCTCTCTATACCACCTCCCCCCCCAAATTTTTGCTGCCCCAACACTTCAACACTATTTTATATTATTTTTCTTATTAATGTAAGAAGACAGGAATGTCAGGCCTCTGAGCCAAAGCTAAGCCATCATATCCCCTGTTACCTACATGTGCACATCCAGATGGCCAGTTCCTGCCTTAGCTGATGACATTCCACCACAGAAGAAATGAAAAAGGCCTGTTCCTGCCATAACTGATGACATTACCTTGTGAAATTCATTTTCCTGGCTCATCCTGGCACAAAAACTCCCCCACTGAGCACCTGTGACCCCCCCCACCACTGCCCCCCAGAGAACAACACCCTTTGACTGTAATTTTCCTTTACCTACCCAAATCCTATAAAATGGCCCCACCCCTATCTCCCTTTGCTGACTCTCTTTTCAGATTCAGCCCACCTGCACCCAGGTGATTAAAAAGCTTTATTGCTCACACAAAGCCTGTTTAGTGGTCTCTTCACACGGACACGCATGACAGTGATAATCCAAAGAAGCTATAGCACAACATTGAATATTCACTGAATTAGTGTGTGAGGATTATATTTTCTATAACATTTTAGTATTAGAAAGGAATGGAAGTCTCTGTTCTATTTAATTTAGCCTTGCTAGGCATGGTTTCATAATCTTCTTAATGCTTTGTTAAAAAGCATTTACAAATATGGTTATGCACAATACTAATGATGTACTTATAATAATGTAAAAAATAAGAACTAGTTCAAATGTAAGCACTCTGGGCTTCTTCAAAATGGAGAATTTGGTCACCAAAATATAATTCTACAAACATATTTCCTTTTATGAAAATTATAAGCACAAAATGTAATGTTTAGCATTCTTAAGATATGAGTGTTCTTCCAGATGATTTCTAAAATAAAGATTTTATACAAAAATGTTGAAGAATGGAGACAAAATTTAGGCATATATTTAGTATTTACATTTTTTGAATGTTTTCCTGACTTGAAGATACATACACTGTCTCTATTTATTGAAAAAGAAACAATTGATTTTATATGGAAGCAATAAAATCACATACCTGAACCTATTCAAGAACTATAGCTCAGATTAATCGAAAAAGTTTATAAAATGCTAAAGTTTGCATATTTAAATATATCTTAAATTACAAATAACGCTCTAAGATGATATAATACACGTGTCATGCGAGCACACATTTATTGTTCTTTAATAAGATAATCTAAACATAATTAAAATAAAGACAAAAATTAGTAAGATACTTTTTAAAAACAATACTTGCAAAATGCACTTTCATTCACATGAACAATTATACAGATGTCCTGGCCTAAATGAGAAATTGTATTATATATTTTCTTTTCCATACATGAGAATAAATTGCATCTTACCTAGCTTCCACTATGATCAAGAGAAGACATTTGAGATACAGCTCTTCAGGATTATGACCCGGTACAACTTATTCCATCAGGACAACACTTTCTGTCTGAAGCGAAATGACCCCCTGTGGATCTTTAAATCAGAACATTCACTTCATTATCTCTGCACATGAATTAACAAAATTCACTGGTTCAGATCTGCCAAATAAGAGTAACTGTCACATTAAAAAATAATGTTTAGAACAAAATAATCTAAACCTAGCACAGATAACATTTGTCTGATTTTGATATACCCACTTTACCATTTCAGAAACATGAACATTTAGCCCACCAAGACCAAAGTGGTAGGTGATCTCCCCAAAGTCAACTGTCTATAACAGAGCTATGTTAGAATCTTGGTCTTGGTATTCTTCTTATAATTATTTACATTTTGTGATTAAATTTTCCATAAATTAATGTATTGAAATTCATTTACATTTTCAACGTGTAAAACAGAGCTATTAAAAAGCACCATGGAAGACTTCCTTTCAGAATTAGCAAGAATGTGCTGTAATTTATTGCTCATGAGTGATATCTGTTTTCTGCCATGTATTCTGTCTTGTTTTGACTAGGCAACAATCTCATTCACCTTGTGCCAGGATAGAGCTTTGTCTTCTGGAATGTGAATTGTCACAGAAAAAATAATGTCTCTGTAATTCTATGTAGATATGAATTAGTTCCCAGACACATAAAATGAGTTGACACAGGCAACCCACTACAGACTGTGTACTTTGAGGTTGAAATTTTGCGAATGATTGCTTTGATAGAAATATGGTTTAAAAGGATTTTATCTTCAGTTGGTTCTTTCAACAATTTGTGTATTATGAGGCAGATGTCAAGCTGTCTTACAGATATACTGAAAACTCCAAAGCCTTTCCAGTCAACCTGCCTATGGTGACCTTTGTTTTCCCCTACATTTAAAGATTTCCAAAATCAATTCAGTCAATATTTATTGACACTCAACCTGGTTCTGCTCTATCTTGAGTGTCTCAATTAGCTACAGGGTGTCCATTTTGTCTATAAGTTGGGGTACAGTTGAACAAGTAAAATCTCTACGCATGTATTTTGCTCATCTTTGTTCTCCCCGTGGTTGTTGGCACATTGTTGAGTGTCAACAAATATTGACCAAAGTAATCATTCTTTAGTCAGAATTCTTCCATATTTGACTTTAGGAAGGATGGCATGACTAGCAGAGAGAAGGAGGCTTTAATAAGCCAGACTGACTGACAGGGGCAAATAAAACTTTGGTGGTATCAGGGTGACTTATAGAAAGTGGTGATGGGGTAAGAACAGGTGGCTCTTTTAAAGGCCAAACATGTTTTAGAAGCCATGTGTTTATAATCTATAAATAATTATAAACTCAATATTTCTGAACTAATTAAACATAAAATGATGAAAGGAATGTATGCTCCCTAAATGCTAATCCAGCATAAAGTACAATCACTAACTCACAGAAATATTTTACGATGGGATAAAAATTTATAATTATCTGTATAAACATAGTTGTTGGAAATTGTATTGTTTAATACAATGACTAGAGAGCTTAGGTCAAACATAAGCTAGCTTTAACTATTGTAAAGGCAATAATTTATAACTACAAAGAAACAAAAATTGGTGGAAGGTAAAAGGAGAATATTGGGAGAGTGTTCTAATTTCAGAATTTCTTCACTTTGAAGACACTTCCAGGTAGACATAATAAATTCACAGTCACTGGAGACATTAGCTGGACAACAGCTGTCACAGATTCCAAAGATAGGACTCAAGCATCTGCTGATGTTTGAAATACATGACATTTAAAGAAAATATTATTGAACTCTGATATTTTAAGGTTTTTTCATGCTTTTCTCACCCATTTTGTGATCTAAAGTAATAGCATAAGAATCACAGGTTGTTTATTGAAGCATGATAATCGTATGGTCCTTTCTAAGAGTTCTAATAGAAAATAGCTTCCCGAATGTTAGTATCTTTTTTTAAAGCATATCTAGTTCAATACTTAATAGTCTACACATTATGGAAAATATCAGGGTTGTCATGACAACTGGATGGAAAATTTAGTAAATGTAATTTATTCCACATAATACAGTGTTCTCTTCCTTCCTGTTTGTTTAAAACATAATTTCATGAAAAATCCATAGTCTGCACTTAAATAGCCTGAAGAATGTCTGAAAAAATATACTCTGAAGTTAAATAAGACCTTAAAGGAAACACATCTTGTTCTGTCAAATTCTGGTACTATAGTTCTGACTCTACCTCTTTCTCCCCAAGTCAAGATAGTGCCCTGGACATTGAAACTAGTATGTGTAACCCCAAGCTTCAGTTAAGCTCAGGAGGAATTCTTTATTGATTTAGATTTTGCTGAGCACAAAAATTAGGTTAATCTTATAGAAAGGATTCAGAAGAAAATTTGAAATACTGAAGTTAATTATATAATTCAATTTAAAATATACAGAGGGCAGACACAGGCACCAGAAACAGAATGAAAGCTTGGAGTATTAGCTCACAGCAAAAAGAATCACAGAGAGTATATTATTATGAAAGTATTTATTGAGATAAATAATTTAGAATTCAATCTAATTATATTCTACTTGTTTACTGGCGGAAAAATTTTACCAAGTAGAATCCTATCATATCTATATATTTTTATCAAATCGTATAAACCTACTTGACTATGTCAATGAAGCCAACAGATTTTTATATATTTTTCTTATACTAGTATATATTTACAATAATGAAAAAAAGTAGAAACCTAGATTATGGCCAGATATAATTTATATTACATAGGCATTCTTGTTTTCTTTTCCTTTAATTAAGTGAAATATAAAAATTCAGTGAAGCAGGAAATGTAGATGTGCTCACATATATCTCCATCTTTCCTTAGAGGAAGAGCTAGAATTTTGGTTATGAATTTACTTGATTCTTCACACAAAATTTTATGTTTAATTATTTAAGAAAAGCTGAGAAGTATAAGACTCTTCATAATCTATGTGAAACCTTTCAGTTACTCTACCCTGATTATCTTAATTCTGCCTATTCTGGACTAGAGAAAAATAAATATAATAAAGTGGTTTGGTATCTGACAAGAAGAAAATATATAGGTTTCTATGAAATATTTATAAACAATTAAATTTCTATGGTAGATTATTAAATAGTATATAGTCATTAAATATTAGACAAATTGTGATTTTCTCCGTACTATTTGTAGCAAATTTGCTGAATTGTATTAGAAGAAAAAATTATGAGAAAATTTCATTTCTTTTCCATGGAATATTTCCTTTTATTTTTCAAGAAATCATGTGATTTAGTCATTAAATCTCAAATTCTTAAGCCAAGTTGACTGTTTTTAAATGCTGGCTCAATCATAACCTAGACATATTATCTTTGTCAATTATGTATCTTTGTATCTCGATTTTCTCTTTGACTAATATATAAACATCAACCTCAATTTGTTGTTTTGAAAATTAAATGAGTTGATACATTTAAAGTCCTTGGAAAAATGTCTCAAGGCAGTAGCATAAAGGTTAGATCTTATATTTATGTACCTTGCATCAGCATTATATGTTCTGAAAACAAGAATTAGAAATGCTTTTATCTACAAATCCTGGCCATGTCTTACATCTTAAAGATATTTATCTTAAAAAAAAAATTCTAAGGCAAAGAGCAGATGCCAGCAATATTTTTCTCTCAGCAGAATTATCAGTTCAAACAATTATGCATGTACAAAAATACCTTTAGAAGAGCTAATGAAAGCAGATGTGGAATCACAGCACCTGGGTGTACACAGACAGAAAAAAAAAAAAAAATCAAAAAAGTAGAAAGGACAGTTTTACATTACCCACATCACCTCTCCCCCAACCCTGGGCAGCACAGACTGAAAAGAGATACCCTCTGTTTGGCGGAAGGAGAAGATGAGCATCTGACTCTTCTTTGAACCCCTACACTGGGCCTACCCACATAAAACCCAGTGCTGCACAGATCTCTAACAGCCCCAGACTCCAGGATGGTACCTTTGGACTTCAAGCCAATTCTAGCATCAGTCTGGACTCCACAATTCCAGGCTCCAGGCCCAGGAGGTGCATTTAGCCTCCAGAATGGCTCTATTGTTAGGCAAACCTCAGGGATCCCAGGCTCCAGACTGTCTCTAACACATGGATAGCCCTCAAAACAACAGATTTGGGGCCCATCCCAGCAACACGTCAACCTTGTTGCCCTAGTTATCAGGCTGGCAGCCATGGATCCCGCCTCCAGGCTCGTCCTTAAAAACACAGGACACAGGCTTATCCAGGATGAAGCCAGCCCATACAGTCCCTGGACAATGCTAGAAACAGTTCAGTACCCCTGACATTAAACACAAGGTGGGCACCCATGGACACAAGCTCCGGATTGGTCCTATGATCCTTGTGACCCCATACTCTAGCAGACCCAAGGTCCAACCCTGTCTCAGCAAGCTCACTCCTGGACTTCTCCCCATGAACTCAGGCTTCATGATAGCTCCTGTGTACCCAGGTCCCAGGCTGATCCCTGAAGTCCCAGGACCCAGGCCAGCCCTATTGGCATCAGGCACCAGCAAGCACCTATGATCCTAGACTTCAAGCCAGCCCCTGTGAACCTTCGGTTCCATGTCAGCTTCAGCATCAAGCTGACCCAAGGCTGTGGAAAACCCAGAGTTCAGTCCTGCTTCACTAGTCCCAAAGTCAGGGCTCACTCCAGTAAACACCAGTGCCAGGTCGGATACTGTGAATTAAAGCTCAAAAACCATCCTTTTAGACCCAGGCCAGCCCTAATGGAGTTAAAATCAAGGCCTGTCATTGTGTGTTCTTACCAGGCCTGCCCCAGTGCCAGACCAGCCCTCATGGATTCTTGCTCCAGACCAATTTCATTGAACCTAAGCCACAGAACGATCTTGGTACTTAGATAACTCCTGCAGACAGGCTCAAGGTCCAGCCTACTGCTAGGTCAGTACCTGCAGACTCAGACTTCAGGTTGGACCCCACTGATACAGAATTCAGGCCTACTCTTGTGGGGCCAGGCTTCAGGGCTATCCCTGAAGACCCAGTAAACAAGTCTACCCAAGAGAATATAGGCTTCATGTCTCACTTCACACACCCAAGTACCTGATCTACTTACCTACTAACTCAGACAGGCATATGGCCACTCTGTCTGAGGACTGAAGTAACAAGCTCACTCTTGAACCACACCAGATATTCTGCCTAGAATCTCTAGATGTGCTAATTCGTGAAGGGCTTTCCCAGACAAAGACATTTTGCAGAATGAAAGGAGTCCCTAGTTCTTCACATGTGCAAACATCATGTAAAGCAACAAGAAACATAAAATGGCAAGCAGATAGAACATTACCAAAATTCCCCACAATCATCTCCCAGCAGTTTACCCCAAAAAAATGAAGACATACAAACTGCCTGACTAACAAAGAATTCAAAGTAAATGTATATAGGAAGCTCAACAAACTTCAAGAAAAACAATTTAATTAGGAAAACAAACAAAAATGACCACAACAACAACAAAAAAAAAAACCAGAGAAATCAAAATTATTTATAAAAATTATCAAACAGAAATTCTGAAGCTGAAAAATACAATGAATAAAATAAAAATTCAGTGGAGACAATAGCAGAATTGATCAAGCAGAAGAATAACTGTGAACTCAGAGAAAGGTTATTTGAAAATATACAGTGAGAGTAAAAGATAATAAAAAGACAACAAAAGTTTATAGAATCTATGAGACAGCATCAAAAACATAAAAATGTTGAATTTAGGCATATATTTAAAAAGAGAGAAATAAAAAGAGATTAAAAGCTTATTTAAATAAAAAAAGCAGAAAAGTTTCCAAATTTGAAGAAAGGTATAGGTAGATCAAAGGTCTCCAATCAGATTCAGTTCAAGGAGTATTATACCAAGATATATTATTATTCAATTGTCAAATCAACATCAAAGACACAATTCTAAAAATAGCAAGAGAAGATATGCAAATAATATATAAGTGAGTTCAATAAGCCTAGAAGTGGAGTTTTCAGCAGAGAGCTTACAGTTCAAGAGAGATTGAGATGATATTTTCAAAGTGCTGTAGTGAAAAACAAAAACAAAACAAAACATAACAACAATAACACAAAAACCCTGTCAACCAGAAATACTCTATTTAGCAAAGCTGTATTTCAGAAATGAAGGTGAGCTAAAGATTTTTCCAAAAAAAAAAAAAAAAAAAGCTGATGGAGTTCACTACCATCAGACCTGAATTACAAGAAATGTTAAGGGACGTTCAATAAACTGGAAGAAAAGAATGCTAAATGCTAAATAGTAACACAAAAGTATGTGAAAATATAAAACTCACTAGTATCAGTCAACACAGTCATATTCACTATGCCCTAATATTGTAATGGTGGTGTGTGAAAACATTATGTCTATAATATGAAGGTTAATCTATTAAAAATTATAATTGCGGTACTAGTTTAGGGATACACAATATTAAAAGATGTAAATTGTGATGTCAAAAATTTAATGGTGAGGTAGGGAGTAAAGTGTGAAGTTCTTTGTGTGATCAAAGTTAAGTTGTTATCAGCTTTAAATAGCCTGTTACATAGACAGAAGAAGATTTTTTCAAGTGTCCACAAAGCAAAAACTTATAGAGGATAGACTACAGATAAAAAGTAAGGAATCAAAGTATACTTTTAGAAAAAAAAAAAAAAAAAAAATTACAAAGGAAGACAGCAAGAGAGAAAGAAAAAAATAAGAAAAAAATGGATCTGCCAAAAAAAAAAAAAAAAAAAGAAAAAGGAAATCAACAACAACAAAAAGAAAAACAATAAAAACAGAACACAATTAACACAATGGTGGTATGGTAGTAAGTCCTTTCTTATCAATAATTACTTTCAAGTAAATGAATTAAATCATCCAATGAAAAAACAGAGTGACTGAATGAACACAAAACAAGGCCCAGCTGTATGCTGTCTAGAAGAGAATCACTTTGCTTATAAGGAGAGAGATTGAAAGTGAAAGGACAGAACAAAAGATCTTATGCAAATGGAAAAAAAAAGTGAACAAGAATAGCTATACTTATATTAGACAAAATAGGAGTTAAAAATCTTAAAACAAGACGAATAATGTCATTATATAATGATAAAGAGGTCAATTCATCAAGTGAATATAACAATTGTAAATATATACAGATGATACTCAACTTACAATAGTTGGACTTAACAATACATTTACTTTATGATGGTACAAAAGTGAAACACATTCAGTAGAGACTGTGAGTACCTACACAACCATTCTATTTATTATTTTTTGTATAGTATTCAATAACATGAAATATTCAACACTTTATTATGAAATAGGCTTATGTTAAATTATTTTGCCCATCTCTCAGCTAATGTAAATGTTCTGAGCACATTTAAGGTAAGGTAGGCTCAGCTGTGATGTTGGTAGGTTAGGTACATTAACTGTATTTTTATTATGATACTTTCAACTTGTCATGGACTTACCGGGATATAACTCTATCATAAATTGGGCAGCATCTGTATATAGCCAACATTTGAATACCTAATATACATTTCAAATATTAATAAATCTGAAGGAAGCAATAATCTGTAATACAATATTAGTGGGGGATTTTAATACCCTACTTTTAGCAATGGATGGATCATCCAGACAGGAAATCAGTAAGAAAACACAAGACTTAAAAAATAATTTAGACCAAATGGAACAAACAGGGATAAACAAAACATGTTATCCAAATCAGCAGACTACACATTCTTCTCAAGCATGTATGGAACATTCCTAAGAGGTTATATGTTAGGTCAAAAAGCAAGTTGTAATAAATTTGTAAATATTTATATCTCTTAAACTGAGTTAAAGATTGTCACTCAATCTGTTCCTCTCAGTCAATTGTATGTTGTGTTGGATATGTTTAGTTATTCCAGTTAAGTTCAATTTTCACTCTAAAAATTATCTCAATCATAAATTTTCTCATTGCATAAACATATTGAGGGAGACACTCTGGGATCAATAGGTGGTAGAAAGGTAGAAGAGTCCATATCGGTAGTTCTTAACTTGCATTCTGCAAACTACTCAGGATCCTGTCAATGGTGGATCTTAAAATTCATTTTTGCTGTAGATAAATACGTATGCATTTTGGCATATTTTTTCAGGTGTTATATTTAGATGAGTGTTTTAGAAACACAGTATAATGCATAATCTATCTTCATACAAGCAACCACTTTGTGACAATATTATATTGGTACAAAAAAAGATTATATGTTTATTAGAACCTACAAGGGTGGTGAAATGTAAATACATAAAAAACCCTCATGTATGGAGAGCAAACTTGTATAAGAGGAGATGTGGAAAGACTACAAAATAAATAATTTAACTGTAAATCTTTCTTGGATAAGTAAAAATAGTTTTCACAAACAGTAGTTTTATTTTTAACAGGAGATATTTGTGAACTCATATTTTTTAAAATTTTAATATATATATCTAACAAATCTTAATACATCTGGAGGCAAATATTAATAAGAACATAGATTATATATACTATAAATATAATGAAGTTAATCTAGCAGAAATATATAAAACAGGCCAGGTATAGTGGCTCACGCCTGTAATCTCAGCACTTTGGAAGGCCAAGGTGGGTGGATCACCTTAGGTCAGGAGTTTGAGACCAACCTGTCTAACACAGTGAAACCCCATCTCTACTAAAAGTACAAAATTAGCTGGGTGTGGTGGCACATGTCTGTAATCCCAGCTACTTGGGAGGATGAGACAAGAAAATAGCTTGAACCCAGGAGGCAGAGGTGCAGTGAGTCAAGATAGCATCATTGCACTCCAACCTGGGCAACAAGAGTGAAACTTCATGAAAGAAAGAGAGAGAGAAAGAGAGAGAGAAAGAGAGAGAAAGAGAGAGAGGAAGGAAGGAAGGAAGGAAGGAAGGAAGGAAGGAAGGAAGGAAGGAAGGAAGGAAGGAAGGAAGGAAGGAAGGAAGGAAGGAAGGAAGGAAAGAAAAGAAAAGAAAGAGGAGGGGAGGGGAGGGAAGGAAAGGAAGGAGAGAGAGAGAGAGAAAGAAAGAAAGAGAAAGGAAGGAAGGAAGGAGGGAAGGAAGGAAGGAAGGAGGGAAGGAAGGAAGGCACTCAAGTCACAAAATTAGAGAATATACATTCTTTATAAGTATATGGGAGAGCTTTCAAAATTTATTAAATACTTTTTTATGAATGAACTTCTAAAAACAATAAGAAATCAGTGTCATACAGAACATACTCAATTACCAAAAGCTACTAACACTAGGAAATAAGAGCAAAACAAAGAAATACATTATACATGTGCTTGGAAAACAATTTTTTAAAAATAATTCAGAAATCAAAGAAAATGATGTATTAAAATTAATTTCCATGCATGAGGGTTGAATGACAAAGTCCTTCCTTTCTGAAAGCAAGAGATACAACTACAATAGCACTTGAAAAGCAAGTCTTCAGTGCTAAATGCATAAATTAGAAAAGAAGAAAGTGAAAAAACAAAACTGTGAGCAAAAAATGTAAATCAACACATTAACAAAAAGAGAAACAAAGTAACATAAGAAAGAATAAAAGTAAAAATTGACAAAATAGAAAACAAAAATAAGCAATTTTATTCTTTCAAAGTATGATTAACACTGATAGACCTGAAATGAAATTGATCAAGGCAGAATACAAGAGAGACAGAGTGAGCAAGAATGGGTATGCAAAGAGGGAGGAAGGCAAAAATGAATAATATTTGGAATAATTAAAAGGAGCTGAATTTAGATGCAATATGTACTAAATAAATCAGGGATGATATTAAATTTTTTATTACTTGTATGTTAAAGTTCATGTATGAATAAAACATTAAAGGTGTTATATCGGATTACCTAATAATCTAAACAGTTATGCTAAAACTAATTATCAAACTATATAAATGGTGCTAAAAATTTTTTACGAACTCCTTCCATAATTTGGAAAAGATTTATTAATTTTTAAAAATTGTTGCTATAATAAATTGTTTTCTACCATATACTTTTTTATGTAGGCTATTTATTGCTGATTCAATTTCAGAGCTTGTTATCGGTTTGCTCAGGGAATCAGTTTCTTCCTGGTTCAGTCTTGAGAGGGAGTATGTATCCAGGAATTTGTTCATCTCTTCTAGATTTTCCAGCTTGCGTGCATAGAGGTCTTCATAATAGTTTCTGATGGTTATTTTTATCTCTGTGTGGTCAGTTGTAACATTTCCTTCATCATTTCTAGTGTTTATTTGAATCTTCTCTTTATCTTTTCTATTAGTCTAGCTAGTGGCCTACGCATCATATTAATGTTTTCAAAAAAACAATTCCTGACTTCACTGATCTTTTGAATGTTTTTTGTGTGTTTTGATTTCCTTCAGTTCACCTCTGGCTTTTGTTACTTTTTATCTTCTGCTAACTTTGGGATTGATCCATTTTCACTTCTCTAATTATTTCAGTAGTGGTGTTAGGTTGTTAATTTGAGATATTTTTAACATTTTGATGTGGGCATTTGCTGCTATGAATTTCCCTCAACATTGCCTTCCTTGACTGTGTCCCAGAGATTGTGGTATGTTGTATCTTTGTTCTCATTAGTTTCAAAGAACTTCTTGATTTCTGTCTTAATTTTATTATTTACCCAAAAGTCATTTAAAAGCATGTTGTTTAATTTCCATGTATGTGATTTTTAAGTTATTTTGTTTGTCTTGACTTCTATTTTTATTGCACTGTGGTATGAGATTGTGTTTGCTATGATTTTGATTCTTTTGCATTTTCTGAGGATTATTTTATGTCCAATTAAGTGGTCAATTTTAGAGTATGTGCCATGTGACAATGAGACAAATGTATATTCTGTTGTTTTGAGGTGGTGACTTCTGTAGAGGTCTATGAGATCCATGGTCTAATACTGAGTTCAGGTCCTGAATATATTTGTTGATTTTCTGCCTCGATTCTCTGTCTAATACTAGCAGTGGAGTGTTGATGTCTCCACTATTATTGTGTGAGAATCTATGTCTCTTTGTAGGTCTCTAAGAACTTGCTTTATCGGTCTGAGTGCTCTTGTGTTGGGTGTATATGTATATATAGGATAGTTAGGTCTTCTTGTTGAATTAAATCCTTTACCATTATGTAATGTTCTTCTTTGTCTTTTTTGACCTTTGTTGGTTTGAATTAAAGGATGAATAAGTGTGAGCAACCATTTGACATAGAAACTGCCTCTAAATTCCCAATGGCTTTCTTGTTGAATTGATGTTTCAGATTCAATAAGTGAATAGTTTCTTTTAATATTAATAATATTGTTCTTGTTGAATTCTCTCTAAGATCTTGATGATTTACATTCTAATGTTATCTGTTTCTTATTCTATTAAAAATCTTTATTACCATGTTACAAAACTCACTTATTAGATGGTCATATTTAACTAGTTGGTTTGGAATTTTAAAATGTTTGTTCATCTCTGTTTTATAATATATTGAAAAATTTTGATCAATATTTATAATAAAAATCAATTTAAGAAACTAAAAATATTTCAATATTAACTGCTGTTATACAAAAATATGTCTTTTTTATTATTTGCCTTGGACTTGATAGTTTACTTTTTAAAATAATATATCACATTTCTTTATTTCTATTCTTCATTTGGTAGGAAGAATAGTGCTGTACCCTAGTGACGTCTACATCCTAACACTCAAAACCTGTGAATATACTCTAGGGGACTATATATAGGTGACTTGGCTGATATAATTAAGATGAAAGATCTTCAGATGGGGAGCTGACCTTGGATTATCTGAGTGGTCACAATATAATTACATGGGTCCTTCAAAATAGGCAGGTAGAAGACGAGAATCAGAGGGATACTTGAGTATGAAAACTGATGTAAAATCATTCCCTGAAAATCAAAGAGAAAGACTGGATTGAGAGCAAAGAAATGCAAAGAAATGTAGGCAGCCTCTGGAAGCTGGAAAAGGCAAGACAGTGGATTCTCTCCCAGAGTGCACAGAATGAATGCAGCCCCAGCGTCACCTAAATTAGAGTCCCGAGGGAATTTGTGTAAGACATGTCTGACCTACATAACTATAAAATAATAAATTTGTATTTTTTGAAAACAGTAAATTTAGTAATTGATCATGGCAGCAATAGAAAATTAATACACATAAATTTTATAATTTTATTTAGTGCTTTTGACAGTTTTATCACTTGTGAAGTTAAAGTCAACTTTAATATGTAAAACTGTCTTTTCTTATAAATATAAGTTTTAAAAACTTTGAGCATTGCTAATCTTTTTTTTTATATTTTCAAATGTTCAAAACTCCACAATTTCCAATAAAGTGAATATACAAGACAGATAAAATTCTGAACTGCTTTTGTTGGTCTAGCACTGCAGGATGTTCACTAGGGTCCTAATCTTTTTTTCTTCTTTATTGTTTCAATTTTCAGTTCTTCAAACATTTTTAAGGTTGCTTTGCTTTTTGTGTATAGTAGTAAAAATAAAATTTATGAGACAAAAACTATGTGAATTGCTTTATTTTATATTTTATTGTATTATCTATATAAAATACCAGTTGTGACATATATTAATATCATATCGAAGCATCCATATATATATACACACACACACACACACAGAGATATATATGTTTGTAAACTTTGTTTGATTTTTAGACTTCCTCCACATTATTTTGTCATCTTCTACATAAAGTGCATAAAAGTTTCTACACAAGTGTTTCTCTTTGAAATTATTTTCTTCCAAAGTGCTAACAAATATTAATGGCATTTTCTAATTTTTGCTTACTTTATTTATATTGCTTGATAAAATAATTTTCCAAAAGTTTTATTCCTTAAAGTGTTTTATACTATGAATTATATTGATTATATTTTGTTATTAGCTAAGCGATTTAAAAGAATACTTTTCTATCATTCTGTCTAAATATGTGAGCATTATTTTCAACTTGTTATTACATACATTTTGAGTTCCACATATATTGAACATTAGCAACAATATACCAGTAATCGTTGTTGAAATAAATATGTTGATTTAAAATTTAGTTATTTCATTCTTACTCGGACACAGTGTCAAAGGATGTTCCAGGCCTTTATAAGATTTGTACAGTATCAGAAAAAAACTACAGTTTAAAGTTTATTTTTATCTCCCTTGATCCCTAAGATTTATGTTTGTGATATTTAAAAGGAGCAATAAGAAACGTATTAATCTTTATTGCTTTTTTGGCCCAGATTTTTATTTCTATCATAAATTCTTGAATGTCTTTAATGCCATTTACTTTAGAATTACAATGCACAAACAATAAAGATAAATAAAACTAAACAAAACAGACAAAATAACTATGATGGAGTATAACTAATAATTTTTTAAAAAACACAGAGTTTATAAAATATGTTGGACACAATTACATTGCGTATCATCACCAGATGAAACTTAGAGGTTAAACCACAAGTCACTACAATAATGTTCCCTTCCCTCTGGCAACACTATTCAACAAATCCAGTGAAATCAGGAGCGTCCATTTTACTTGTCTTGGACAAATTAAGTTAAGAAGAGATATATGCCATTTCTGTACATAGGCATGGGAACCTGTGCTTTTTACTTTCACTTCTGAGGCAGCTAACATTATCTCCAATAGCGACACCACCAGCAGCCTGGATCCCGGAAGAAGGACAGTGGTGGTGAGGAGCACAGTCCTAGCTGACTCACAAAGTAGAAGGCGTGAGTTGAAAACTAATCTGTTCATTTAAAGTCACTGAAATTTTACAGTTGTTTTAGCCACAGCAAACCCTAGCTTATTCTAACCAATGTGTGCTGCAAATTTTATGTGATGTTCCTACAGCAAGAGATCCATTTATCAACAGCCTTCAACTACCTATAACAATTAGCTTGACCTATGATTGGTCATATAGACATATATACAAAATCAGATATATAGATAATAGTAATGTATACACATGTACAACTAAGAGATACAAGAAAGGTTACTTTTTTACTACCAGATTTATAAAAGCCAAACTGGAAAAAAAAAATGCCCATTAACACTTAAATTGGTAAAAATATTGTGGTATAATTAAACATAGTACACTTTTACATAATAAATAGGTAATACAAACATCAGCATGGAAAAATCTCAAAAATAAAATGTTACACAAAAGGATGTCACTTGGAAGACTGAGATTAGAGAATCACTTGAGCCCAGCAGTTCAGGGCTGCAGTGAGCTATGATTGCGCCACTACTCTCCAGCCTCCGGGACATAGCAAGACCCGTCTCTAGAAATAAAAAGGATTCCAGATTCATAACATATAATTTAGTTTCCATGAGGCGAGGTTAGAAGACGTAAACAAGTGTATTATACCATTTAGTAATGCACAGAGGCAGTAATTTTTTTAAAAAAGTAAGAAAGCAATTACTATGAAATTCAAGATAATTGTTTTCTTTAGGGGAAATAGAGGGATATAACTTAGAAAGGTACATACAGGAAACTTTCATGGTGCTAGCAAAATTTTATTACTTGACCAGTGTAATATTGTGCTGGTTTACTTTGTCACTACTTAATATAGTTTTATGATTGATGCATTATGTGCTTATGTGTATGTGTGTATATGTATATTATATTTTGGGTTCTTTCTGAATCCAGCATGAAGAAGGGAAAAGACAAAGTACAACTAGATATCACATTGACTAGGCAACGGAGTCCCTGGGTCGGAAATAGAGTTCCTGTCTCAGAAGCCACTTTCCAAAACAATATTGTATTAAAGAGCAGAAAATACAAATTTTGTCAGGTCAATTTCTTTTTTTAGCCGCAACAGTCTGTGTTCAAGTTCTTTTCTCCTATTTACTAGTATTTACCACTTAAGAACTTTATAGATGTCAATACCATTAGTGCTAGCCTTGATATGACTGCCCCATTTTAGTGAACACCAAGTAATCTTTTCTTAATTCCACCAATATTTAATAAATGTTTATTATGTATAAAACACATCTTAGGCTAAGTATATTAAGGTGAACAGCACATAAATCACAATGTCCAAGAACTTACAGTCTAGTCCAGGGAGTGGTAAACTTTCTGTGAGTGGCCAAATAATAAATATTTTAGGCTTTGTCAGTCACATATGGTCTTTTTGCATATTCTTTTTTTCATGGTTTTTTTTTTTTATCATCTGTGGTTTTTAAAACCTTTAAAAATGTGGGATGCCTTTTGCTCTAATGTTCTAGTTTGCTGACCCATGGTTTAGTGATTAAAGCCAGAAGAAAGAGAGACCCTAAAAAATACATAGAAATTTATAGAAAAATGATGACTGACTAACTCTTTCTTACTGCTAAAAACAATGAAACAAAGAAATAAACACATTTTTGTTTATATTTGGAACTATTTAGAATAGTGTATTATGTAAGTTAAAGCTTTGCATCTTTAATGAAATGTTACTTTGCAAATGAAAATGTTACTAAGCAAATAAAATTCTGGTTTGGATTGATTTCCCTACTACTCAAATACAATAGTGTTTAGTGAAATGACCTAGCATTTTAATATTTCAAAGAAAAAACTATATAACTTTTACTTTTACTCTCTGTGTTAATGACTCAGAATCTGAACACTGCATTATCATTCCATTAGTTTGTAAAGCATCATAGAATTTTAGAGCTGAATCAATTTAACTTTATCTTTCATGATCCTTAATGGGCATTAAATGGGTGTGAAAAATGCAAGATAAACTTTGGATTCGATTTTTTACATTTGGGTTTCACAAAGTGCTCCCACACCACATTGGGTATGTCATTTTTATCAAACTTTGTATAATTATTTTCTATTACAGAACTAGGTCACTTTTCTTTGCATAAATAAGCATTTTGTGATGTCTCTAGAAAGTTCATGATTACTTCTACACACAAAATTTTAACAATTTTATGGTTTATAGGTGATGTACATAAATTATCATGTAAGGATAGAAGGAATTATCCAGTGGGGAAAAAAACTCAAAGTGGATCTAGAGTGCTCCATTTCTAATACTGTTTACAAATCTACTCAGTTGTATGCTTTTTTCCCTGAAATATAATGTATTGATGTAATAGTTTTAAAGAATATAATTTTAAAGAATATTCTTTATTATATTTTAACATATGTCTTTAAATAATACACTATATTCTTTAAATAATAAAATTATATTTTATTTTAATTCTTTATTTTTTATTTTTTTAAAAAATATAATATAATTAGTGTATAATACTATACATTAGTATAGTTATTCCTCAGGATTGCATGTTTCTTTCAGAGCAAATATAGGTCTTTACATTAACCCCTCTCTGAAATTCCACAGACCAGTATATGTTCTCTTGCTCATTATTGTGGATCTGTACTGGGTCCATTGATCTAGGCTGACACTGATGTGTTTTATTTCATAGTTATGGATTGTCATGGACCACAAGAGACATTTTGTGCAAAATTTGGAAGACAAAAAAAGAACCAGCATCCAGGTTTTTTTTGTTTGTTTGCTTGTTGTTGTTTTTTTTTTTTTTCTTTTAGGTTGAAAAGGGCAGTACATAACCAGGTGATGTTGCAACTCACGCATATTTTGAGGTTTACTGGCTCATCTTGTTGGCCTGATCATGCATCCAAATACATAGCTTCTTCAGCTCTTACACAATCTTTTCCTTCAATTTTCTGCAACTACCCACACCACTTTCTCCAGCATGTCAACTTCCTCATCAAAGCTGGAGAGTTTCAGAGACTAGTGCAGATTCCAGCTGGTATTCATGGGTTCCAATTGGTCCCTACTGTCCCCCATTTCACATTCATCTTTCCATCCTGCCACACTCCCTGCTCTTCAGGCCCAACATCAAAAGCAGAAGCAATAAAATACATACGTAATTGTAGATGTTAGTGACATGGTATAAGTTCAAATATTTTTTATAAATTTTACACTGTCTATCATTCCTAGTGATTCTGTTTCCAGGAGTGAACTCTGAATGATATACTTACTATCTTGAAAATTAACTGCTATCATCCTCAGTTATCATCTATCAACATTTAAATTTGCTATATAATGTTATAAAACCTAATTTTGCTCTAAAATGTTTTTAATTTAGCTTTATATATTATGTTGAAGAGAAAAACTAATGAATAGTTTCTTAGTGGATGAAATTTTCACAGCATAAGCATTTTTTAATAAAATTGAATGTATTTTCCATTTCAAAATGTAAACAATGTAATGGAAAGTCTAATAAGCTACTTCCAATATTTTATTATAGGAAGTGTGTAGCAAAAAGACCAAAAACATGCTTTTCAAAAGTAGTGTGAATACAGTAGATTCTAAGAAGATGTATCCTGAACACATATCCCTGATTCTGTACCAAAAGCTGTCTCCCTCTCCGAAAGAACACAACAAAAATATAAGCATGCTTGTTTAGCTTCAATAATATGCCTAGGGCCTCTTTCATTCTGGTAAACGCTAAGGGATGGCCCTCATTCTCGATGTCACAATGAGAGAACTTGCAAGGCCAACAACCAAAATGTTTACCTCTCATTTAATCCTGAAAAGACATCTATGTGTTTCATAACAAATTAAGGAGATCCATCGTACTGTTGACTTTTATGTTTTGGGGAAACAGCACCCAATATTGCAGTGACTGAAAGTTAAGGGAAATGATAAGCTGAATTACTCAGTCCATGAGAAGGGAAGTAGGTAACCTCTTATATCCAGAGAGGGTCGTTAACAAGCAGCTTTTACTAATGCATGTCAGCTCAGAGGCAACCATTCCCCAGCCTGTGAAATGTTGTACTCCCAAAACAGATACCTGTCCTATTTGCTTATTTGCCCTTGTCTTAGGAAATCAATTCACTGATCCAGAACTATGAAAACAAAAAAATTAAGTTATGACAAATTAATAATATGAAAAAGTAAGATCATGCTGATCAACCGCTGAAGTAGTGCTAGAGGCAGATGAAAATATTAATTCAAAATAAGGAAAATCTTCAAGCAATTGTTACTGAAAGATAAAAGAAATAAATTTTAACACTTAAACTCAATTTCCAAATTAAAAAATAATAATTGACAATATTTTATAGGTTGCTTGTCCTGAGAAATAAGATCAAGTTGAATATTTCACAAAACTGAAGCAGAGATGAGGATAAATATCATGAGAAGCAAGTGAAGAAAACTAACATGAAAATCATAATCTTATATGAAGAATAATGAGCTTCTGAAGAAACAAAGAACCCTGTAATGTATTGAAGCTAAGTAAAAACATTAAGACAAAAGACTAGAAATTTTAGACTGCCTAGCTCTTCAACCCTCAAATCAAGATAATTATATTAATAGTATCTACTTATAGGTTGGTACTCTGACACATGAGAATTAAATCTGTTATTAATTGTGAAATATGTAGAGCATTATCTGGTGCTGAATTTGTACAATACAAGAATAGGTGACTCCAATTAATGTGAATTCAGCCTTAAAAGCTAATCAGATTTTTTTTTTAATGCACGTAATTGAACTTGAAAACTTGCATGAAACTGACAATTCTCTAGAAAATAAAAAAAATGACCAAAACTGACTTGAAAAATAATAGAGAGTGTAATCAGTCCTACAAAAGAAATTACAATATGATACACTGTACCTTCATAATGTCATATTCAATTATGAATTAGGAAACTTAAACACATTGAATGATACACATAGAAATATGACAATGTTTGTGAGCCATCGAATAATTTACAGGAAGAAAAAACATCTATTCACCCCTAATTTAACAGAAAACTGGGAAAACACATCAGTATATAAGTAATGTGACAGATGCTTTATTGAGAGTCATGGGATGATTAAGAATCTCACAGGCAAACCTAGAAATACTTTTGTACATTGGTTACTAATTAGAGGAATATATGGCCAATAAAATGCATCTATCATGGACTTTGCCACAAAGTATCAGTTAGAACATAACAATCATTATTAATGGGGGAAAAAAACTGGAGAGCTAAATTATTTATGTTTGTTCAGGTAAGAGTAAGATAAAGTAAGCACACTCCACCATGTCTTTTCCATTGAAGATAACTAAAAAACCTGGACAGAATGCATAGATCAGCTATTTGAGGAGTCAGAAAAGCAAGCAATATTAGGCAGTTTCAAAAAGAAAGCCAGAATTCTGAGGACTCTGTTCCATTGGTCGATAAAGGATTCTAAATTATGCTGCTATAAAGACACATGCACACGTATGTTTATTGCAGCACTATTCACAATAGCAAAGACTTGGAATCAACCCAAATGTCCATCAGTGACAGACTGGATTAAGAAAATGTGGCACATATACACCATGGAATACTATGCAGCCATAAAAAAGGATGAGTTTGTGTCCTTTGTAGGGACATGGATGCAGCTGGAATCCATCATTCTTAGCAAACTATCACAAGAACAGAAAACCAAACACCGCATGTTCTCACTCATAGGTGGGAACTGAACAATGAGATCACTTGGACTCAGGAAGGGGAACATCACACACCGGGGCCTATCATGGGGAGGGGGGAGGGGGGAGGGATTGCATTGGGAGTTATACCTGATGTAAATGACGAGTTGATGGGTGCAGCACACCAACAAGACACAAGTATACATATGTAACAAACCTGCACGTTATGCACATGTATCCTACAACTTACAGTATAATAATAATAAATAAATTAAAAAAAAAAATTCAAAAGAAAGCCAGAATTCTAAATGCCACAGAACCAGCAACTTTATCACTTTTCCCCCAATTGTATCCTAGCCAAAATGCAAAACAATCTGAAATTTTGAAGTAAGCATAAACAGGAATAACAAATGTCCCAGGAGAAGTCTGCTAGTTCTGGCTCACCAGTAGAACACGGGAAAAACACAAAAACATATCTACCCTGCTTTTTCTTCTCTCTGATCTCTCACACCCCAGTCACCAAGCAATATTATGGCAATGCTGGCAGAGAGTTCAATGCAATAAGAGTTTCCAGGAGCCAAACCTTGAGAAAGAAAACTTCTTTCTCTGACAGATGGTGATGATAACATGAGGACAGGGCAGATCCTTTGAATTTGTGTTTTTCTCTCTCTGTATTCAAAGCTTGGTGCTAAATGCAGGGAGTCATTGCGGAAATACGCAGCAGGATAGAATAATTAAAGCCCCACTGTTCAAGGTAGTGTAACAAAAAGGGGAACCAAGCTAACTGGAAACCACAGGCAGCATGGTGTTCAGAGCATAACCCCATCCATTTATTTATAAATAGTTAGGAGTCTTCCCTAAGCTATGCATTCTCAAATCTGATCCTGACGATCATGCCAAAAACCTGAAAACTTAACTAACAGAGAATGCCATTAGGTTTTGGAATCACTGAGTAATGCACAAAAAGAGATACGTAAATACGACCACAAAGTCTTTGAAAACGGAACTGACATTGAAACCACTGTAAAAATTCCATTGAAATTTGTAGCCTGAACTAACCAGGTCAATTCCACCTTAAAAGAAAAAAATATTAACATTTTCCATGAGATTTAGCCATGATCAGAGGTCTCATAACAAAATATCCAAAATGTCCAGCATGTAATCCAAAATTATTCAGCATATGAAGAACCAAAGAAACTGCAACTTATATGGAGCAAGGCAATCAATAAGTAAAAATTCCCAAATAAAACAGATATTGTAATTAACTGGAAAAGATCATAAAATCGCTTTTATAGAAATGTTTAAATATGTAAGCAGCTGTGAATATTCTTAGAAAAATCTGAAAAAAATAGGCATAGAGAAGAAATAGAATATATTTTAAAACAAACAAAATAACATGGTTTTAAAAATCACACAGGATGAGTTCAATAGCACTTTAGATATGACAGTGAATTCTGAAGGCGGAACAACAGAAATTACCTAATCTGAACAATAGATTTTTTAAAAATACAAAAGCAAAGAATATAACAAAATATCTGGAACTATGACAACAAAAATTAACATGCTTACTAATGGATTCTGAGGAGACAAGAAACGTTTCAGTAACAGTTGAAAAATTTAATCTAACTCAGTGTTTGGAAAAATATATTTGGCAGTCGTAACAAAAACTTTTAACATTGTCTGATATGGTTTTTTAAAAAATGTGTGTGACTATCATATATGAGACAACTATAATATAAAAGTGAGAGAGTAAAGGTATCTATATTGGTGATATGGTTTCTAAATTCTACTTTAACTGGTAAAATACTCTGAGTAGACCGTGTGAAGTTGTTTACAGCAGGCCTTTAAATAACATCTTTTCATTCAACTTGATTTCCTTATAACGTTGATAAGGAAAACAAAGTCTATTCCCATATGGAGCCACTGCCTAGATAAAGTTTGCACTTTCTCCCATGTCTGTGAGGATTTCCTTTGAGTATTCTGGTTTCCTCCTACACCTAAAGATGTGAACATTAGGTTAATCTATGTGTCTACATTGTCCCAGTCAGTGTGTGTGTGTGCACGTGTGTGTGTGTGTGTTTGTGTGCGGAGAGAGTGCCCTGTGATAGAATGGTGTCATGTCCAGAGTTGATTCCTGACTTATGCCCTGAGCTGTCAGGACAGGTTCGAATCACTCATGACCCTGAACTGGAATAGATGGGTTGGCAAATGAATGAATGAGTGAATGACTACAAATTAGTGTATAATAAAAATCTGTAAAGCATGTGATAATAATATGCATGCACGACAATATATGATATGATAAATCTCCCAGAAAGCCCTTCATATTGATTATATTGTTTGTTTCTGAACTGGGTGGTAGGAGAAAGTGTTTTTTACAAATTTCAATTAACAAACATTTATTCTTTGATTTAACCCACCATCATTACAACTTCTGTCATTCAATGATTCACCAAAAATTGGGTAAGTAATCTTAGTTGTTTTTATTAATCTTTCTTAAATGTAAATATAGCTCAAATTATTTTGATATTTAACATCAAAATGCTTATGTAGAAGTTTGGTGATGTTTTTGTAACCAGAAATATGCTATAGGAACTTATCTCTGGCTTATATCAACTAACCTATAGTGAAACTGGTTTTGTTATATGTTGTTCTGCTTAAAATTGCAGTTTCCAAGAAATTGTTGATAACATTAAATTGAGGAGGTTCTGTATATTGTAATGTCTAAAGTGAGCAATAAAAATTATATGAAGATATTTAATCAATAAATGGATAAATTTAAAAGAAATATTAAAATATGTCAAATAGTCCCCCAAAAAAGAAAAGAGTAAACAGAAAAACCAAAAATGTTTAAAAACATAGAAATAATAAAAGATAAACATAAACACAATTATATTAATAAATATACTAAATGCATGTGACATACACAAACTAATGAAAAGATAAAGATTGTCAGAATAGATAAAAACAAACAAGGTTGTCAGAATAGATAAAAACAAAACACAACAAAAACCAGAAGACATTACCCTAAAATATTGTGTCTTGTGTATTGTGTAGTGATATAGGTAGGACTAACATAAAGGAATTAAGAAATATGTCTTACGTAAACAATAATCAAAAAACTTGCAACAGTAACATTCAAAGCTGACAAAATAGATGTCAGAGACATGAAATTGCTAGTGATGAAAAGAGACATTACAGATTATAAAAGAGTCAATTAACTTGGAAGGTACAACAATCTTAAATGAATATGCTCCCAACAATAAAGCCTCAAAATATATAAGGCAAAACCTCACAGAACTGAAAAGAAAAATGGAAAATTACACAATTACAGATGAAGATGCTAACATATCTCTCTCAATAATAGATATAACTAGCATACAAAAAAATAAGTAAACTTGAAAAAAATAACTTCACAAACCCTTTTGTTCTTATTGAAATTTATGTAAGACTTAGCCCGACAACAGCAGAATATAAATTATTTTCCAGGGCATATAGAACATTCACCAAGCTAGACCAGATCATGGATCACAAAACAAAATCTAACAAATGAAAAATTAAATTAATTAATTAATTGAACATGTAAAATGAATTAAACAATGTATGTTTCACATTCACAGTAAAATTAAACTAAAAATTACTACCATGCTCTAAAACAAACAAACAATACAATTATAGTCAATAGGAGGATAATGGAGAAGGAATGTAGAAAGCAGTATAAGTTAATTAATTGCTTTGCATGTAATAAGAATGATTCAAAATATATTACCAGTGGTAATATAATAAATATAGAAACCTCAATAAGAAATAAAGGGAATTAAAGACATATAGAAAAAATTCAGAAACACTCCCAACAACAACAAAAAGAAACTATGCTTACATGTTTTCACAAAGAGAGAGGATCTTTAAAATTTTCAGACAGAAAATTACTTTTTAGAAAATAAAATCTATTGCTATAAAACATAGTATAAAATTAAGTATTTTGAAGTAAAACTTCAGTGTCACTTATTATATCCACAATATTATGGATACCATCACCTCTAGTAATTGCCAAAACATTTCCATCACTTCAAAGTAAAACTATTTGATAGGACAATCTCTTGAATAGATGGTACTGAGAAAACGATATCTAAAGGCAGAAGAGTGAAACTAGACCCTTAACTCTCACAATATACAAACATTAAATCAAAATACATTAAAGACTTAAATTCTAAGACCTGAAATTCTGAAACTACTAGAAGAAAACACTGGGAAACACTCCAGGATATTGGTCTGAGAAAAGATTTCCTGAGTAAGACCACAAAGGCACAGGCAAGCAAAGCTGAAGTACACAAATGGGATCACATCAAGCTAAAAAGCTTCTAAACAGCAAAGGAAACAATCAATAAAGTGAAGAGACAACCCACAGAATGAAAGAAATATTGCAAACAACACATCTGACAAAAGATTAATAACTAGCATATATAAGGAGCTCAAATTACTCAATAGAAATAATAATAATTCAATTCAAAATGAGCAAAAGATCTGAGTAGACATTTCTCAAAATAATTCTTATAAGTGACCAAAAGGTATTTTAAAAAGTGTTTAAATCACTAATCATCTGAGAAATGCAATTCAAAATTACAATATCATCTTACCTAGTTAAAGGGCTTTTATCCAAAAGACAAGCAATTATGAATGCTTCTAAGGATGTGGAGGGGGAACACTTGCACAGTGTTAATGGGAATAAAAATTAGAGAAGTCACTATGGAGAACAGTACAGAGATGCCTCAAAAACCTAAACAGAACTACCATATGATCCAGCACTTCCACTCCTGTGTATTTATCCAAAAAACAATATATATAAATAAAATAAAAAAGAAAATATGTATATAAAAGAGCTATCTGTACTCCTATGTTTATTGCAGCACCATTCACACTAGCCAATATATGGAATCAACCTGTGTCCATCAATAGATATGGATAAAGAAAATGTGGTGCATATTGCTTTTGGTGTTTTAGTCATGAAGTCTTTGACCATGCCTTTGTCCTGAATGATATTACCAAGGTTTTCTTCTAGTGTTTTATGGTTTTGGGTTTTACAATTCAGTCTTTAAACCATCCTGACTTAATTTTTGTATAATGTGTAAGGAAGGGGTCCAGTTTCAGCTTTCTGCATATGGCTAGCCAGTTTCCCAGGACCATTTATTAAACAGGGAATCCTCACCCCATTGCATGTTTTTGTCAGGTTTGTCAAAGATCAGATGGTTGAAGGTATGTGGTGTTATTTCTGAGCTCTCTGTTCAGTTTCATTGGACTGAATATCGGCTTTGGTGCCAGTACCATGCTGTTTGGTTTACTATAGCCTTATAGTATAGTTTGAAGTCAGGTAGCATGATGCCTCCATGTTTGTTTGTTTTTTTTTTTTTTTTTTTAGGATTGTCTTGGCTATACGGGCTCTTTCTTTGTTCCACATGACATTTAAAGTAGTTTTTTTTTTTTCCTAATTCTGTGAAGAAAGTCAATGGTAGCTTTATGTAAATAACATTGAATCTATAAATTACTGTGGGCAGTATTGCATTTTCATAATATTGATCCTTCCTATCCATCAGCATGGAATGTTTTTCCATTTGTTTGTGTCCTTTCTACAAAGCAATGGTTTGTAGTTCTTGAAGAAATCCTTTACATCCTTTGAAGTTGCATTTCTAGGTATTTTATTCTTTTTGTAACAATTGTGAATGGGAGTTCATTTATAATTTGGCTCTCTACTTGTCCAATGTTGATGAATAGGAATGCCTGTGATTTTTGCACATTGATTTTGTATCCTGAGATTTTGCTGAAGTTGCTTATCAGCTGAGGAGTTTTTGGGCTGAGACGATGAGGTTCTCTAAATATACAATAATGTGATCTGCAAATAGGGACAATTTATTTCCATTCTTCCAATTTGAACACCCTTTATTTATTTCTCTTGCCTGATTGTCCTGGCCAGAATTTACAATATATGTTGAATATGAGTGGTGAGAGTAGGCATCTTTGTCTTGTACCAGTTTTCAAAGGGAGTATGTCCAGCTTTTGGCCATTCAGCATGATATTGGCTATGGGTTTGTCATAAATAGCTCTTATTATTTTGAGATGTGTTCCATCAATACCTAGTTTACTGAGAGTTTCAACATGAAGAGATGTTGTATTTTATCAAAAGATTGAATCTAATTAAACTAAAGAGTTTCTGCACAGAAAAAAAAAAAAAAAAAAAAACTAACATCAGAGTGAACAATCTACAGAATGGGAGAAAAATTTTGCAATCTATCCATCTGACAAAGGTCTAATATCCAGAATATAAAGGGAACTTAAACAAATTTATAAGAAAAAAACTCCATCAAAAAGTTGGCAAAGAATATTAAGAGACACTTCTCAAAAGAAGACACTGATGTGGCCAAGAAACATATGAAAAAAAAAACTTATCATCGCTGATCATTAGAAAAATGTAAATTAAAACCACAATGAGATACCATTTCATGCCAATCAGAATGACGATTATTAAAAAGTCAGGAAACAATAGATACTGGCGAGACTGTGGAGAAATAGGAACACTTACACTGTTGGTAGGGATTAAATTAGTTCAATCATTGTGGAAGACCATGTGGCAATTCCTCAAGGATCTAGAACCAGAAATGCCATTTGACCCAGCAATCCCATTATTGGGTATGTACCCAAAGGAATATAAATCATTCTACTATAAAGACACATGCACTCATATGTTTATTACAGCACTATTTACATAGTAAAGACTTGGAACCAACTGAAATGCCCATCAATGGTAGACTGGATAAAGAAAATGTGGCACATATACACAATGGAATACTATGAAGCCACAAAAAAGAATAAGATCATGTCCTTTGCAAGGGCATGGGTGAAGCTGGAAGCCATCATTTTCAGTAAACTAACACAAGAACAGAAAAACAAATACTTCATGTTCTCACTCATAAGTGGGAGTTGAACAATGAGAACACATGGACACAGGGAGGGGAACAACACACACTAAAGCCTGTCAGGGGGTGAGTTCCAAGGGGAGGGAGAGCATGAGGACAAATATCTAATGAATGTGGAGTCTAAAACCTAGATGATGGGTTGATAGGTGCAGCAAACCACCATGACACATGTATACGTACACAACAAACCTGTACATTCTGCACATGTAATCCAGAACTTAAAGTAAAACTTAAAAAGTAAAAGATAATGTGATATATATACATATACACACAAACACACATAAAATACAATATAATATTATTAAGCCATGAAAAACATGACATTTTATTGTTGGTGACAATATAAATGAAACCAGAGGGCATTATGGCTAAGTGAAATAAACCGTGCACAGAAAGACATATAACACATGTTCTCACTAATATGTAAAAGCTTAAAAAAATATTGAACTTATGGAGGTGGAGAGAAGAGTAGTGACTATCAGAGACTGGGAAGGGTAGTGGTGAGATGGAGATAAACAGTGAATGGTTAATGAGCACAAAAATAATAATTATTTATAATTATCAAAAATAAGTAAATACAAATGAACAAAAAGGTTAAGAAAAAAACAAAGAAAAATCTCTTTCCTATTAGTTTCTCCCCATTCACCTCTTTCCTCAGTGTCTGGTAAAAAACAATTTGCATTAAGCATCTATGGTTCAACAACTGACTGATTCAATGATATGAATTGGCTTCGTGTCCCCATCCAAATCTCATCTTGAACTGTAATCCCCATGTGTACAGAAAGGGTCTTGGTGGGAGGCGTTTAGATCACGGAGGAGGTTTCTCCCATGCTGTGCTTGGGATAGTGAGGAAATTCTCACAAAATCTGATGTTTAGAAGTTACAGTTTCCCTTGCACCCTCTCTCCTGCTGCTATGTAAGATGTGCCTTGCTTTCTCTTTGCCTTCTGCCATGATTCTAAGTTTCTTGATGCCTCCCCAGCCATGTGGAATCTGAGTTGCTTAAACCTGTTTTTTTATTAATTACCGAGTCTCAGGTCATATCTTTGTAGCAGTATAAGAATGAATTAATACAGTTAGTTAGTTTATTCATATAAAATTTTGAATAATATACTTGACTTAATCTAATATATCCAAAATATTCAGCATGCAATTAACATAATTATGAATATTTTACATTTTACATTGTTTTTATTAGTGCTAATTTTTAAAATAAGATGTTTTTATTGTTATTTATTATATAATTTTAAATATGGGTTCATAATATTTATACATATTTATGGGGTTCATGTGATATTTTGATATAAGCATACAATGTGTAGTAATCAAATCAGGGTAATTGTTGTACTCATCACTACATGCATTCATCTTTTTTTTATGTTAGGAACATTCTAATTCCAGTAAGTTATTCTGAAATATAAAATAAATTATTGCAAACTATAGTTGCCATATTATACTACTGAACACTAGATTTTTTTTCCTACAATCTACTGCATTTTTGTACCCATCAACCATCCCCTTTTTATCTCCTCTTAGCCACTACCCTTACCAGCCTCTGGTAACCATCATTCTATTTTCTATCACCATGAGGTTTTTGTTTTGTTTTGTTTTGTTTTTATTCATGAAAACATGAGATATTTGTCTTTGTATGCGTGACCTCTTTCAGTTTTATCTATGCTGTTGCAAATGACAGGATTTTATTTTTTATGGCTGCATAATAGTTCATTGTGCATATGTAGCACATTTTCTTTAGCTTTGGATTTATTTATTCTGAATATTTAATGTAAATGAACTCGTAAAATGTGTGACTTTTTGTGTTTAGCCTATTTCTTCTTTCACTTAGCATAGTGTTTCAAAGTTTGTCAACAGTTTAGAAAGTGTCAGTACTTCATTATTTTTTGGCTAATTAATATTCCATTATATTTGAAATTTATCCAGAAAGTCTCCAAAATGTATATGTTTGTTTATAGACACTTGGGTTATTTCTACTTACTGGCTCTTGAGGTTAACGCTGCTTATGACCATATGTGTATGTGATTGTTTAAATACCTGTTTTCACTTCGTTTGAATGTATATTTAGGAGAGTAATTGGAATTCCATATTTAACTTTCTCGAGGAATTTCTAAACTGTTTTTCACAGCAGATGAATCATTTTAGATTTTTGCCAGCAAGGTGTGAGCATTTTCATTTCTTCACATCCCAATTAATATTCATTTTTTAATAAAGTTTTTTCAATAGCCCTCCTTGTGGGTATCACTGATAGTTCATTGTGGTTTTAAGTTGTATTTTTCACTAACTAATGATATGGAGCATTTTTTCATGATTTCAGAGTTATTGTGTACATTATTTGGGGAAACATCTATTCAAGTCTTTTATGCACAATTTAATTGAGTTTCTTGTTTCATTGTCAAGTTTTAAACATTCTTCATAGACAGTTTGAGAAACAAAAAGAAAATGGCCTCAATTTAATGTAACATATCAAATTTACAAAAATCCATAAACGCATAGTAATACACAGAAAAAGGTTTGTTGGGATGATCACACCTACGTCACTGAAATGGATACCTTTGCCGGGTCAGTGCAATGGGTAATCCATGTTTTAAGCTGTTTTATCTCATAATTAGCCACCTTCTGGTATTCAAGTGGCTTTATGAATAAAAATTATGATTCAGGGAGTTGCAATTGGCTGGGACTGTGAAAAAAATTTACCCAGGATAATCTTCCACATTTTTTGGCCAAGATGGGGCTCCTTTGATATTCCAAAACTTACATATCTGCCTGCACAATTCAAACAAAGAAAATAGTGAACACCTTAGAGACAATTGGAAGCCATTTTTCCATTGACGCTTTAAAAATTCTAAATAGAATCAAGAGGCTAACACTGTCCACCTTAGAGAAAACAATTCAAAATTCGGTGAATGACTTAATAAAATAGAAAAGAGAGGTTAGTGCTTGTGAGACTGAAATCAAACTGTAAAATCACTTTTAAAAGACCCTACTCCCACTAACATCTCCTCGCCCACTGCCCTGCCTGTCTTCTTGCACCCTTTTTACTACCTCTGCTTTTATTCATCACTCCTCCATTCCTCCTTCACTCTTTCAGGTGATTATCTTGAAAAAGTTTCTAAATTTTCTTTAGGATCCTTTGTATGTTTCTATGTAAAATCCTGTGATAAATTTCTGTAACTATATTTTACCTTGGTATCCATTTTAATCCTCTTTTAACACAGAAAATAACTTCTTTAAAAAACGTAAATTCATTCTGTGCTTTGAGATGTAAATTTGCTACTCTGTTATCTGCAAAATTTGGTAAGGGATTAAGCGATGTGGAATAAATTTCAGCCTGTTCCATTTACAGAGATGTAATTTGACTCCAGCTATTCTTCTAAACTAATGAGTTTTACCTGAATCATTTTCAGAGATTTTAAATTGAAACTATAAGATTTTAAATTTTCTCTGTCTGTATGTCTGTCTTATTTGTATATATACATACATATACTGTCTATGGTAACAAATTGGCTTATAAGGAAATGAATACTCATAAATTAAGCAAATAATCCCAAATGCTTTCCACAATCACATGAATTATTAATATTTTTGAGGAAGGGACTAGTATAATAATTTTAGTTTGATGGGAATGGTTGTGTCTTCTGAGTTATCAACAAAAACATGCATATATTTAATTTTCTTGCCTAACATACAGTAAAATGAAAATAAATGGTTAATAGAAAATTTAATTGGAGATGATGGCTAGTTTTAGATGATGCCTCATGAAATTTCTCAGGCATAATCATTAAGAATGAATGGATTAAAAGTATATAAATGAGATGAAAGCATATAAATTAAGTTTTGATATTGATTGTTTTGTAACATGTTTACTTGGGAAGGTTTTTCACTTTTTTAGTAACTATACCCTTAGAATTTTGCTAAGCTAAATTAAATGATGGATATCCATCAAATGTCTAGATCATTTTGAGAAAGATATAATGCTAAGACATTCATTGTTGAATATGAGTTAGGCACATATACCTTGGGCATCTTATTTCACAGAAACAAATGCTATTTGCATCTGTTAGTAAAAAAAAAAAAAAAAAAAAAAAAAAAAAAAATTCAGTTCCATGCTAACTATTTGGTGTGATAGAAAGCCTAGGTCTCTGGATATCGTAAAATATGTATTTATAGATTGCTGGTACAGGGTTGATTGCTAAAAATTGCTTATTTTCTAGGTTTCCATTAAATTAGAGTTGCTAATAGTTAGTATTGTAATTACTGTATAGGATTAAAACCACTAGAGATTGAAAGACAGTTCTATATGCAAGTGTAAGATGTATTTTTGTTAGAAAATTTGTAAAAAGAATAATTTTGTATGAGAAAGAATCTTGTACAGTAAATTTCTCTTCTATAATACAAAAGGAAAATACTCAAGCATGTTGTACATGGTCTAAGTTAGTTATGATAAGGTTTATATAAATAAAGTTTATAAAATGAATTTTCTGTGTCATTAGGTTAGCTATAATTGGAAAGAAACTGTGTACAGGTCTATGAATTGAACTTTAATGTGAGAAATCCACTGATGCAGAACTAAAAACATGTGTTTCCTCTGTCGGATCAAGCTTTTCTTAAAATGTTAATTTTCTCTTAGTAAAATTAGGTTTGATTTTTGATTCTGAAATCTAATGTCTTCACAGTCATCCTCTACAGTAAACACAGTTTCTATTTATGCCATGTTTATTCCTGATATCTATCTAATTTTCCTAATTTCAGGTTGAAAGTGCAGCTCTCCTTCCTTCTATTCTTGAAAAGACCTAACTTTTTCCTTGGCTGATGTGATAACCCTCTCATTTAAGCTTTTCATTAGCTGCTGTAACTTTTTCTTCAATTCTAACTCTGCTTTTATTGCTTGATGCTAACATGTTTATCTTGAAGGTCTAGAAAGGCAATGTTTCCTGCAGTACAACTTGATTCTGTATTGCTGACATTTTTTGATGTGTCTTAATTATTCCCTGTACCAAGAAATTTATCATGCTATTGATGAAAACTATGTATTTTCCTCAGCTAAAGGTGTTATTTTCTTGCTTACATTCCTCTTTAATCATAATCCTATGAGGATATTATTTCTGTGTCTGATAAAATTCAGGTATCTTTTTCATCAGTTTTAACTTTAAGGCCATCTACATGGGCTTTCTGTAGAGAGAACTGATCACACAGCAGAATGTTTCTTTGTTTTTTGTTTTGTTTTGTTTTGTTTTGTTTGTTTGCTTTTCCTTTAGAGTAATTGAACAAAGAAACAAGTATTCTGTTTCATCAGGATAATTTTTCGTACTTCCTGTGGCCTTTATTAGGTTTTTGCTTACTTAGGAGAACTGAGCTTCAAAAGGGTTATGGCTCTTACATCCACATAACTTTCTGTATTGCTTTTGAAGTCTCCTGATTATCACTTTGGTTAAATGAATAATCATTTTACGGTGACCTGTGATTCTCATAATCAAGTGCTTTGAATCGTTTCACATTTTTTGGCAGGCTTCCTCACGAACAGAATCTCAAATAGTCTTTCTGACCTAAAACTAACTTTGAGATTTTCCAGTTAGACCCCTGGAGAACATCAAAGAATATATCTTTCATCTTGGTGGAGATATTAAATAATTAAGCTTATTTGGTAAATTGTGTAGTAAACATTGCTAATTCGTAAATGATACTAGATCTTTTCTCAATTACATTTGTGGGTATAATATGAAAATATGTTTCAAAGTTCCAGTTTCATAAGAATTCAGGTTATTAGTCATAATTTTGGATACTATGAATATGAGTATTCTAAACCTTATGTGAAATTTATAAAAGCCTACTTTTTTCTTTTTTTTTTTTTTTTTAGATTTTTAAAGCTTTTTTTTTTCAATTATTTTTTATTGTTTTACTTTAAGTTCTAGGGTACATGTGCATAACGTGCAGGTTTGTTACATATGTATACTTGTGCCATGTTGCTGTGCTGCACCCATCTTTTTTCTTATGTGATGTCAGTTGATTCTTTTTACATTAAAATACTGCTTGTAGTAGAGGTTGCTAAATTTCCTTCATACTTGTAATTTTTCTTCAGATTTTCTGGGTTTGTCATTCAGTTATTATTTAAATTATTTTATGGAATCATTTGCTTTATCTTCTTACTTGATTCCTCCAAAATTCAGAAACTATTCTTGAGTATTATTTTTTAAAATAATTTCAATAAAAATCTGTTATATTTTTATAAGCAGGACACAATTGGAAACATTGGTTATATTGTCAGGGTTTTGACAGAAATGTCATATGTAAGAACGTGAAAAAAAATCCTGGCTTAAAGAGTTCCCAGCATTACATTTAATAATAAAAATTGTCACTTTCTGGCAGGCCCAAGAACCTTAAGATTGTAAGTAAAAAATAAAGTCTGTCTTGGGTTAGCTATCTAGACTCAAGATTTTTTGTTTTTAATTCTGAGATTCCTATGTAATCAATGTGGAGAGAAAAAGTTATGTTTCTAGCTAAAAACCAAAGTACACCTATTGTTGGGTTGTAGTCTTGTCCATTGTTTTCAGGTTCTCATTATCTATCTGTAGACTGACTTAGATCCTAAATTCCTGTAATTTCTCACAATATTTGGCTATAACTAAATCCTGATAGAGTTCCCTGGCTCTCTTCCCCTAAGCAAAACTAGGGATGCTTTGGAAACATTCAGGGGACATTTTTCTTACTTACAACTAACGAACTAGGGGAATTTGATAGTTTATATATTTTCCCTGGAGTTCTGAATTTATCCATATGGTCTGTGTAGCCAACCAACCTATGATGTTTCCTAAATCACTATCTATTCCCTTTCAACTGGGGCCCCTTACTGAAAGTCACTGCCTTTTGCTTGTCCTAAAGTCTCTCATATACCTCCTGGAAGGGAATTCTTAGAAATCTATAAAGCCCATACTTTCTTCTCCCCTAAAAAAGAAATAATGCTTGAGTTATCCTCAGGAGATTTTACCCCAGAAGCAGCTTTTACCCAAATTTACATCTACTCAATTACCTCACCATCATTAACTACTTTTCTTTCCAAAAGCTTCCTGAGAGTCTTTGGGCACCATCGAACATCAACAATAACCCTTCAGGTTATAAATATGATAGTTGTGGACACTTCCAACAATGTGATTATCATGGCAGGATTAGACCATGGGAAGGAAGTAGATTAGGAAGATTTCTGTAATCCTGATTTGGACTTTGTCCTACTTGGAATTAATACATAATCAGAAAACTTTCCTACACTATTACCATGTTTGCCCATTCTACTTCCTGAGCCATCAAGACACAAGAGAGATCCTTAGATTCTCTTACTTATGTGGTCCTAGAAAACCACATTGCACACCTGTAATCCCTGGGAGGCTGAGGTGGGCAGATCAGGAGGTCAAGAGATCAAGACCATCCTGGCCAATATGGTGAAACCCCCTCTCTACTAAAAATATAAAAATTAGCTTGGAGTGGTGACACACACCTGTATTCCCAGCTACTTGGGAGGCTGAGGCAGGATAATTGCTTGAACCAGGAAAGCAGAGGTTGCAGTGAGGCAAGATCGTGCCACTACACTCTAGCCTGGTGACAGAGTGAGACTCCATTTCAAAACAAAAAAGAAAAAAGAAAAAGAAAACCATATTGCACTATACTGTCTCCTGGATGCACAGGGTAGTGTGTCACCACTAACACTTCCTCCTGTACCTGGGTAGATACTTCTAGCCAGATCTAATTAGAAACATCTAAGATCCTAAAGCTGGCCAAATCTCTGAAAGGGTCATCTTTAGAAAGTCTCCTTGCTGGGCTTACTGAACTACATTTTCAATTTCTCGATATTTTCAGCTGTTTTTCCCTGGTGTAGGACTCCTGCATTCTGTCCCACAGCTCCTAATGATTCTCAAGAAAACCCTACCAGCATGATCCTATTAGGGTTCTGCTGACCGAACACCTTGAGACTTTAAACTTACTTCAGCCAGAAACCAGAAGCACCTTAACCTAAGAGACTTTTCGAATGTAAAAAGTACCTTAGTGCCTCTGGTGGGAAAATGACTACTTGGTCAATTGACCACTGCCCTGACACGGAAATCTCTGTGAGAGATTAGATGGAACCCAAGCATGTTGTCACCCACTCTGACACCAATGCTGTCTGCTAACATTTTTAAATAAACAGTGGGGAAATGTGAACAAATGAACCTGAAAATTCCACTCTTCAAGGTGGATCGTCAGTAGCTAACTGGGTCTAAATTTAAAATACAGTCAAGCAGCCATTTCCTGACTAAAGGTCACAGGCATACTCCAAATTCTCAGAACAAACACCTCGATTTAGGATTCTCAGATCTTGCTTTAACAAACCAGTAAGAGCCAATGGTCAATCAGGGCTTCCATGGCCCACCTTGGCCAATCAGGACTCAGCTCTATCAACCAATCAGAACTTTGCAGATTTGAATATTTATTTGCATAAATGAACTTGATTGGGTACAAGTCTCATTTTTTCTCTGAGACAAACTTTTAGTATACACCAAAGGCTGCATATCACCAGTTTGTAAGCTGGTCACAGGAACAAAGTCTTTCTTCCAAATTCCTTTTCAGAGAACATTTGTTCACACAACCATATTGAATATAAACCTGGAATTCTATGTATTCCATGAAGTATTTATTTCCACTAGCCATAATAATATATTATTGCTGTAATTTGCCAATGTTTCTGTATATACTATTTAAGAGAACGAGGTTACTTACCAAGTACTCAATTTTTTTTTTACATACAACTTTGAAAACAAGTGCAGATACAAAACAGCTTCATGCTATTTATATTTTATTATTTTGTCCCAATCTTGTACAATTAAAATGTGTAATGTGTAATGCTAAGGTAGACTGAGAATTCATTTAGTTACATTTCCTGCTTTGATTTTTACTTAGTGAAGGCCGTCTTAGAAACTGTTAGCATTTTAATATCAACAAAAGTGTTCTTCAGGGCAATAAAGATTACAGTTCCCTACTGTTCTCAAAGCAATTTAAAGTATCTTAGTCCCAAAAATATGTGTTTACTATAAACTTGTAGAGCAGTTTGATTTTTGAGAGGACATATTAATTTCTATAGGGCACAGACACACACACATATCATTTTATTCACTTCCAATTATAACCAGTTTTCAAATGTGTTGTACCTTCATTTTCTCATAATTTACATTTTTTATTGTACACATCTGTTTTAAAAAGTCAAAGAATTTGAGAAACAAACAGGTGTACTGAGGATTTTAAAAATGGATTACTTAATTTCCGTTCAGCAACTTAGATGGTTATTTTTGCTTCCAGCTCATGTGTGTTTGTGTTCCGCTACTTGACTTTCCCTTTATCTATCTTCATGCCTTCTCTAGTTACCAGATGCTAACACAGCCATGTGAATGCTGCCTAACTCAGAGCAGTAAACACAGCCACCGCGCTTGGAAATAAATACTTTGAATATTGTACAGGCACATATTTCAACAAAGACAAAATTATCAGGTGCCTCCCGCTAGAATTAACAGATGACTTTTTTTGGATCTTTTTCTGAACACAGAAAATTTCTGAGTTTAACTTCTTCATATAAAGAGCATACATTTTTGTAATGTTCATCTTAATGTTCCTCATCTATTTGACATGTAAAATATTGTTTTATATAAAATTTTACCAAATATAAATTATATGAATATTAACATAACTTATTTGTTTTTCAGAAACAATTATTAGAGAGAATTATTCATGGAACTGTAAAATATTTTGAAACAGAGGAAGCAAGGGACTCTCATATTTATATATGAATGAATAATGCATATTTTATTTTTTCCAGTAAAATATCTCTTTCTAATGAGTAAATTACCAAATTTATTTGCAATACATAAAACATATTTCATAATTTAGATGCAGTAAATCAGAAGCTTGTGAAAACTGTTATTTTATATTCAAACAATTTAGAAAAAGAAAAAGCAATTTGAAGAATTCAACTAATTGGGTATTTTTTTTTATAATTTTAGAGTTACTTATAAGTATTATAAACACAGAATTTGGCATGTTTTGATATCACATACATAATACTATATACATTACATGTGTGTGTATATACATATATATGTCATCTTTTATGGTGTATATATATGTGTGTATACACACACACACATATATAGTAGAACCTATTCAGATAATCTATGTGTGGCTGGACACACTTAATGCCCATTTTAATTAACGTCATTGCCATCTATTCTATGTTCTTAGAGTTGCTCCTAGTCTCTCAGGGCCTCAGGTTCTTTCTTGTTTGAGGGAGACACTTCACCAGACAATCTAATATTATCAAATGAATTAAAGTCACAAGAAAATAATTCTTAATTCTTTATAAAGAAAACTTTGTAATATATCAAACTAACCAATAATGGGTTATTTTGTTGTTAGAAAGAATATCTTGACCGGAAATATATCCAAACTGTCTAAATTATGGTATTTAGCAGTTAAATCTCTCTTCTGATCTCACGTTAGCCATTCAGTATTGCTCTATAAATGAGAGAGCTTCTCAATCCCAGAAGAGTTGGAGAGGTTACATTGCTGGTAAGTAGTCTGAACTCACAATTCTCTGTGACCCAAAACATATAAGATTCATTTGTTCCTCTCTGATCCTGATTTAGAAATCAAACAAAGTCAGTATATGAACTATACCTATAATTTCCATTTTTAAACTTCTCTCAAGACAATCATCTCATGTCTGAATATTTCTTATCACTAATTTAAAGAAAGATAAAACCTCTCTTTCAAAAGTAAAAATTAAAAAAAGAAAACCCACTGATGCAATCTCTACAGGGAAATCTTTAGCAGAAGACATTTAAGTTTATATATTGACAGGGTCAAGGAGAACTGTAAACTACATGAAAATGCCAGTTTGGGAGCAGAATAATAAGGCAAAAAGATAGTTGAGTGATTTACAAATGAGATGTGAGATTAGATAATTTAGCGTATTCTAATAAAGAGCTCTCATAGACTTAGAATTAAAGTTTTACTTTGTAGGAAACCAGAGAAGTACAGTCACATTTCAGTGGAAAAGATAACATACTTTCAATGTACAGAGTATGATTTTCTTTTTACAAAAGCATTCTAGGTATGTACTCCAAACATGGTATCTAATATTCTGTGTGTCATATCCTTTATTTCTAATTTGATTCTATAATCTGCTATCTCTAGCCATGATTCTACAACTTATTTTAAATAAATTATTCTTTAGAATTGTATAAAAGTTTGAAATATTTAAAAAATAGTTCAATGCATGACTTCAGAAAATTATATACATATTGTTTAGAGCATATCCTTTCAGGTTACCTGATCCTAGCCTTTTGTGGTCTTTGACTCAATTTATTATTTTGTGTAATGTGGATAATAGTTGTGGATAAGTGTTTTCCATAAACATACAAATAACATTGAGTTGGTGGAGTTTCAATTGACTTTACCACCTTTGATGGTTAACATTGAATGTCAACTAGAGTGGATTGAAGGATGCGAAGTATTGTTCTAGGTGCATCTGTGAAGGTGTTGTCAGAGGAGATTAACATTTGAGTCAGCGGACTGGGAGAGGCAGAGCCACTCTCAATCTGGGTGGGAACCATCTAATCAGCTGCCAGAGTGACTAGGATAAAAACAGGCAAAGGAAAATGGAAGATCAGACTGGTTGAGTCTTTTGGCCTCCATCTTTCTCCTGGGATGGATGTTTCCTGCCCTCAAACATCAGACTCCAAGTTCTTGGCCTTTGGACTCACACCAGTGGTTTTCCAGGGGCTCTAGGGCCTTCAGCCACAGACTGAAGGATGTGCTATCTGCTTCCTTACTTTTGAGGTTTTGAGACTCAAGACTAGCTTCCTGGCTCCTCAGCTCGTGGGACTTCAGCTTGTTATTGTGTGAGTCAATTCTTCTAATAAACTCCCCTTCATATGTTCATCTATTCTATTTGTTTTTTTTCCCTTTAGAAAACCCTGACTAATAAAGATTTTGGTGCCAGAAGTGGAGCCCAAAAGAAGAGAAGGCCCTGCAACAGGTCCAGGCTGCTATGCAAGCTGCTCTGCCACCTGGGCCATATGACCCAGCAGTTGCAATGGAGCTTGATGTGTCAATGGCAGATAGAGATGCTGTTTGGAGCCTTTGGCAGACCCCACTAGGTGAATAACAGAAGACACGTCTAGGTTTTTGGATCAACCCATGCCCTCTTCTGCAAATAACTACTCTCCTTTTGAAAGACAGTTCTTGGCCTGTTACTGGGCTTTGGTAGAAACTGAACTGTTGACAATGGGTCATCAAGTCACCATGTGACCTGAACTGCCTATCATAAACTGGGTGATTCTTGATCCGTCTGGCCATAAAGTGGGGCATGCATGACAGAATTCAATTATCAAATGGAAGTGGTATATACGTGATTGGGCTCAAGCAGTTCCTCTGGGCACAAGTAAGTTACATGATGAAGTGGCTCAAACCCTGTTTTCTTTCCCCCAGGCTGGACTGATGGCCTCATGGGGAATTCCCTATGATCAGTTGACAGAGGAAGAAAAGACAAGGGCCTGGTTCACAAATGACCCTGCACGATGTGCAGGCACCACCCCAAAGTGGACAACCTCAGGACTATAACCCCTTTCTAGGACATCCTTGAAGAACAGTGGTGAAGGGAAATCTTTCCAGTGGGCAGAACTTCAAGCAGTGCACCTGTTTGTACACTTTTCTTGGAAGGAGACATAGGCAGATGTGCAATTATATACTGATTCATAGGATATTGCCAATGGTTTGTCTGGATGGTCAAGGACTTGGAAGAAGCAGGATTGGAAAATTGATGACAAAGAAATTTGGGGAAGAGGTATGTGGATGGACCTCTCTGAGTGTTCAAAAACTGTCAAGATATTTGTATCCCACGTGAGTGCTCACCAGTGGGTGACCTCAGCAGAGAAGGATCTTAATAATCAAGTGGACAGAATGACTCATTCTGTGGCCACCACTCAAGTTCATTTCCCAATGACCCTTGCCATTGCCCAATGGGCTCATTAACAAAGCAACCATATGACAGTGACAGAGGTTATATATGGGCTCAGTAACATGGACTTCTGCTCACTAAGGCAGGCCTGGCTACAGCCACTGCTGTGTGCCCAATTTGCCAGCAGCAGGAACCAACACTGAGTCCTTGATATGGCATCATTCCTCAGGGTGATCAGCCAACTACTTGGTGATAGATTAATTATATTGAATATCTTCCATCATGGAAAGGGCAGCAGTTTGTCCTCATCAGAATAGACACTACAGATATGGGTTTGCCTATTCTGTGTGCAATGCTTCTTCCAAACTACGATCTGTGGACTCATGGAATGCCTATCTACTATAATGGTATTCCACATAGCATTGTCTCTGATCAAGGCACTCACTTTATGGCTAAAGAAGTGTTTCAGTGGGCTCATGCTCATGGATTTCACTGGTCTTACCATGTTCCCCATGACCCTGAAGCAGCTGGATTGATAGAAGGGTGAAATGACCTTTTGAAATCACAGTTACAACACCATCCAGGTGACAGTCCTTTGCAGGACTGAAGCAAAGTTTTCCAGAAGGCTGTGTATGCTCTGAATCAGCTTCCAATAGATGGTACTGTTTCTCCCATAGCCAGTATTCACGTGAGAGCCAGACTCACCCTCAATCTGGGTAGGCACCATCTAATCAGCTGCCAGCCTGGCTAAGATAAAAGCAAATAGAGGAAAGTGGAAGGACTAGATTGGCTAAGACTTCAGGCCTCCATCTTTCTCCCATGCTGTGTGCCTCCTACACTCGAATATCAGACTCCAAATTCTTCAACTTTTGGACATTTCGACTGAAACCATTGCTTTTCAAGGGGCTCTCAGGCTTTCAGTCACGGACCAAAGGCTGACTATCAGCTTTCCCACTTTTGAGGTTTTAGGAGTCAGACTGTCTTCCTGGCTCCTCAGCTTGTGAATAGCCTATTGTGGGGCTTCACATTGTGATTGTGTGAGTCAGTTCTCCTAATAAACTGCTTCATATATGTATCTATCCTGTTAGTTCTGTCCCTTAGAGAATCCTGAAAAACACACCCCCTGAAAAAATTGACTCTTCCTTTGAGTTTTCTGAAACAATTTCCTCATTAACTATGTTTCAAAATCTTTAATGTGTACTTATTTTATATTTTGTGAATCATCGTCTAGATTTTGAGATTTCTTTCTATTCATAATGAAAATATATGGACTGCTGAATCGGTTTAGTTTCTATAGCAGATTCTGATAATACATTTCAATTAATAAGATATCATGGTTATTCATAGCTTCTATAAAACCATGACCACACATTACAAACAATCCCATCTATTGCTTCACTAGCAGTTAATTGAAAAGTCTTTAATATTCAGCCATGAAAGTATAAATCAAGATTTCAAGATCTTGCCTTTATTTTGATTTATTGATATATTCATTTATTTTTATTTTTATTTTTATTTTTATTTTTTGAGACAGTCTGGTTCTGTCCCTAAGGATGGAGTGCAGTGAAGTGCTCTCGGCTCACTGCAACCTCTGGCTCTCAGGTTCAAGCTATTCTTGTGCCTCAGTCTTCAAAGTAGCTGGCCTTACAGACCTGTGCCACCACACCCTGCTAATTTTTTGAATTTTTAGTAGAGACAGGATTTCACATGTTGTTCAGTCTGGTCTTGAACTCCTGAGCTCAAGTGATCTGCCTGTATCGACCTCCCAAAGTTATAGGATTATAGGTGTGAGCTACCGTGCCCAGCCTTGCCTTTATTTTATTAGTAAAATTATTCTTAAATAATTTTATGAGCATTTGTTTTAAGAAGATCTTTTCCAGAAAATTCACATAATTTGGGACTATAAATATTTATTATATTATAGAGCATAGTCTCATAGACTTAGAAACTGGAAGAAAACTTTCTTTTGTACTCTCTCTGTAGCATATATACTACTGTGTCTTTCAAGCTATGGTTTAAGTAATGGTGTCAGGTACTGAAATGCTAGAAAGGACCAATGAGGCAGGTTAAACCAGGTATATCATAGCTGTATATCAATATTATTCAAGCATTTTATTTAAAATTGTTATTTTAAGGTTGTGCCATGTATGTGTGCAACTCAAATAAGCGGAGTTCTTTTTTGTATGTTGCCTAATCTTATGCAATTTTGCAAGTTAGCAGAATATAAGATTTTCATGTGGAATTCATTATTGGGAAACTTTCTTGCCCCTGTGTTCTTTATAGTTGTCTGAGGAATCACCAAAAATTGAAGGTTGCTGAATTGAATGTATCCAGTCTTTAAATTCCTGAGCGCTAACCTCAGATGAGCCATTTATGTGGCTTGTTAATCTACTACATTTCCTTAGTCCGTTAACTTTTGTATTCTAAGACTCTGCTTCATTAGTTCTTATCTCATGTCAAACCTTCAATATTTTCTCCTTCATCCTCGCACTCCATCAATGACCTCACTTCTCAATTTGCAGAAAAAACAAACAAACAAACAAACAACAGCATTCTCCTCCTAGAAACACTTTATTCTTTTGAATTTCAGTGTTTCATCCTCTCTTGATTTTGCTCCAATCTCACTGGCCTTTTTTTCTTAGTATTTTTTGATGACTCTGCTTCATCAACCTGACATTTAAATGATTGAATGCCTCAGAATTCCATCTTTCACATTTACCTTCTCTTTTCTAAATAGCACACATCATTGATGACCTCTTTTCATCATATGATTGTAAATTTTTATTATTATAAAAACCTTTAAATATTTTATAATATACATTGTAGTGCATTTTATATATTATGGTATATTTGATTTTATATAATATATGGTATTTTGTAGTTAAACATGTAGTTAAACATATATAATATATGGCATTTTGTAGTTAAACACTAAAACATGGTTAGTGTTCAAATTTAACTTAAATCATTCTCTTTACTTGATACTGCATAGGCCTTTCACATTTAAGATGCCTAAACTTAAATTTCTAAAACGTCTCCATTAAATCTGTCCACTGACATTCTTCCTCAGAAATTTAGGTAACTTTGAACCCAATCACTAATCCATTCCCAACAATGATTACATTAAAAAAAAATAAAATAAATAAAGCAAATAACATCATCCATATTCCAAACTGACAGAACAATAAGGAGACGCCATCAAAAAAAAAAAAAAAAAAAAAAGACAATGTATTTTTTCACCAAACATTTTACTAATAGAATCCTGAATTTTGTTAAATAGCAAGATTGAAACAGCTCTCCTCAGATTATGTTGACACAGCTCATGTAGCAATAAAGGAGGGAAGAGATGCTAGCTCTTCACATTCGTAGATTTCTAAGAGTCTCTTGTGTCAACCCATGTAATCTGAAGACAGAGAAGCAAAATTAATGAGAGGATTTACATTGACACGTTTCCAACTCTCTTCAATTCATCTTGTTTTCAAAAGAAATAGACTAATTGCAACAAAGTTTTGCTCCTGAAATAGTTTTAACCTTTTTGTATTAAAGCTAACATAAATAAAAATTCCAAATTAAAATGAAATGTAGAACGGGTGTTCCAGGTTTAGCTAACTCTTTGAGCTTCAGATGGATGTCCTTAGGCAAAGCCTGTAACTTTTTATGAAGAGAAAAGATGAATCTTCTCTGTTTGTGGAGCAATTGCAAAGCAAATATTTGAGTGACAGTATTCTATGTGGGGTTGTTTTACCTACCTACTTTTGTCTGAAATAGGGCAGATAAACATTTAAAAAATGTTTCTCTTAATATTTACTTGCCAGGTTTTTAAAATATATAACTGAATGGTAGCACACAAATATTTAATAATCCATTTAAGTGATGCAAAAGGCAAAATACAGACTTGATTATCAACAAGTGGTGTTTTGTTTCTCATGGATGACTTACAAGTGCTCTGTGAGACAAAAATACAAATCATTTCACATTTTACATCATTCATCATGTGCTTTTTTTTTTTTTTTTTTTGAGACGGAGTCTCGCGCTGTCGCCCAGGCTGGAGTGCAGTGGCGCGATCTCGGCTCACTGCAAGCTCCGCCTCCCGGGTTCACGCCATTCTCCTGCCTCAGCCTCCTGAGTAGCTGGGACTACAGGCGCCCACCACCGCGCCCGGCTAATTTTTTGTATTTTTAGTAGAGACGGGGTTTCACTGTGGTCTCGATCTCCTGACCCTGTGATCCGCCCGCCTCGGCCTCCCAAAGTGCTGGGATTACAGGCGTGAGCCACCGCGCCCGGCCTATCATGTGCTTTAGTGTAATGACCAATAGAAAGTCTGAACCAATATTTCCTAAACTGTTCTCAGTAGCATAGTGTCCCATCAGCTGTTCATAGGTGTTCTGAGGGACTTAGTTTATCAGATAATTTCATAAACATTGAGCATTGTATTACTCCTTTTGGAATACCTCTAAACGTATTAGTATATAAAGACTTTAAAATGTCTTGCTGTTTAAAAATGACATAAGATTGTTTAACTTTGTGTGGCTATGTATATTATTTTAGGAGAGCCTCTTATAATATTACTGGTAGTCCTTTCTCCCATGTTGGGGCTAAAATAATGGGGACACACTCCATGTGAGCTTAGCTTAAAGAGGAATTGCAAGTGGTTGACCAAACCTGGTATATGAAGGAGAACCATATTTTGAGAAGAAATAAAGAGAAGATTGAAAGGGACCAATCATTTCCTTCCTGGAAATAAATTCTGTGAATTATTTATTGTGTTAATTTTCTATATTACATGACAAATTGCCATAGATTTAGAAGCTTAAAATGAGATGTGCATTCACTATCTCACAGGTTCTTTCAGTCAGGAGTCTGGATTTGGCTTAACTGAGTCCTCTGCTTAGAGTGTGAGAGGACTGCAGTCAAGGTGTTGGCTGGTTCTGGGGTCTGATTTGAGGTTAAACCAGGAAAGGATCTGCTTCTCAGGTCTCCCAGGTACTTGCAGAATTTCTTTCTTTGCAGCCATAAAATCCGTGGCTTCTTTGAAGCCAACAATGGAGAAAAAGACTCTAGCAAGATGGACAGTTCACTCTTACGTAATTAAGCATGATTAATCATGTACATCCTATCATCTTGCTGCATTCCTTTAGTTAAAAATAAGTCACAGGTTCTACTTCAGCAGAGGATATCACCCAAAATCACAAATACCAGGAAACGAGCATCACAGAGGCTGCTTTAAAACTGTTTGGCCAAGTTAATTAATTGTATAAGATTCAGAGAAGGAAATATCTATAAAAATTATTACTTTTTTTTCTTAAAAGCAGCCATATGTTTAAATTTTTGTATTGAAATCTGTAAAACAAAAGCTTTGCTATTACCTGCCATGGCTTATGCAGTTCATTAATATGCATTATAACACCATATATTATAGGATAGAATAGTCAGGTGGTAGTTCATCCTTGTTTTAGAATAAAAAACAAAACCCTGTCTCAGCCTAAAATCTCCTTAGGCTGATAAGCAACTTCAGCAAAGTCTCAGAATACAAAATCAAGGTGCAAGAATCACAAGCATTCCTATACACCAATAATAGAGAGCCCAATCATGAGTGAACTCCCATTCATAATTGCCACAAAAAGAATAAAATACCTAGGAATCCAACTTACAGAGGATGCGAAGGACCTCTTCAAAGAGAACTACAAACCACTGCTCAATGAAATAAAAGAGGAAACAAATGGAAAAACATTCCATGATCATAGATAGGAAGAATCAATATCATGAAAATGACCAGAATGCTCAAAGTAATTTATAGATTCAATGCTATCCCCATCAAGCTACCATTGACTTTCTTTGCAGAATTAGAAAACAAAACAAAACAAAACAAAACAAAAACTGCTTTACATTTCATGTGGACCAAAAAAGAGCCCTTATAGCTAAGACAATCCTAAGCAAAAAAACAAAGCTGGAGGCATAATGCTACCTGAATTCAAGGTATACTACAAGGCTACAGTAACCAAAACAGATATATAGAGCAATGGAACAGAATAGAAGCCTCAGAAATAACACCACACATCTACAATCATCTGATCTTTGACAAAACTGACACAAACAAGCAATGGGGAAAAGATTCCCTACTTAATGAATGGTGTTGGAAAAACTGGCTAGCCATACGCAGCAAACAGAAACTGGATGCCTATCTTACACCTTATACAAAAATTAACTCAAGATGCATTAAATAATTAAACATAAGACCTAAAACCATAAAAACCCTAGAAGAAAACCCAAGCAATACCATTCAGGACATAGGTATGGGCAAAGACTTCATGATTAAAACACAAAAAGCAATTGCACTAAAACTGACAAATGGGATCTAATTAAACTAAACAGCTTCTGCACAGCAAAAGAAACTATCATTAGAGTGAACAGGCAACCTACAGAATGGGAGAAAAGTTTTGCAATCTATCCATCTGACAAACGGCTAATATCCCGAATCTACAAGGAACTTAAACAAATTTACAAGAAAAAAAAACTAACAACCCCATCAAACTGTGGACGAAGGATATGAACAGACACTTCTCAAAAGAAGAAAGACATTTATGTGGCCACAAACACATGGGAAAAAGCTCATCATCACTGGTCATCAGAGAAATGCAAATCAAAACCACAATGAGATACCATCGCACGCCAGTCAGAATGGTGATCATTAAAAGTAAGAAAACAACAGATGTTGGAGAGTATGTGGAAAAACAGAAACGCTTTTACACTGTTGGTAGAAGTATAAATTAGTTCAACCATGGTGGAAGACAGTGTGGGAATTCCTCAAGGACCTAGAACTAGAAATACCATTTGACCCAGCAATCCCATTACAGGGTATATACCCAAAGGTTTATAAATCATTCTTCTATAAAGACACATACATACGTATGTTTATTGCAGCACTATTGACCATAGCAAAGACTTGGAACCAACCCAAATGCCCACCAATGTTAGACTCGATAAAGAAAATGTAGCACATTTACACCATGGAATACTATGCAGCCATATAAAAGAATAAGTCATGTCCTTTGCAGGGACATGGATTAAGCTGGAAACCATCATTCTCAACAAACTAACACAGGAACAGAAAACCAACCACTGCTTGTTCTCACTCATAAGTGAGAGTTGAGCAATAAGAATATAAGGGCACAGGGAGGGGAACATCACACACCAAGGCCTGTTGGGGGTGGAGGGCAAGGGGAAGGACAGCGTTAGGAGAAATACCTAATGTAGATGATGGGTTGATGGGTGCAGCAAACCACCATGGCACGTGTATACCTATGTAACAAACCTGTATGTTCTGCACATGTATCCCAGAGCTTAAAGTATAATAATAATAATTTAAAAAAAGAAAATGTAAATGTATGTTGCAAAAGGATATAGCCTGTAAATGAAGAGGTCAGAGTACCCAGCAATATGTTCTGTCTATAAAATAAAATAATGCTGCTCAGCATTGGCTACTGAGTATCATTGATCCTTCACCTGGTAGAATTTTATATCAATACAAGTATCACTCTATTTTTCTTTTAAAAAATAACATTTTATTTAATTTAAGTAGAATTGCTTAATGAACTACCAATTTTGTGGAATATCTTAACTATAATTAGTTTATATATTAATCATAATTATACATTTGTGTTTATAATATGTTGTTTAAATAAAATAGTATAAATAACAAGAATGTCTTTATTACATAAGAGTATCAGCTTGTCCTTCAGAATATATTCTATATGACAACAGGATATTTTTGAGAAGGGCATGTTCAGCTTTCTTTTTCAAAATAAGATGGAAAGTTGACAATAGAAAAAGAGACTTTCTAGTTGCTTGCACTAATTAATTAAGTAATACCTGCCTAGCATGTATTGCACTTGTCTGGGGCTATTTATGCAGCTAACTTGAGTACATGATTTACCTTTTTGGTGCACATTGAGTTAAACATTTATAATAGGAAAAAAGTATTAACAGGTTCAAGAAATGGACAAGAAACATGTTTGGAGAAGAGAAAATGATTTTGTATCCAGATTTATTGTTCATTTATATGAATTTTCATAGTCATTTTTTGTTATGCTTCTTTTCCCATAGGTTTTAGTATTTCTTGACTTTCTGACTCCTTAAAAGGCAAGTTAGTAAAAGCATTCCAGTTGATTTTTCTATTTAAAATATTCAATTGGGGGGCTCACTCTGTGATTCAAGTTTGGTGTTTGAGAAGAAACTAACTTGAAATCAGGCCAACTGTACTGAAGGGCTTCTGACCAAAAACGCCGTGCTCGTTGCACAGACGAAGGTTGAAAACTCACATGGTGTGCTTAGTGCCCACCAATCTTCTCCACTGCTCTTGTTACACCCTGCTTCTTGCAGTATAGACATTCAAAATTTTACATGAGAATATCTTACTTGGAGCAAATGCACGCCACATTTTAGCATATTACATGAACACAAATTCACAAAGATTGACTATGTTACATAACAGTTTTTCAGCTTTGACTCTTTTGACATTTTCAACCAGGTGGTGTGTGTGGAGGGGAGGGGGGAGACAGAGAGAGAGAGAGAAAGAGAGAAAGAGAGAGAGAGAGAGAGAGAGAGAGAGAGAGAGAGAGAGAGAGAGAGAGATGGGGCTGTCCTGAAAATTATAGGACAGATAATTGGATTCTTGTCATCTACTTACTAGATGCCACTCGTGATTCTCAGTTACGATAACCAAAAAAAGTTTAGTCATTGTCAAATGTTCCCTGTGGAGAAAACTCCCCTAAAATAGAAAACCACTCTGCTATAGAGTATATGCTATTAAATATCTAAAATATACATACATCTAAGAAAAATGAAACTGAGAGTAAAGAGCTAATGGCAGGAAAAATGACTTTAATACATTGAAGTGGTTATGATAAAATGAATAAAGTGTGTAAAAGTGTTTAATGCAGTACTGCTCAAATAGGAAAGATTCTATCTATATTATTTGGTTGCAAAAATTGAAATGTTATAAGGATGAATGCTATCTAAAAAATGCTAAAAACCTCATTAAAATAATAAAATACAAACAGAATTGTAAGATATCATGAAGTAAAGGTAAAATTTGTGAGTTACAGATCAAAGTGTTCATAATAGAGGGAGATGATGATGATTCATATCTCAGGATAAAGTGAATAAACAAACCCATATAATCCTTTTTTATTGTTTTCAATGACTCAATTTCCAAGCAAGGATAATACTTTTTCTCTATATAAGTGATCTACCAGGTGAGGCTTCTCTTCATTTGTTAATGGTTTAACAAAAATGCATCAGCACTTTGCTTCATGGCAAATTTAAAATTGCTATCTCATTTACATATCATGTTTTACAATGTTGGATTATTTTTAGTTCAACAGGAGAGAAAAAATTTCTCTTGATATGATTACTATTATTTCCTTGAACACTTATGAAAATTTGGAGATATTTGATTCATTTTCACAGCACTTGCTCAGGAATGGCTAAAATTGATCAGAAAAAAATATGTTTTTTAAATAGGTATATTTAAATATATTACATTAGTAGTTGTGATGGTTATTACTGAGTGTCAAATTGATTGGACTGAAGGATCCAAAGTACTGATACTGGTCGGGAAAGGTGGCTTAAGCCTGTAATCCCAGCACTTTGGGAGGCTGAGGAAGATGGATCACGAGGTCAGGAGTTTGAGACCAGCCTGGCCAACCTGGTGAAACCGCGTCTCTACTAAAAATACAAAAATTAGCTGGGCGTGGTGGTGCATGCCTGTAATCCCAGTTGCTGGGTAGGTTGAGGCAGGAGAATGGCTTGAACCCAGGAGGCAGAGATTACAGTGAGCTGAGATTGTGCCACTGCACCCCAGCCTGGATGACAGAGCAAGACTCTATCTCAAAAAAAAAAAATAAATAAATAAAATAAATAAATAAAGGTATTGATCCTGAGTATGTCTGTGAAGGTGTTTCCAAAGGAGATTAACATTTGAGACAGTGGGCTAGAAAATCCTTGCTTAATTTGGGTGGGCATCTTCTAATCAGCTGCCAGTGTGGCGAGAATATAAAGCAGACAGAAAAATGTGAAAAGACTAGACTGGTTTAGCCTCCCAGCATACATAGTTTAATTAGATCCCATTTGTCAATTTTGGCTTTTGTTGCCATTGCTATTGGTGTTTTAGACATGAAGTCCTTGCCCGTGTCTATGTCTTGAATGGTATTACCTAGGTTTCCTTCTAGGGTTTTTATGGTATTAGGTCTAACATTTAAGTCTCTAATCCACCTTGAGTTAATTTTCGTATAAGGAGTAAGGAAAGGATCCAGTTTCAGCTTTCGACTTATGGCTAGCCAATTTTCCCAGCACCACTTATTAAATAGGGAATCCTTTCCCCATTTCTTGTTTTTGTCAGGTTTGTCAAAGATCAGATGGCTATAGATGCCTGCCCTACAAAATACCCTGAAGGAAGCACTAAACATGGAAAGGAACAACTGGTACCAACCATTGCAAAAACATGCCAAAATGTAAAGACCATCGATGCTAGGAAGAAACTGCATCAACTAATGAGCGAAATAATCAGCTAATATCATAATGACATGATCAAGTTCACACATAATAATATTAACCTTAAATGCTAATGGACTAAATGGTCCAATTAAAAGACACAGACTGGCAAATTGGATAAAGAGTCAAGACCCATCAGTTTGCTATATTCAGGAGACCCATCTCACATGTAGAGACACACATAGTCTCAAAATAAAGGGAAGGAGAAAGATCTACCAAGCAAATGGGGAACAAAAAAAAGCAGGGGTTGCAATACTAGTCTCTGATAAAACAGACTTTAAACCATCAAAGATCAAAAGAGACAAAGAAGGCCATTATATAATGGTAAAGGGATCAATTCAACAGGAAGAGCTAACTATTCTAAATATATATGCACCCAATACAGGAGCATCCAGATTCATAAAGCAAGTCCTTAGAGACTTACAAAGAGACTTAGACTTCCACACAATAATAATGGGAGACTTCAATACCCCACCGTCAACATTAGACAGATCAATGAGACAGAAAGTTAACAAGGATATCCACGAATTGAACTCAACTCTGCACCAAGCAGACCTAATAGACATCTACAGAACTCTCCACCCCAAATCAACAGAATATACATTCTTTCAGCACCACATCACACTTATTCCAAAATTGACTACATAGTTGGAAGTAAAGCACTCCTCAGCAAATGTGCAAGAACAGAAATTATAACAAACTGTCTCTCAGACCACAGTGCAATCAAAATACAACTCAGGACTAAGAAACTCAATCAAAACCACTCAACTACATGGAAACTGAACAACCTGCTCCTGAATGACTACTGGGTACATAATGAAATGAAGGCAGAAATAAAGATATTCTTTTAAACCAATGAGAACAAAGATACAACATACCAGAATCTCTGGGAAACATTTAAAGCAGTGTGTAGAGGGAAATTTATAGCACTAAATGCCCACAAGAGAAAACAGGAAAGATCTAAAATTGACACCCTAATATCACAATTAAATGAACTAGAGAAGCAAGAGCAAACACATTCAAAAGCTAACAGAAGGCAAGAAATAACTAAGATCAGAGCAGAACTGAAGGAGATAGAGACACAAAAAACCCTCCAAAAAATCAATGAATCCAGGAGCTGGTTTGTTGAAAAGATCAACACAATTGATAGACTGCTAGCAAGACTAATAAAGAAGAAAAGAGAGAAGAATCAAATAGGCACAATAAAAAATGATACAGGGGATATCACCACTGACCCCACAGAAATACAAACTACCATCAGAGAATACTATAAACACCTCTACACAAATAAACTAGAAAATCTAGAAGAAATGGATAATTTCCTGTACACTTACACTCTTCCAAGATTAAACCAGAAAGAAGATGAATCCCTGAATAGACCAAAAGCAGGCTCTGAAAATGAGGCACTAATTAATAGCCTACCACCAAAAACCCAGGACCAGACGGGATTCACAGCCAGATTCTCTACCAGAGGTACAAGGAGCTGGTACCATTCCTTCAACTATTCCAATCAATAGAAAGAGAGAACCTCCCAACTCATTTTAAGAGGCCAACATCATCCTGATACCAAAGCCTGGCAGAGACACAACAAAAAAGAGAATTTTAGACCAATATCCCTGATGAATATCGATGCAAAATCCTCAATAAAATACTGGCAAACTGGATCCAGCAGCACATCAAAGCTTATCCACCATGATCATGGGCTTCATCCCTGAACGTAAAGGCTGGTTCAACATATGCAAATCAATAAACGTAATCCAGCATATAAACAGAACCAAAGACAAAACCACGTGATTATCTCACATGCAGAAAAGGCCTTTCACAAAATTCAACATTCTTCATGCTAAAAACTCTCAATAAATTCGTACTGATGGAACATATCTCAAAATAATAAGAGCTATTTATGACAAAACCCACAACTAATATCATACTGAATGGCAAAAACTGGAAGCATTCCCTCGGAAAACTGGCACAAGACAGGATGCCCTCTCTCACCACCCTATTCAACATAGTGTTGGAAGTTCTGGCTAGGGCAATCAGGCAAGAGAAAGAAATCAAGGGTATCCAGTTAGAAAAATAAGAAGTCAAATTGTCCTTGTTTGCAGAGATGACATTGTATATTTAGAAACCCCATCATCTCAGCCCAAAATCTCCTTAAGCTTGACAAGCAACTTCAGCAAAGTCTCAGGATACAAAAATTAATGTGCAAAAATCACAAGCATTCTTATACACCAGTAACAGACAAACAGAGAGCCAAATCAGGAATGAACTTCCATTCCACAATTGTTTCAAAGAGGAATAAAAATACCTAGGAATCCAACTTACAAGGGATATGAAGGACCTCTTCAAGGAGAAGAGGAATAAAAGAGGAGAAACAACTGCTCAGTGAAATAAAAGAGGACACAAACAAATGGAAGAACATCCCATGCTCATGGATAGGAAGAATCACACGTGAAAATGGCCATACTACCCAAGGTAATTTATAGATTCAATGCCATCCCATCAAGCTACTTCAATGAGTTTTTCCACAGAATTGGAAAACTGCTTTAAAGTTCATATGGAATCAAAAAAGAGCTCACATTGTCAAGACAATCCTAAGTCAAAAGAACAAAGCTGGAGGCATCACGCTACCTGACTTCAAACTATACTACAAGGCTACAGTAACCAAAATATCATGGTACTGGTACTAAAACAGAGATATATACCAATGGAACAGAACAGAGTCCTCAGAAATAATACCCGTGCAGTATTTTTAAAAGACAATTTAATTGTGAAGATGATTTTAACATCTTGAGTCCATTTACTATGTATGTTTTTTTGGGGACTTAATGATTAAGAACTTCCACAAACTTAGCAAGATTTGAAGATTTTATGTTTAAGTGATGAAATATTTGTCAAAGATTCATAATATCCATCTTCTTTTGCTACTATCCCCTTGAATATTTTCTTTTTATAATATAATTCTTCTGATTGTCTTTATTTCTTCTTTATCAAAATAATACCAAGGGCATAATTTTAGGAGTCAGGTACTTTTAAAAATTTATTATAGAAAGAAGTAACTTCTATCCTTATGACTTTTAACATTTAATACCCATTTTTTTCTTGGCTGTTTTATCTATTTACCAACATATTATTTTAAAAAAATTGTTTATAATGTTAGATCTTCATTTTCTGTTGTAGATATCTATTATTTTCCTACCAGAAGAGATAACAATTTACTTATTTTTATCTTGTTGTTTTCACAGTTCCAAAATGTTTATCATTTTTTGTTAATTACTTGTCAATGATTACATATTTGTGACTATATAAACAGTATTTCCCACTAACACATGATGTGCATTTTTTAAGCTCATCATTTAGTTTCTCTTAGAGTTCATAATTATCTCACTTTTCATTTTCTTTATAAAGCAAATAATTAACTCTTATGGAAGTGTAATTCTCCTTTCAAGATATTAAAATAAGGAAATATATTAGTTTTATTTTTTGACTTCTAAACAACTCTTAGAACTCAAATTTTTCCCTTCCAATTTGGAGAGTATTATTTCTAGTTTTGCCTTCAGTTATTTTCCTAATCTTTCCCTTTATCTTCTGAATTATCTTCCTTTCTCTTCATTGTTGGATTCCATATCTTCCTCTAATGACTTGTCATTTTTGTGGAATACACAAACATCCAGCTACCAGAGACTTTGCATGTCTGAAAATGACTTTATTATGCCTTTCAATGTATTTCACCCATTTGTTATTATTCATTTGTTGTGCTCTGGAATTTTTTTAGGTCTCTATACCAGTGCATAAGGGTTTATTCTTTTTTTTATTTTATTTATTTATTTTTTATTTTTATATTTTTAATTACGACATTATTATACTGTGGGTGCCAGGTTAGCGTGCATAACGCAGGTTTGTTTACATATGTATACTCTGTGCTCTTGTTGCGTGCTGCACCCATCAACTCGTCATTTACATCAGGTATAACCTCAATGCATCCTCCCTCCCTCCCCATGATAGGTCTCGGTGTGATGTTCCCTTCCTGAGTCCAAGTGATCTCATTGTTCAGTTCCCACCTATGAGGAGAATACGCGGTGTTTGGTTTCTGTTCTTGTGATAGTTTGCTAAGAATGATGGATTCCAGCTGCATCCATGTCCCTACAAAGGACACAAACTCATCCTTTTATGGCTGCATAGGTATTCCATGGTGTATATGTGCCACATTTTCTTTAATCCAGTCTGTCACTGATGGACATTTGGGTTGATTCCAAGTCTATTAGTGAATAGTGCTGCAATAAACATACGTGTGCATGTCTTTATAGCAGCATGATTTATAATCCTTTTGGGTATATACCCAGTAATGGGATGAAGCTGGGTCATATGGTACATCTAGTTCTAGATCCTGAGGAATCGCCATATCACTGTTTTCCAAATGGTTGAACTAGTTTACAATCCCACCAATAGTGTAAAAGTGTTCCTATTTCTCCACATCCTCTCCCAGCACCTGTTGTTTCTGACTTTTTAATGATCGCCATTCTAACTGGTGCAGATGGTATCTCATTGTGGTTTTGATTTGCATTTCTCTGATGGCCAGTGATGATGAGCATTTTTCATGTGTTTGTTGGCTGTATGAATGTTCTTTTGAGAAATGTCTATTCATATCCTTTGCCCACTTTTGATGGGGTTGTTTGTTTTTTCTTTGTAAATTTGTTTGAGTTCTTTGTAGGTTCTGGATATTAGCCCTCTTTGTCAGATGAGATTGCAAAATTTTCTCCCATTCTGTAGGTTGCCTGTTCACTTCCGATGGTAGTTTGCAGCAGAAGCTTCCCCTTAGTTTAATGAGATCCCATTTGTCAATTTTGGCTTTTTGCTGCCGTTGTTTTGGTGTTTGACATGAAGCTCTCGCCCATGCCTATGTCCTGAATGGTACTACCTAGGTTTTCTCTAGCATTTTTATGGTATTGGCCCAACATTTCCAAGTCTCTAATCCATCTTGAATTAATTTTTCGTATAAGGAGTAAGGAAAGGGATCCAGTTTCAGCTTTCTCACTTTATGGCTAGCCAACTTTCCCAGCACCATTTATTAAATAGGGAATCCTTTTCCCATTTCTTTTTTGTTTCCTCTCAGGTTTGCTTCAAAGATCAGATGGCTGTAGATGTGTGGTATTATTTCTGAGGACTCTGGTTCTTGTTTCCATTGGTCTATATCTCTGTTTTGGTACCAGTACCATGCTGTTTTTGGTTACTGTAGCCTTGTAGTATAGTTTGAAGTCAGGTAGCGTGATGCCTCCAGCTTTGTTCTTTGACTTCAGGATTTGTCTTGGGAGATACGGCTCTTTTGGTTCCATATGAATTTTAAAGTTGGAAGTTCTTTTCCAATTCTGTGAAGAAACTCATTGGTAGCTTGATGGGGATGGCATTGGAATCTATAAATTACCCGGCAGTATGGCCATTTTCACGATATTGATTCTTCCTATCCATGAGCATGGTATGTTCTTCCATTTGTTTGTGTCCTCTTTATTTCACTGAGCAGTGGTTTGTAGTTCTCCTTGAAGAGGTCCTTTTACATCCCTTGTAAGTTGATTCCTAGGTATTTTATTCTCTTTGAAGCAATTGTGAATGGAAGTTCATTCCTTGATTGGCTCTTTCGTTTGTCTGTTATTGGTGTATAAGAATGCTTGTGATTTTGCACATTAATTTTGCATCCTGAGATTCTTTGCTGAAGTTGCTTATCAGCTTAAGGAGATTTTGGGCCAAGACAATGGGAGTTTTCTAAATATACAATCATGTCATCTGCAAACAGGACAGTTTGACTTCTTTTCCTAACTTATCACCTTGATTTCTCTCTTGCCTGATTGCCCTAGCCAGAACTTCCAACAACACTATGTTGAATAGGAGTGGTGAGAGGGCATCCCTGTCTTGTGCCAGTTTTCAAAGGGAATTTTTCCAGTTTTTACCCATTCAGTATGATATTGGCTGTGGGTTTGTCATAAATAGCTTCTTATTATTTTGAGGTACGTCTCATCAATACTGAATTTATTGAGCGTTTTAGCATGAAGGGCTGTTGAATTTTGTCAAAAGCCTTTTCTGCATCTATTGAGATAATCATGTGGTCTTTTGTCTGGTTCTGTTTATATGCTGGATTATGTTTATTGATTTGGTGAATGTTGGAACCAGCCTTGCATCCCAGGGATGAAGCCCACTTCTGATCATGGTGGATAAGCTTTTGATGTGCTGCTGGATCCGGTTTGCCAGTATTTTATTGAGGATTTTTGCATCGATGTTCATCAGATATATTGGTCTAAAATTCTTTTTGTTGTATCTCTGCTGTAGGCTTTGGTATCAGGATGATGTTACCCCATAAATGAGTTAGAGGATTCCTCTTTTCTATTGACAAATAGTTTCAGAAGGAATGGGTACCAACCTCCTTGTACCTCTGGTAGAATTCAGCTGCAATCCATCTCCGTCCTGACTTTTTGGTTGGTATTATTAATTGTTGCCTCAATTTCTAGAGCCTGCTATTGGTCTATTCCAGATTCAATGGAAGGAACCTGAAGAGTGTAAGTGTCCAGGAAATTATCCATTCTTCTAGATTTCTCCAGTTCATTTGCGTAGAGGTGTTTATACTATTCTCTGATGGTAGTTTGTGTGGGTTTGCAGATATGGCTTATTCTATTAAGTACTTGAGGATATAAAGTCTTGTCAATCCCTGAAATTTTCTGCTGTTATTACTTTGATAATTGTATCCTCTTTTTTTATTTTTTGTTTTAATTCTTTGGAGAATTTCAACTTTATCTTCCAGTGTTTTCATTGATTTAGTTTCAGTGATATTTTATCTTTCAGAGGATAATATATTTCTATACATAAAATTCTTCTAGTCCTTTTGGCTTTTTTCTCTGTGTTCCCTTTTCATTCTTAGGTTTATTCCATTGTTTTCTTGATCTATTCCATTTAATAATCTACTCTCAAATATCTGCATTCCATATATTATATACACAAACATCTGTGGGTACTATATAAAGAAATATTATATACACCACTATATATCTCTGTTTGCATATATAGAGATCACATTTTTATTGAAGAAAAATGTTACATGAATATGTAAATCACAATTGTATAGTTCACTGTATTTTCACAAGCTGAACATATTAAGGTAGCCAAAACTCAGATGAAGAAGCAGAATTTTACTACTACCCTTGAAACTTTATCAAATTCATATAAATCAATTCATGAGGGAGAAGGCAAGATGGCTGACTAGACAAAGCCAGGTGGAACAGTTCTCATTAAGGGATGAAGACGACTAGCATCCTACTAATAGGTCTTCAGAGGGAAGGCATCCAGAGTGGATGAATCAAAGACACAAGCTCCAGGAAAATGGGCGAGCTGAACTGGCAAGAAACAGCTAGCTCTGACCACACGTCTGTGGAACTCTGGCAGAAGAGACCCCTCAACCGCCAGGGACAATTGAGTTGGCAGAAAGAGCTGCTTAGAGAAGTGGTAGGGGCAGTAAGCCAGCCAATATGGAGGAGCCCAGAGAGTTTTGTGTAGGAGTATCTGTAGTGGAGCATGGCCAGGGATAGTCATCTTCCTAGTCCCTACTTTCTCCCATAGAAAACATCAGCCCTAGGGGAACAGCTGGTCCTGAATGCTCTAGGGCTATCTTGCAGATCAGATGGAGCTGGTCTAACCCGAGCACCCTTTGGTCTGCTGGCCACTCCCAGTGCTCAAACTTGGTCATGCCTGCTTGCAGGGTGTCCTTTGGTGCCCTGGGACTCCCCACCATAGCTTCTGCACTGGCAAGCAGAGAGCTCTAGCAGGACGGTACCTATAGCCATGCACCAGCTCGCCCACTCTGTCCCCATAATGCAGCTTCTTTTGGGCTGATGTTTTGGATTCTCCTTTTAGATATAAAAATTGTGAATATCTTCTTTCAACCTATGAGATTTTTTTCACTATTTTTGTTATTTGTTTATGTTTTAGAATAAAAAAATGTTTCTTAGACATGATGAATACCTTCATTCTCTGTTTTGGTAGTGAGGGTACAAGTGTGGCTTGCAGCCACACTGCAAAACTCCACAAGACACAAGTCTATGGAGTTTGCATTAACTGTGTGTTCTGGTAGCTATGGGAAATACAGTAAGCAGAAATTATGCCTTTTATTATAACAGCACTTCTCTTATTTGTTGAGTTCAGGGAAGCATTCCTACTATCTTCAGGGACACATTCCCCTATGTGTCTGTGTTTCCAAAAACAGAGTCCCTGTATTCCAATAATTTCAAAAGCAAATTGTCATTCTTTTACTCTTACGAGGGACAGCTGTTATGATAGTGTATGTTTGGCAGAAAAGCATCTGGATTTCTAAATGCTACTTACATAAAACTATTAAACAAGTATATTTAAGTTCAACTGTCATGATTCTATTCCAGCTGTTAATGTTCCTGATAGCGTTAATCTTGTAAGCCTTCTAGTGTTCCACAGTAAAAATGCTTTTTATGGTTTTCTTCTTGCAGCAATGAGTTTTGTTTTTTCACTGAGAAACAAAAATTAATTCATTTTTTTCTCATCTTAAAAAATCTGTTTATTTTTGTCATTTAACAGGGACTTAAGAGGAAAGAGCAAAATTCTCTAATGTTTATTTTTCAAATTTTCACCAATGACAGGATTACCATTTTTCCATTGTCTCTTGTTCACAACTGTATACCTAAATAATTATGTTCATTAGGAAAAGATGTTTTGTATTACACACATATATATGCATATATATAATTATATATATATAACAATCTGCAATCTGCAGATTAGAATAAAATATCATGCTCTGAATTGTAGATTTAATTTTCATTTATATCTAGAAGTCACTTAAATATAATATCATGCCAATATATTGACATATCAATAATTAGAATTGTCATTATAGCAATTTCGGGTACAAGCTGCAGAACAGTCACATGAAAGTTTTAGAAGACTCTGCCTGTTCTTTGTATATTAAAAAGTCCAGAGTATCTTTAGTTACCATTTACTCCATGAACGCATAGAACTCTTCCTATTTCAAAGGTAATTCTTCAAGTACTCTCTAAAAATACATTTCAATATGTAAAATATTTTAAAACATGATATAATCTAAAGTAATGAACACCTTTAGTTACTATATTATAGAAAGATACATAAACATAATACATTAGAATAATTTTTTAAATAAAAAAACTTCAAAGATGCATCTAAAAGAATATTAAATGTTTTGTAAAAAGAGATTTACTTGGAGATCTGTGTTCTTATTTGCATAATGATTAACACCAAGTTTTATTTACAAATGCAATGAGTATGAAAGGGAAACAAGATATACAGTTTTATTATTTATAATTATATGAATATTTATTTTGAAACCAATGTAATGTCCTGCATGCCTCATATAAAGTATAAAATACCTTACTTTAAAAATAGACTACTTGAATCATCTTTCAAGATGCAAAATATGCTCCTTTGTGTACAATGAACGAAGCATCTCCATACCCTCTTATGTGACAAGATAGTTTTTTCCCATTCACACAATCTACATATATCCATATTAATGGTTATGGACATCCATTATATTTGTTTACTGCATACATTTGATATACTCAGGACCATTTTCCTTGCCCCTCCAGAGCAATGAGTGTTACAATGTAGTCGATGATAAGGTAGAACAGATTAATTCTCAGTGGGAATAAACATAGCATAAAAGGATGACTACGTGACACAGTGGGCTGTACCTGATGCAGGTATGGCTCTCACATACTTCCTATGTGTCACATACTGTTAGCTGATATCATTCCCCCTCCTAAATAAAACAACAACAAGAAATATTTTTTAAAAGTCATCATGAGTCCTAATATTCCTAAATTCTAAATAGTTTGACCTTACTGAATATGGCTACAACAGAAAGTCCCTATCTAAGACATATTATTTTTTTAAAAAATGTTAATCTCCAAGGAATACAGAGAGAAACAGAGATAATAATGACTGTAAGTAGGGAGATATATTAATTACAATATGAGTTCCTACTAGGACACTAACAAAAATGAGAAGGAAGAACTAGAAATGATAGATATTATGAAGGAAGTATCAACACACTTTTAATCACTTAAAACAATAATAATTACAAGGAAATTCATCTTTTTCCAATGTGATTTCCACTCTTAAGATGAGTTCATGATATTTGTCATTGTTGTTCATGGCTAAATTTTTGGATCACACTCGATAATTTGTCATCTTAGTCATTTGATATACAGCTCTACGCTTCTTCTAGGTAGCAATGTTGTCAGTTTCAAATCAATTTCTAGTTTTTTTGGCTTTTTTATGGGACATTAAATTAGAATGTGTTATTGTTAGTAGTGTTGAACACTGTCAGGTTGTTGAATATCCAATGGTTTCTATTTAATGTTTCATTAAAATAAATTGTTTCCTATCAAAAAGACATCTTTATGAAGATAAATTGTCTCCATTTGTACAAGATATTTGTATATGATCTTATATACAGAAAACCCTAAAGACTCCAACAAAAAAACTGTTAGAAGTAATAAATTGATTCAGCAAATGTACAGCATACAGTATCAGTAGACAAAATTTATAGTATTTCTATACATTAACAATGAAGTACCAAAAAATATAAAAAAGAGTTTTACTTATTTTTGGTCCTATTTAAATAAACTTTATTTAAATAATGTCAAAAAATATAAAACACTTATGAATAAATTTAACCAAGGAAGCGAAAGACCTGAACAGTGAGAATCAGAAAACAATGATGAGAAAAAATAAGACACAAATAAATGGAAAACATCACACGTTCACAGATTAGGACAATTAATATTGTTAAAATGTCTATGGCTACCCAAAATTATATACAAATTCCATGCATTACCTACCAAAAATACAATAACAGTTTTTGCAATAATAGAAAAATTTCTGAAGTTTGTTTGGAACAACAAAAGGTTGTGAAAAACCAAAGCAACCATAAACAAAAAGAACAAAGCTGGAAGTGATCTTGACATATAATACAAAGCTATAGTAATTAAAACAGCATGATCCTGGCATAAAAACAGATATATAAACCAATGGAACAAAATAGAGAGCTTATAAATAAATCCATGCATGTACAGTAAATTCATTTTTGACAAAGTTACCAACAACACAAATGGAGAAATGGCAGTCCCTTAAATTAGTAGAACTGGGACACTTCAATATGCACATGAAGAAAACAATATTGGACCTTTTTCTCACCCCGTATACAAAATCAATTCCAAATGTATTGTAGAATTAAATATAAGACATGAAACTAAAACTATTACAACAATACATGGGGGAAAGGCTTCTTGGCATTAGTCTTGGCAAATATATTTTGCATATAATATCAAAAGCACAGTAAGCAGAGGCAACAAATAGACAATGAGATTGTATATTATATCAAACTAAAAAGATTCTGGAAAGAAAAAAGAAAACAAATCAACAGAGTAAAGATAAACTACAGAATGGAAGAAAATATTTGCAAACTATATCTTCGATAAGGAGTTAAAATCCAAAATAAATAATGAACGAAACTACCCAGTGGCCAGAAGATATTCTTAAAAAAATGAGCAAGGCACCTTAATAGACATTTCTCAAAAAAGAAATATAAATGATCAACAATTATATGATGACATAACCAACATCACTAATTAATCAGGAAAATGCAAATTAAAGCCACATTGAGCTACCACCTCTAACCTGCTAGAATGGCTATATCAAAAAGACAAAATTTAACAGGTGTTAGTGGGGATTTGGAGGAAAGGGAACTCATACACTGTTGGTGGGAAAGTCAATTAGTACAGCCATTATAGAAACCAGTATGGAGATTCCTCAAAAAATTAAAAATAGAAATTCTATATGATTCATCAGTCTAACTACTGGGTATATATCCTAGGGAATGAAATCAGTATGCCAAAGAGATATCTACACTCTCTTGCTTATTGTAACACTATCCACCATAGCTTAGTAATGGAAGCCACCTAAGTGTCTCTCAATGGACAAATGGATAAGGAAATTGTGCTATGTATACACAATGGCATACTACTCAGCCTCAAAAAATAATGCAATCCTGTCATTTATAGACAGTAAGAATGAAATTAGAGGACATTATGCTTAGTGCAATGAGCCAGACAGAAAGGAAAATATTGCATGATCTCACTTATATGTGGAATAAAAATCTGCATTCATAGAAATAGAATGATGGTTACCAGGATTGGGACAGGGAAGTGGCACAGGGAGATGTTGGTCAAATAATACAAAGCTTTAGTTAGACAGAAAGAATAAATCTTGGACATTTATAGTACACATTCCTTGACTATAGTTAATAAATGTTATAATTGAAATTGTTAAGAGAGTAATTTGAAATGTTCTCATCACAAAAACATAAGTATATGAGGTATTTGATATGTTAACTAGCTTGATTTAATTATCCACAATGTATACAAATATCAAAATATTTCATCATATACCATAAATACATTGCTTGTATTTGTCAATTAAATACATAAATAAATTACATAGATTTCTATTACAAATTGAGCATTTGTATGTGACTTTGAACTAGTGTGGTCACTTTGTCTCTCATAATAGCCTTAGTTCTTTTCCTTTGAAAATAGGAGTAGGAATAATCTACTTCTCCAGATTTCTACCTCAATTGTATAAAATACTCCCTTTAATGTATTCAACATATTACCTTGGAACATAGATAATGTTTATTAATTATAGAAATGATTATTACCATTAATAATCATTAATAAGTTTATATTCCACAGCAACCCTTCAGAAAGGCTCTTTACACTGAATATTGTTAATAATTTAAGAATATGATTAAAGTTGTATAGTCAAATAATTTTAATTTGAATAAAGTTAAAAAGAATTATTGTTAAAACCTATGAAGATTTCTAGAATCACTAATATGCTGAGATGTTGTGACCATCTATCTCAGAAGAATTTTTATTTGCAGCAGTTCCTAAACATATTTGACTACTTAATACTGGCAGAGGTGGGGGTGTTTATCTGAAGAATTGCATTCTATGGATTTATACTTCATAATATGCTGCTTCATAATTACTGTCCTCACCTTTTCATCCTAAGTACATTTCCCAGCTCAGGTTTAATTAAATGTGGACATCTTCAACTTATGATGCTTAAAGGCCTATCAATTCATTTATCATGTAAATTTAAGCTACTTTAGAATGGTTGTACATGGAGCATATTTAGTCACTTTGGCCAATTTATGTGAAAATTAACATCTTTATTCACGTATCTTGATACATTTTTTCCACAGTTTTCATTATCTTTAACACATAAGTACTATTTTAAGACAGTTGCAATAAAACCAATATAATGTTGTATATTAAATAAAAACCAGTTTTTATTCTCAACTAGAATTGCATATTGAGAATTGCCTTTTATAAAGCAAAAGCTCAAAGAGATGTGATTGTTCACTTTAAGAAACATTTATGTGCTAAATGTTTCACTCAAAACACCCTTTTAACTTTTTGGCCTCATTTTTCAAACCTCAAAACTATTCATCTTGTATATGACCACAGAGAGAGTGGCAATGAAATCACACCATTAAAACCAAGACCCAGTAATTAATTTTAAGTGCTTAATTTGTCAAATAAAAGTCACCACTGAATCTATAAAAACATAACTAAACAAAGATGAATTAACTTAGTTGTGAAGAAGTTTCTTGGAGGCAGGAAAGTGATTGTAACACTAAATCATCATTTAAAATATAAACGATTTAAGGATGTGTTCCAGTAAACAATGAAATACAAGCCCATCCTTAAGAATATTGTACAATTTCAAAAACACCAATATAATGCTTTGTATTTGGTCCAAAATTATTACCTATTGTAGTATTTTTGCAATATCAGGTTGTTGAGAAAGAAAAAACAGTAAAAATAAACTGATGTTCATCCTGTATTTTCACCATTTAAAAATCCATGTGTCCCCAGCAATTTATCTAATATCTGAAAGTTTAATTCTAATTATTTTTTTGAGACAAGGTCTCATTCTATGGCCCACGCTGGAAGGCAATGGCACGATCAAGCTCACTATAGCCTTGACTTCCTGGGTTCAAGCAATCCTCTCACCTCAGCCTCCCAAATATCTGGAACTACAAACTCATGTCACCACTCCGGGTTAATTTACTTTTATTTTTTGTAGAAAGGGGGTCTTGCTATGTTGCACAGACTGGTCTTGATCCCTACCCTCAAACCTTCCTCCCACCTCAGCCTCCCAGGGTGCTGGGATTATATGCATGAGCCATCACATTGGGCTTAGTTTCTAGGAGTTGCAATAAATAACATATTTTCCATAAGGTGATTAAGAGATTTAAAAGACATAATCCATTAAAATGTCTAACATGTATCCTCTTACTGTGTTTCTTAAAAAATGTATATATTTTTTGAAAAAAAAAGATTATGCATATCCACTTCACTTTTTATTTAATTATTTATATCTTTGATTTGAAAATTATGTTTATGAGAAAAGCTCAATTATTTAAAAGGGATGTAATAACTGTATGGTAGTAGAAATGGAATTTAGATTTTTAAATAATCTTCTAGGCCAGAGATCAGATTATGTGTGAAAAAAGGAAGTTGTAAATTAAAAAGGGAGTTTTATTTATGTTTAGGGTTTTAACTTTTTGGAAGAATGCATTTAACTGTTTACTATGCGGAGCTTTTTTTAAATTTATTTACAGATATTTGTTTTTAAATTGTTTATCTTAAAGAATAAAAAGTTGAGTGCATTGTAATTTATGTTATTCAGGGGATTGATTAAATGGAAGTCTAGATGATTAGGTTACAAAATAAGCATTTCTACTTATATTTTCCATTTGTAGGTGAATATATTTCATACTAACACTGCTCTTTTTGTGCTTATTATAAATTTGCATTTTAAAACACTATAAGCTATGCCACCAAATGAAATGAAAAAATTTTAACAAAAATTGCCTGTAAATGTTTAACTAAATGTATTATATAGTGCTTCCATAAGTGTTGCTTTTCAAAATAGAGAATTATGTGATTTCACCATTTTAATAATAAAATGTAAGCTGACGGCCGGGCGCGGTGGCTCACGCCTGTAATCCCAGCACTTTGGGAGGCCGAGGCGGGTGGATCACAAGGTCAGGAGATCGAGACCATGGTGAAACCCCGTCTCTACTAAAAATAGAAAAAATTAGCCGGGCGCAGTGGCGGGCGCCTGTAGTCCCAGCTACTCGGGAGGCTGAGGCAGGAGAATGGCGTGAACCCGGGAGGCGGAGCTTGCAGTGAGCCGAGTTTGCGCCACTGCACTCCAGCCTGGGCGACAGAGCAAGACTCCGTCTCAAAAAAAAAAAATAAATAAAATGTAAGCTGATTGCACATTAATTTAAAGTGTATTTAGTTAGATAAAACATTGTGATTTTTGAATAGTCTAATACTTTTACATCTCATTTTTCTGGCAAATTAGTCAAGAAGGAGCCCAGTATACTTTTTCATTAAGGAAGATTATGTTGGAAATCAATTTTCTTAAAGTCCCATAATCTATTATTAAATATATTTGAAAATGTCTATAACGAATAGAAGAAATACATTTTAATGTGATGACTGCATGTATTATCAATTTTTTATTTGTTTTCTTTCTGCTCTAGGTAACTCTTGATGTAACTATAATTTTAAAGCAAATCATTACTAAAATGTTGGCATTTTAATAATTGCATTTCAAAATTGTGTTTCAAATGTTCATCGCTGTAGTCATTCTCACCTGTGGCCTTCAATGGAAGAGTAACAAATGCTAAGTGTACAGGTTTTTATACATGTCTGCAATGTGAAAAGGTAATCCAAGTTTTTTCAGTTCTGTATTAAGTGGAGAGTAGGGAAGAAAAAAATGCCTTTCTGTAAATCTGTATTTTTAAAGTATTCAGTAAAATGTTAGCTTTACTGAATCTCTGACTTAGAAGAAAAAACGAATAATGGGTAGACCTACCTATCTTTTGTTCATTGGCTGAAGGCCCTATAACAAGATAGAGTAGCAGGAGAAAAGTGTGTACATATTTCTGACCTGCCCCTGAAGCAAGTCGTACAATCCTCAGGTGAGAGGTGTCCTCCTCTATACCGAGAGGAGAGCAACATCCTTGTAGACAAAGACAAAGGAACACAGAGAGGAATCTGAACCAGCAATCCTTGCTAAATTTCCTCCAGTTTCCTATGCTTATGACCTTCTTCAGGGATAAGTCAGAAATTATTTTCTGCACATGCTGTTTCTCAGATTCCTTCAGCTAGCATACTCAAAATGTCAAGGTGCCATACTTTGGGGTAGTATGTCCTGAACTCCATCAGGAGCATGAACATGGACACACTCCAGATGAGAAATAATCACAAATCATAGTTTTTATGGCCACAATTTTTATGCCAATCCCAGAGAGCAACAACTTACATAGTTAAATGTCAGATATCTTTCGTGCAGTCATAAAATACTGTGGTTCGAAAGTGATTTTCAATATCAGATTCATGGTTTCCTTTAGCACTTTCATACAAAATTAGATTACTTTTTCTAATTTCAGTAAGGTTAAAATTTAAGTAGAGGTTCTCCTTGACTGTAGCTTTTTAAATCTGTATTTTTAAAGTATTCAGTAAAATGTTAGCTTGACTGAATCTCTGACTTAGAAGAAAAACAAATAATAAAAGGGCAAAACCACTATTTTGCCCTTAAGGAATGACTATTCCATCAATAAGCAACAGATAAAACAAAACAAAACAGAAAGTATCACCAGAACACTATAGTACAATAGATGACATCTTTGTATGTCTGAGGAAATAAATACAAATGCAAAACTTAATTCACTGAAACTCCCGTAGGTTTGAAAAATTCATCTCAGATGCTGTTATCATAAACTTTCCTTTTCAAATTCTCACATTTAGAAAGCTCTTACAGACTAAGATGTGAGCCCTCTAAGAGGCCTAGATGTTCAGTACTTATTAAGACTGTCTTAATAAGAAAGCATCAATTTGTATTACCATACTATGTCTGTGAGAGTGTGTGTATGTGTGTGTGTGTGAGAGAGACAGAGAGAGAGAGAGAAGGAAGGGGCTGAAGGAGAAGGAAGGAAGGAAGGAAGGAAGGAAGGAAGGAAGGAAGGAAGAAGGAAGGAAGGAAGGAAGGAAGGAAGGAAGGAAGGGAGTGCATGTAACTCTGTTGCTTCTTCCCCTTGGACATTATTATTTCTTTACAGCTACTTCAAGCTATTCTTCCCTGTACACTTTCTGTCTGGGAATCTTCGTTATCTTTTACAATTCATTTTTACCATTGCTGCCCTGGAGACTCTTTCTCACCTTCCTTATTGATATTTACTACTACAGTATTTTTCTTAACATTTTGTTCATAATTACTGTGTTACTTAGCACATTGAATAGTAGTGATCTGTTTTATAGGTCTGTTTCCAACTCACACTCCCAACAGTGCTTGCATTAAAAGTATAGATTGCACTTTATTTATTTCTGTATACACTTCACATAGCAAGGGCTTGACACATATTAGCACTCTAACTATATTCACGCCAGAGAAAACCCATTGTTCACATACTCTGTGATGCTCAGTATACACCATGTTTATTTTAAGGGAAGAAAGCAATATAGTCTTTTAAGGGTATTTTTCAACCAATTTGGTGACATTCACACTTCTTTTCATTGAACACCTGCAGCAAAGGTCAATGCAACATAAATTGAGCTTTGATCCCAACAATATCAGAAATCAAACTCTTCACTTTTTTATAGTTATAACTGGAAAACGTCTTAATTGTGATGTTGATTAATACACAACCCAAAGGGGAAAAAAAGTAAAAAATGCCAAATACTTCTACATCACGATTTGTGACAAAATCCTATAGGGAATAGAGATAAAATGAGATTAATTTATAAACATGAATACTCTGGGGAATAATCTTATTTCATGTTTATTACATGGAAAAGGAAACTTCAAACAAATCCCTTGCAATTGTGAGCAGTTACACTACTGTTTTCCATTGTGTCTTTTTCACCTAGCCATTTGTATGTCACTTCATTCAAATATACTAACATAAAGCATCGGACTTGACCACTGTTCATCCTTCATCATCTTCTGCAACCTCACAGAGCAATAAACCATTCATGATATCCCTAAAGTAGTTCAACCAGGATATCAAATCTTAAAATGGTAACATGGACAGAGTAACACGGTAAAATAGAAGGATCTGATGGCAGCTGAACAGTTTGGAATTATCTTTAAGTTTTGGACTTTTTAACTCGTTTTTTTTTTTTTTCTTTAATTTGTTGTTATACTTCAGTATGCAATATGTTATGAGGATTTCTTAGATAAATAATACTTGTGTTATTTTTATATACAAGACAACTTTTCAGTCAACTCAGTCACCTCTGTGACTCTAATTAAAAGAGAAAATAGGTTTCTGTAATTGGTATATAGGGAAGGTCACTTGATTTTTTTCACCTTTCTTCACTGCCTGAAAAGTAAGTGGCCTTAACTATATTTCTTTCCTCGAAATTTGAAAGTGCTTAATACTTTAGAAGTGTGCAAGCAGCATTTACAATTACAATTCTACAACATTTGTAATATTTTGTGTCAGCAGTTACATAGCAGACAAGATCACGGTTCCTTTTAATTTCACTAGCTGCTTGTTTCTTGCTCCAGTGCTTCCTTAAGTTCATATCATCAGCAATCTAAATGTATTTACAATAGCTACTTTTTAATATTAATTAAATTTTAAGGAGCAGAACATTTAGCATAGGAAAATAAGCATTATTTAGTGTTTCTTTAGCCCAATATAACGTCTTATGGATTCGGTTTAAGACTTTTTGGAATAATCTCATTCACCTCTCAAGACAATAGTGAGGGCAATGTGGAATTTTAATCTAAATGGCAAATTTTAGGCAGGTATAGAACTCTCACCATAAATAGACCCATCCTGGAGATAATCAGATTAATCACTAAGTTAAAAAAATAGGAAGTGAGAAACTCAAAGGAGTAAGAATATCATCTTTTAAAATGAGAATCTCTATTGAGATCATCAAATTGATAATAGAGAGTATTATATATAATAATCTAATACTGTATATAATCTAATATTCAGAAACATAGTATGTTCTTTTTAATGTGGCAGTGATTTACTGTCCATGTATATCCTGCTTAGAGTTTTTGGAGTAATTTTTACTCTGGAGTCTTCCTGGCATTTGCTTTAGTAAGTGAGATATTTAACAATGTTGCTTAAGGGCCCACTCTACAGAGCAGTGCGCCAGGTGAAAAAGCAGCATATGCAATAAAGTAGAAGACACAGAACTAGGCATACAATCAAACAAGAACTTAAAATAAAGTATTCAACAAATAATTTGTCTCCTGAGTTTGTAACTTGCAGAAAAATAAGAAATATGGTAAGGGTAATTAAAATGATTTGTTTTTTCTGTTTATGAAGGGAGAAGAGACTATAGTCCTCTCCTCCCTTTTTGTAAATTTTTTTTTTTTTTTTTTTGAGACATAGTGAATCTGAGTTTTTACTCTAACTCTTGGGATTGAAATAAATCTCTCTAGGGATTAAGACCAGTTTCCAGTTTTTACAATGAAGAGATATCACCAAGGTCCTAGTTAAATGACTTATAGATTTATAAAAATGTATTTCCAGAATTAGCTCATAAGTGTTTTAGGAATACTGCCACAAAAAAGAATCCCTTTGATTTGTTGAAGTTATTATTCTTCCTCCTATATTGCTATATGAAATGTGTGACATTTTGTTCTAGCTTTGTAGTTGCTTTCATGCCAACTTACATGCATATAAATCTGCTAATGCTAGTATTAAACTGTCTTTTGTCTCCTATATTGGTATAGAAGGGTCTTCTGCTAGTAGGAGTATTTTACATTCTCAGCATACACACTCACACTCACATACACACATACATATACACATGCACACCTAAGAGGACATAAAGGGGAAATCGTGGTAAATTTTAAGTTCAAATATTATAGAGATAAATACATAATTGCTAAAAGAACACAAATTGAATCTGATTAGACTTAGATTAGCAATTCTCAAATTGTGTATCCTGAGATAAGGAGATTGAAAGTATTTCTATGATCAAATTATTTTGGGGGTGATTCCTTCCTTCCTTCCATTCTACATGTTTTAATTTTTACAATGTTTATTAATATATGAATATCTTTGCAATAAAGAAAATATTCCGGATCATTTTTTATGTTTATAAATATATTCACTACTGACACATTTTCTAAGCATATAGCCAATTTACATATCTTAGAAATGCCTTCTTCTGAATTACTTTTTTTGAAACACTGACCTTGCTAGAATAAATGAAGGAAGAAAGATTAATGCATGGCAGAAACTTCAGAGAGTGTGAAGATTGAAAGAGATATGACGATAGCAAATGAATGCGATAGCCAATTCTAGGCAAGCATAAAACTCTTACCATAGTTTGAAGAGTGCAGGAAGATACGTCTCTCTCTCTCTCTCTCTGTGTGTGTGTGTGTGTGTGTGTGTGTGTGTGTGTTATAACAAACAGGCATATCCTGGAGACAATCAGATTAATCACTAAGTTTAAATAATGGGAAGAGAGAAACTCAAAGGATTTTATGAAGGAAACAATAATTAGAATAAGCTATACACTAAATGCAAAAAAATAAAATAAAAATTTCCAAATGCAACAGCACTACTGATGACAATGTCACCAGTCACTCAAATAGAGAAAGGCTGGGAGAGAGGCGTGGGAAATGGGTATCATTAATGGAGACAAAAATATAGTTAGATACAATGGATAAGATCTAGCATTAGACGGCACGACAGGGTGACTACAGTAAGCCATACTTTGTTGTACATTTTATAATAACCAGGAGAGTACAACTGGGATGTTCAAAATACAAAGAAATGATGAATGTTTGAAGTGATGTATATCCCATTTACTCTGATATGATTATTATACATTGTATGCCTGTATCAAAATATCTTATGTACCCCCAAAATATATACACCTATTGTCTACTCATATAATAAAAGTAGAAACGAATGGAGAAATTCTGTAACAGATTTAGATAACATTCATATGTAATACATTTTATTAACAAATCTGTGTCATGACATCATTTTTTCAGACATAGTGTAGTTGAATACAATAATTAAGCAAAAATAGTAATCTTAAGAGCTAGAACTATTAAGCAAAACCTTAGAGAACTGTAGTCTCAGGCATTTAATCTATAAGGAAAGGATATATTTATTAAGAGACCTCTTCCTCTGAGTATTTTGGTTTTTTGCATGTCTTTTCATAAAAAATAGAGACGAGGTGTAGTGTAAATCAGTCAGTCCTAAAAGCAGGACAGCTCATAAGTTGTAGACTTGCTAATATAACAAAGATCTTTAATTGTAAATGTCTGTGAGGTTTACTATATTCACAGTTACTCTCAACACAAATGAAATGGAAAGTAGGTAAACATAGAATTTAAAAAGTATTTAAATATAAACTAAAAGCTAAGAAATTTAAGAATTTTACTTAAGAATTTTAAGAAGTATTTAAATAAAAAATCTAAGAAAATCTAAGAACATTGACTAAGTGCTATGATTGGAATGTGTTCCTACCAAAACTCCAGGGTTGAAACTTAATCCCCAGTGAAACAGGCTTGGAAGATAGAGACTTTTGGGAGGTGTTTGTATCACATAGGCTCTGCCCTCTGAATGGGTTAATGCCTTTATAAAAGGGCTTGATGGAAGTTGTTTGCTCCTTTTTGCCCTTGTGCCTTCTGCCATGTGAGGATCCAGCTTTCCTCTCCTCCACAGAACTCCTTCCTTCTGCAGCATTCAAAGTGCCATCTTCAAAGCAAAGAGCAGCCCTCACCAAACATTGAACCTTTCCTTGCCTTGATCTTAAATTCCCAGGCTCCAGAACTGTGAAAAATATTTCTTTGTTCTTTATAAATTACTCAGTTTCAAGTATATTTTTATAGCAGTATAACATGGTTTAAGACACCGCTATAGCCGGGCGCGGTGGCTCAAGCCTGTAATCCCAGCACTTTGGGAGGCCGAGACGGGCGGATCACGAGGTCAGGAGATCGAGACCATCCTGGCTAACACAGTGAAACCCGTCTTTACTAAAAAAATACAGAAACTAGCGGGGCGAGGTGGCGGGCGCCTGTAGTCCCAGCTACTCCAGAGGCTGAGGCAGGAGAATGGGGCGTGAACCCGGGGCCCGGGCTTACCCGGTGAGCTGAGATCCGGCCACTGCACTCCAGCCTGGGCGACAGAGTGAGACTCGATCTCAAAAAAAAAAAAAAAAAAAAAAACACACCGCTATATTTAAATAGATTACTTACTTTTTAAAAGGTATTTTTTCTCATTAAAAAATTGCTAATATGGGTTGCTCATAACAGATTACTTGTTTCTCATTATGATGTGCTCTTACCAAATAAATAACTTATAAAATTAAAAATATGTTTCAGAATGATTTAAAAATTAAACTGACTTTCAATTTACAGCCACTAAATTTTTCAAAAGTATAACTTTTATATAAATGTGGACTATTAAAGTAAATTTAAACTCATATAAACATATATTTCTCTATAGCTCTTACTACATGTATCTTTACTTTTTCATGTGTTCTTAATAAATTATAGTAAACATAAAATTAGTATTATACAAAATTATTTGTTATTTAAATTAACCAAAGTAGAAGAAATATGGTGTTGTTAATGCTTCCAATCAACCAATCAAGATTCAATAAAGATTGTATATTTTCACTTACATTAAAGCAAGGTAAATTCTAGTAGATTTAAGAGCATATTGGTGAGTATTAGAATACACTTCACAGTCATTTTTTTTAAATAATTGCTCACTAATGGGGGTCATCGTTCATTTGCAAAGGGTGCTTGAAAGAAAGTTTTAAATTAGGTGAAGTTTTCTTTCAGTTTACAGAACAACTTGTTTTGTAATTTATTCCCCTTCCCTCCTTTTTTGTCCAGGTCACCAAGGACCCTCCTGCTGTCTTTAATGCTTCCTCTGCAAAATAATTCATTCTCTTGAGTTGCTACTATTCTTTTATTTTTTAATAGACCTTTATCTTTAAAACTCGTCCTGTCCATCAGTGAAGTGTCACCGAATAATATTAGTTGGGGTTCAAGGGGAAGGAAGAAATATCTAAATGGTAAAATCCAAGATATCAGAGGCAAGTTATTGGAAAATAATTTTGGAAATACGTATTAGGCTTTTCAGTTCCTAATAGATTATTGAATGCAGAGTACCACAAAATCTTCCAGGATTTATTAGTGTCTTTTGGGAGTTTGGGCAAAAAATGAAAACCATAATCAAAGCAGCTACCTCTCGGTGGTGTAATCTTCATGTTGAAGATTTTGGAAAGTTTCCGCCTGATTGATATTTCCTTTGACAGTAGATATGCACCATTGCCCTTGATTGCTTTTTCTGAAATTCTTTGATTAGAATTACTCCTAAGAGCTAAACCATGAATACATGCACCCACTTATTTGGAAGCTGTTAACAGCTTCCAAAAACAAACAAGCAAACAAGTAATCTGCTTGTTCATAGTAGAGAAATTGTGCCAGCACGTTGTTGGATAATTCACTGGCTACTGAGGATATGAACACAAATATTCTTTAAACAACATCTCTCTATAAATAGCTTTAAGACTAATTCATATTTGGCAGTCAACCTTAATGTGGACTGTTTATTTAGAAATCTAATTTCTGATTAAAATGTATATTTCTACATACAAGTCATAGTAATGGTGTAAAGCAAACAATTAATGTGAAACTTCTGCACAGACACTCATTAAAGACTTGAAAGCCATGTGCATTTTTTTTTTTTTTTTTTTAACAGACAGGACAGGATGATTAAAAGAACAAGTAGAAATTCATTGACTGAGCTAATATCATTATTTTTAGGATGAAAGGTTAACATGCTATATAAGAAAGTGGTCATTTGCATGTGATAGTAACTGCAGAAGACAGTCCCTGTGGAGTTTGGCAGAATGCCTCATATTCAGAAGACATTTAGCTTTGATTCAAACTTTGAAAGAAAAAATGGGATAGCTCTTTTTTTTTTTCTCAAGTATGCTTCTTAACTATGGTTATTATCTTAAGGATGATTTACTCTTATCATAGAATACATTTTAGTAGCAAATTGGTTGATCTGAAGAGATGTTTTTTCAAGGTGGTTTATACACTGGTTTCGGAATATTTCAAGAGTCAATCTGGAAAATACTCAGACCTTACATCTAAAGACTAGCTTAAACTCATCGCCTGTTAAAAACATAGAGACATAAGAATTTAGGCATTCTGAATTTTATAATTAGACTGTAATATTTACTATTAGAAAAGTAATGAATAAAATTAATGATAACCTACTAAAATGCACGTAAATCAAACTCTCAGTCTAAGTTCTGTGTAATAGTGCAGTGTTTGGAAATTGAAAGCATCTTTGTTCATAATCTCATAATAATAATTTAGACACTTTTTTATAAAATACAGATACAAGAAAAATGGAAATAATATTATTCTCATTGCTTTGTTTAGTTGAATTATATCTGAAAACGAAGCATACAAATATCAAATGTTGAGGAGAGACTCAGAAATGGTGGCACTTTAAAAACACTGTCAAGTTTCAAAGATGACTTGATGATGTAAATGGGTTCTGGGTTGTTATTTTAATAAAAATATCAAAATACAAGTTTTAAAAGAAAATAAGAGATTATATTTTCCCATTTCTTCTTGGAAGATTTTTTTTTCAAATTAGAAATTTTTTTTTCAAATTTTTTTTTCAAAATTTTTTTTCATTTTTCAAAATGTGGTGTTTGTCACTACACAGGCACACGTACACAAGCAACTTTAAAATATTATTTTTCTTTGTTGTCTTTATAATGTGATGTATAGACTGTCTTGAATACTAACTTTAGAAGGCATAATAACATTGTACATACATTTAGTAGCAATGACGCTTATGGTCAAGGCAAGAGGTGCATCCAATGCATTATAGAGTGAAGTTTGAAAGAATAAAACTGTGTATCCCCCCTCATGCAGCTTACCCCAAGTTTAATGCTACAAATACTACTCTTGCAACATTTCTCCAAAGTGTAAATTAAGGATTCCCAACAAATGAGAAAAGGGCCTCAGGACTGGTTCTTATTTTCATCCTTTTGGTTACTATATGCCCAGTGAAACCAAGGACAGGGTAGGAAAATGGGAGAATTAGCAGGTGTCTTTGATGGCTCTCCTAGTTTTGAAGACATAATAACAAAATAGTCCCATTGTTTATGACTGTCTTAAAGGTTACTACAAGTGAGAATTTACTTCTGGGTATCTTAGAATTTCTGTAAGTTTTAATTGAGGTTCATTTGACAATATATATGCCCATGTTGTTCTGTATTTTATTCTCTGGGTTGCATTCTGGGGCAGTGGTACAAAGAGCACACAAACAAGAAGTCTGTTTCTTAGGGTAGGTTAAACTTTTGTCTGTTTCAAAATGTTAAAGTTTTCTAGGATAAAATAAGTTAGAGGAGATGCGTGGCTTCTTACTATGAGTGACAGCAGGATTTGGATGTTTTCTCAGAAAAGCAACATGAAATAGGCTAAAGGGTTTCTTTTAGTTCACCTTCAAGCCAGTCTAGAGAATGGCCCAAATAATCACACACATGTACATTTAATTTGTACCCAGCTACTTCAGCACTAGTTGACCCATGCTTAACAACAACCCAAGTAAATTAGACAAAGTAAAATGAATATATTGAAACGTTATACTCCCTTTACAGGTGCCTCTTATGTTGGTATTAATCAAATAATTTTAATATCTGTATATATACGAAGGTATATGTGTGTATATACTTGTGTGTGTGTGTGTATATATATATATAGATATTTGCACATGAACTTAGCATATCAATCTATCTTTATGTTTCACTGGGTTGATGACAAAAATGTAAGAGAGACAGTTAGGGAAACACAGATTGTGTGAGTAATATGAAATTCTGCATCTGTAATCCTGTATAGCTGTGTTTGTAAAGGCAGGTAATTGGTTTAGGTTTTATTTGGTTTCCAGTTCAAACATCTCTTTCTGCCTTGAAGTTATTCTGAAATGATAAATTTCTTTATTTTGATTATGCTCTTTCCTAGCTAGAGTTGATATAAATCCCATATCCCCTTAAGAGCTAATTTTTCCAGAATTATATTAGCCCATTAATGATCTACACTTCTGGTTCCCTATGAAACTGATATCTTTAGAGACATATATTGAAATGACTGTATCACATAAATTGACCTGGTAATTTACATATTATTTTAAATTATTTATGCACAATTTTAAGACAACTGAGTAGCCCATTTTGTATTAAGATAAAATATATTCATGTTAATACTAGCAAAAATCTCTCAAATTTATCCATTTTGAAGATTACTTGTAAATCTATTGTACGTATGGATAATGAGAGGATGGCCACTATGCCATACAGTATGTTTAAACAGATTACATTTATGTTCTAGTTTATTATTGATTAGTTCATGTTCATTAGTTCGTGTTATGTTCAAGAGTTTTAAGTCTATTAACTCATGTTTAAAAACACAGATAATCAATTTCAGTAAGCCTGAATTTAATCCTTACAACATTTATTCAGTGTTAGCACAAAGCTGTGGTTATGGAATTATATGTAAGCTAAAATAAAGAAGTTTACATTTCCAATTCTGACTATCTTACCTGGAAACTGAAAACAATGCACATTTCAGGTTCCTTTTTAAATTTCTTTAGGACTGCTAAATAGAGGAAGTCTATACATGCTTGGATACATTGACCCAAAATTTTGTCATTCTTCAACTTCCCTCTCTTTTATAGTCTCTCTCTATATATATATTTCAAACACTTAAACATGCAAATTTGATCCTTGCAAGTGTCCAATCTCTGCTCTTCCTTCCACCATCACACCCATCTAAATTCAATTGATTATCAAATATTTACTGATTCTAAATAATACAAAATAATAAAACCTCTTAAACGTACTTGGTCTTTGGCACTGCTGCTTTTCCTCCTCTACAATTTTACTTACACTACAAAGGCCTCTTGATCAGTCTTTTTACATATAATGTATTTGATTCTTAACCCATCTTCTGCATGGTCAAGGATTATATTAATTAGGTAATATACATGTGCAAACAAATATCCTGGCTGTAATGGGCTATTCACACTTACCCAACATACCATATTGTGGTATCTGTTGTAATACAACATATTTATTCCTCAAAATCTCCCAGAATTATATCTAAAAACAATAAGTTGAAAAGTTGGAATAGCCCATTCAAAATGTGTGCCATTAATAATCGGAATACTAGCCCAAGCAACATAATTCTAATAAAATATTGATAGAAAAAAAGTTAAGGTACAATTACCAATAAAGAAAGCAGAAGTAAATATAATAATTTCATTTAAAAAGGCGACAGTAGCTTCATGAAGAGTATTAAAAAAGAATTCATTTCTTTGAATTGTGGAGACAATGGCAACATTCAGAAAAAAATATGTAAGATTTTGGCAAGATTCCCTACAGCTGGCATATGACCAATCCTGGCCAAGAGGAAGAATAGGATAAGTATGAATGTCATGGCCCTGGAGAATTTTACTGGGTTAGAGACTCATTATCACTTGTTATTTCTTGATATGAGAATCATAACTTCTGTGTTATGCTGACAAATTTCCCTCGTCTATCACTCATGAGCTAATTAATATTACAAGAATGTGCTATAGCAGAGTGGACTGTATATCAGTACATGGTCTTCCTAACACCCGGGATTCATTTCCCCTGCTCTTAACCAGGCAAAGATTTGTTCAAATGAATCTCTATGATGTCTTCATATATCTGCAATAAAAATAGTATTTTCTGTGCATCCATTCATTTTTGTTACTCTTTTATTAGAATCAGCATATGTCACTTAAAAATGTTTATTTGATAATTTTGTTAGATTTAAATTCTTGCTTATTAGGATGTTTTAGTAATTCTTGGTCTATGATCTCATTGACTATTAAGATGCCTTCTACACTGGGAAAAATTCAGTGAAATGTAAATAAATCTTAACTCAACATACTTTAATTCTTTTAATAGACTGTCCTTTGTTTGTTGTTTTGGTTTCTTGCCATTTGCTCTATAAACCTGAGATCCTAACAGCTGACATTCTAAGTAACAATATCTGAGTCAATAACGACTCTAGGAGGAAGAAAAACCTAGCATTATTTTTAACTGCTCTAACTACAGCCATTGAACATCTGAAGCAGCTGTTCATCTGCCAGCAAAGAAGGTATATACATACACTTCTTATCCAAGGCTGAAGAGTTGCAGGCCCACTGATGTGAAAACAGTACAGGATTCATTAACAATGCATTCAGCCCAAATTTTGGCAACACATCCTAAAAAGTCTATGGAGGACATTTTGTAATTAGAAAGAAATTTACACCAGGACCAGAGACAAGGTAGCATCGAGCAATGAAATAATTACTTCTGAAATCAAGGTACAGCAGAGGACTACTAGAGTTGAATTCTCCATGTTAATGTTGTCTTTAGCAAGATATAAAACAGGAGGTACCCTGGCGATAGATAGGTAGGTGAGTAGAGTGCTTTTTGTAATTTTATATATCAATGTTTATTAATAAATTCTAAACCAGAATATTTTATCTATTTTCTCTAAAGCAATAGAAATTATAGCTAAATTAAGCTATCAGTCTGCAGCAATATGATATAAAACGTATCAAAGTTTAATTTAAGAAATGTTATTGCACTGAGAATACTGGCTATGCTGTATTTAACATGTTTCTATTCTTGAAACTTACCCACAGTTTAATTTTTTGATGAAACATGATTTCTTCGTGTTTATTTTACAAGGAGGAAGTTGATATGAGGCTATAATGTCGATGTTTCAGAAGAGTAGAAAGAAAACTGAAAGAGGAAATTAGGTATAAGGGTCCAAACATTTCTTTTTCTTCTTTGTTGACAGATACTAAATTTTTCAAAAATTGAGAAAATAATTGTTAAATGTTTACTGACAATGTATCTGTTTCAAATAGTTTACGGACATATCTGGCTGAATTCTAAACTTCACAAACTTACTATTTAATATAACCTCAACATTATGAGTTTTCTTTATGAACGTAAATTTAAATGTTTCAAGTTAATATTATAGAAAGTAAATTTTCTAAATAAAATAGGTAGAATAGTTACTATAAGATATAAGATTACACAGAAAACTGTTGACTGAAAGAACAAAAATACATTTCACCGACATACTAACCTTTATATTTTTGTCTCTAATTTTTAATTTGCTTAATCATTCTCTGTATTTTATAATAAAAATATAGCCCATTTGTATAATCAGCATGGCCTAACTCATACAGGTTGAAATCATATTATCAAAGACATATTTTTATTTGTCCTTAAAAATAAGCAAGCTGAGATGTGTTGATTTTTCACTGAGCGTTTTTCAATGTCTCAACATATTTTCAACTGCATTGCAAGGCAGGACATGAAAAATAACTTCGCAGAAAATAAAGAACATCCAGTATAGTAATTATACTACTCAATGACAGAGAAATACAGGAGCAGTGGATAATGTATGATACTAGAAAAGTTGGTAATTGCTCGAGTATGCTGCATTCTGTATATTTATTTGCTCAAATGCAAATATGACCTAGCTATCATAAGGAAGAGTCTACATTTTAAAGTACTTTACAATCAACATAACAAACTTTATGAATTCAGTCCTTACTTATTTTTCCTCTCTTTGTAGCAAAGTTTCAAAGTGACAGACCACAGAGCATATGCAGAAAAGAGGAAAAGCTGTTTTACTAGAATTTACCAAGTAAAGTGATTTTTTTTTTTATTATTCTTACCGATCATCTGTTGTACTACAACTCTAACTAGTTTAGACATTTTTGTGTGAGTTTGTTTGCTTATTTGTTTTTGAGACAGAGTGTTGCTCTGTCACCCAAGCTGGAGTGCAGTGGCATGATCTCAACTCACTGCAACCTCCACCTCCTGAGTTCAAGAGACTCTCCCACCTCACCCTTCTAAGTAGTAGGGACTACAGGCATGCGTCACCACAGCTGGCTAATTTTTGTTATGTTTTTGTTTTTTTGGTAGAGATGGGGTTTCACCATGTTGGCCAGGCTTGTCTCCAACTCCTGACCTCAAGCAATTCGCTCGCCTTGGCCTCCCAGAGTGCTGGGATTACAGACGGGAGCCACTGCACTCAGCCAGTTTAGACATCTTTCTTCTTTACTTCATTGATTTTTTTGAAATGTAACTGCAGTTTCAATATCCAAGAAAATTCATTATTGATATATATATATATTTTTTAGACAGAGTCTCGCTCTGCTGCCAAGGCTGGAGGGCAGTGGCATTATCTCAGCTCACTGCAACCTCTGCCTCCCAGGTTCAAGCAATTATCTACCTCAGCCTCCTGAGTTCTGGGATTACAATCGCCCGCCACCATGCCCGGCTAATTTTGGTATTTTTAGTAGAGACGGAGTTTCACCATGCTGGCCATGCTGGTGTTGAACTCCTGACCTCATGATCTACCCTCCTCAGCCTCCCAAAGTACTGGGATTACAGGCGTGAGCCACTGTGCCCAGCCAGAAAATTTTATTTGTTTATTGTTACTCTTGAGCAATTCATGATAATTTTGAAAAAAAATAAAGAGTTAATTCTAAAATTTGTATGGAATATTAAGGGACCCCAATATCCAAAATTATCTTGAAATAGAAGAGCAAATGTGGAGGACTCACATTTTCTAATTTTAAAACTTAATACAAACTTACAGTAATCAAAGCCATGTGATATTTGCACAAGGATAGACATAGGTCTATGAAATAAAATAGGACAAAAATAAACCCTCATACATATGGTCAATTGATTTCTGACAAGGGTGCCATGAACATTCAATAGGACAAGGAAATTTTTTTTCCTAACAAATGATACTGGAAGAAGTAAATACCCACATGCAAAGGAATGGAATTGAACTTTTTCTTTATACAAAAATTAACTCAAATGTGTTGAAGACTTAAATGTAAATGTTGAATTTCTAATACTCTTTGAAGGAAACACATAGGGAAACAGCTTTGAGATGTTGAATTTGGCATGGATTTTTAGGATATGACATCAAAAGCACATGCAACAAAAAAAATGAACTTTATAAAAATTCATAATTTGTGCACTAAAAGGTGACATCTAAACATATCTAAAACATATATATACACACACAATCTCTATTTAGCTTTAATGAAAAATAAATTCTGATACATGTTGCATCAATGAACTTTGACTATATCATGCTAAACAAGACAGATACAAAAGGATAAGTACTGTATACTTCCAGTCGTAAGAGGTGTCTAAAATATGATAGACAAATTAAAATAGAAAATAGAAGAATGGTTTGTCCCCAGAACCTGGGGACAAATAATAATTAGAATTATTATTTGATGGGAACGGAGTTTTAGCTTAGGATGACTAAAAAGTATTCGAGATCAATAGTGGCAATGGTGGCAAAACAATATGAATGTATTTGATGCTGTTGAATTGTACACTTAAAAACATACACTACTAAGTTCTATATTATGTATATTTACCAAAATAAGATAATTGAGTGTTAAAGATAATAATTATATAATATTTAATTTAAAAATAAATATGCAATTAAATGCATACTTGTATACTATTGCAGACTAATAACAACTAATGCATACTAATTATATGCATACTAATAGTAACTAATAATCTGAAAACAAACCAAATGACCTTTAACAAAAATGGCTAAATTGTGGTATATTCATATAATAGAATACTACTCAGCAATAAAAACAAATTTATTATCTATATATAGAATGACAAGCATAAATTACAAAGAAATTATGTCTAGTGAAAGAAACCAGAATAAAGATCATGCAACATGTAGAATTTTATTTTATAAATGCTAGAAAATGCAAACTAATCTAAAGTAACCAAAGGGGTTACTTCTGTTATCCCTACTCTTGCCTAGGCAGTGGAGTTCTGTAGCAGGGTGCAGTGATTACAAAGGAGGACAAAGAAATTTTCAGGGATGAAAGATACGTACATCATATTCATAGACTGTTAAAATTTAATGTACATACTGTGAAAGGAAAATATATCTCAAGACCCCAGAATCACTAAGCCAAATAAACAGAAAAGTCAAGCTGAAAACTGTGGAGGGCAAACCTGCCTCTCATTCTGTTCCTAAAACAGATAGCTACAAATAAAAATGCTGCATACTCGCCTTACAATTTGTCTACAAGGAAATTCCTTGTGGACAACATCTAATTGCTTCCTTTGGAAAGGCTAATCAGAAACTCAAAGGAATGCAATCGTTTGTCTCTTATCTACCTATGACCTGGAAGCCCCTCCCTGCTTCGAATTGTCTCGCCTTTCCAGACAAAACCAGTGAACATCTTACATATGTCAATTGATATCTCATGACTTCCAAAAATGTATAAAGCCAAACTGTGCCCCAACCACCTTGGACACATGTCATCTGGACCTCCTGAGACTGTGTCACAGGTGTATCCTTAATCTTGAAAAAATAAACATTCTAAATTGAATGAGACCTGTCTTAGATTTTTGAGGTTCACAATACTAATTACATGGAGATATTCTGAAAGTGTAGATTCTAACTCAGTTGGTCTGCATTGTGACCTGAGTTTCTAAATTTCTAATAATCTCTCAGGTTATGCCAAAACTGTTTCTCCTAACACTGCACTTTGAGTAGCAAGGCTATATTACAGTACTTCACAACCTATCTGAGAGAAAGGTCAGATTTTATTAAAAAAAAAAAATTCAAACAATTATATACTGATACAAATGAAATAAAAGCAAAGATATAGAAGTATAAGCCCATGTTATTGGATGTGACAGAGATAACATATTCTGTCAAATTACCATTAAAATTTATAATTCCATACTCAACATTTATGCAGGTTAGTTGCGATGACAGTTTATGGTTGGATGTTAACCCATAGCCCACACTTTCAGAATCACTGCTCTATTGAGTGTTCAGAATAATGGTAATTTGTAGCCCAGTATTATTTTTTGTTTCTTCCTGAAAGCAATCAGTATTCACATTAAAAGTTAGAAATTATTTTAATGGTACACTTAAGTATTGCTTCAGGCTTTATGTTTTATCAGTGTGGCATCTGTGTCTCCTGATTCACAAAGCTAGCATTTGACTTGGTAAACATGTATTCAATAAATATTGGTTGAATTATTAACATTGCACAGTGACAGGCTAAGCTTGTCCAACTTGAGGCTCAAAGGCTGCATGTGATTCATGACAGTGGCTTTAAATGCAGCTTAACACCAATTTGTAAACTTTCTTAAAACATATATATATATATTTTTTTTTTGCATTTTGTCTTGTTCTTTTTAGTTCATTAGTTATTATTAGTGTTAGTGTATTTTATATGTGGCTCAAGAGAATTCTTCTTCCAATGTGGCCAAGGGAAACCAAAAGATTGGGAAATTCTGGTGGTGTTATCTCTGGCAGGTATCTGAGTTCCTGGTGGTGAATCCATATGGGTCTGCAGCAACCTCAATTCTTGCCTCCTCAGAAGAAAGGATTTGACTGAGAAGCATAAGGCAGTAGAGGAGACGGAGGCAAATTTTATAGCAAGAGTAAAAGTTTCTTAAAAAGTTTAAGGGCATGAATGAAAAGAAAGTAAAATATAATACACTTGGAAGAGGTCCAAAAGGGCATGTTGGAGGTCAACTGCCCTGTTTGACCCTGGACCTACTTCACATGGTGACCTACTTCCAGCATCTTGCATCCCTTTTCCAGTGGAATGTCCCCAGAAGGTCATATACCAGTTAAACCCTGCCATTTTGCCTCTTAATGAGCATGATTGAGCCCAGTCGCCCAGTTCCTGAGGTTTTATTGGGAAGCTGCCAATCACCAGTTTCAGTCGTTTTTATCTATTGGGAAACTGCCTTTTCCTGTCACTGGCTGTGAACAGCTATTATTTTAGAGAAGCAGTGTGATAACTGCCTGACCATCACCTGATGGTGGCCTGACATTCCCAGTGGGGTGAGGGTAGCCATCTCCTGCCCTGCTCATGCAGGGCATGAGTAGGACTATAGTAGGTAACCTTACTCAGCTACCTACTATAACAGTGGTTGTGATACTGATATAGTAATTGAAAAGAAATTACTTAGACAGATAGTAAGGGTATAGGAGTCCTCAGTAAGGCTTTTCTTTTTAATAAAAAGTAGCCCCAAATTATTTTTCTTTCTAAACATTAAAGAGCAGCCTATAAAATCGAGCTGTACACATAGATACCAGCAGTTGTGCCAATCATGTTCAAGATGGTCACTCCATCCTCCCTTCTCTTTGTTGGCCACATATACAGCAAGAAGCAGACAGATGGCACTGATCAACTGGAAAGTCCATTTGCATAATAAGATGACCAGCCTTCTCCACACACTATGTAGACATCATACTTGATCAAACCAATCTGTGAGCCCCATGTAAATCAGACATCACCTTCTCCAGGCTTACAAAATCTTCTGCAGTCCACTGCCTCCCTTTTTTTTTTTTTTTTTTGGACGTCTCTCTCTCTCTTTCTTGCAAGGAGCTGCTCTCCTCTCTCCTTTCTTCTGTTTTTTAAACTTTCCACTCCCTAATCCACCCACATGTGTCCATGTCCTGAATTCTTTCTCAGCATGTGACAGCATAACCCAGGGTATATACCCCAGATAGTATAGCTGCTTTATGATGGGGGGCACATTCAATATACCAAAGTACAACATTCATCGAAACAGTGAGTAGAGGAGTAGACACCAACTTTGTCTCTTCATTCCAAGGCTCTCGGTCTCCATTTTAGTCATTTCATGGAGGACTTACCCATTGCGTGAGATTGAAGAAGTCCTCGGGCGACTGAGGTTTACTGGCTGAGACTACCCCCAGTGTTATCCAAAGACTTCTAGATTGACCTGAGCCTCTGACTGTCCCAATGGGGTGTCAGCAACAGGATCTCCAACTTTCCTATAGTAATTTCCTTCTTTCCTGGTCATGACCATCATATCTCTTATCCTCTCTGTGTATGAAATGTGTGGGAAGTTTTACAGTTCAGGGAAGTAATCTTGTCTGGCAAGTTCAGGGAATGTTGTAACTGGGTATATAGCTCAAGGGAAATTCTTTGTGAATTTCTAGAAACAGAGGATTGCCCCTGCCACAGTGAGCATCTCTTCCTCTCAGCCCTTGGCCTGGAGAGCACATGGCATGTCAAGGTAACTCTGCCCACCATCTGGAGAGCACATGGTGTCTTAAGGTCAACTGTGCCACCTAGCGGAATAGGGATCCTCTCCATGAGGAACATTGTCGGTCCTTTAACAAAATACCCCAGCTTCAAATTTCTCTCCTCTGTTTGCACATTTCTACTGGAAACCAGGCTTCATGCTGCTTCTGTAAACGAGAAAATTCTATCTTCAACAATTAGGAGTAAAATATCCTCCAAAGCCAAATTTTAGTCTTGATACTGTCCCATCAGCAAGAAAATGTCCATTTGGTTTTTAAGTTCATTTAAGGCACCCATTCTGCCTTTAACTAGAGTGGTACTCAATTTGGAAGTTAACTGGAACCATCTCTAAGGGTAAACACTTCAGCACAGGACAAAATAGGAGGATAGAGAGTTCAATCTAGTATGAATCCTCCATTAAAGAGGCCTTTCCCAACTATTACATAGTTTTTCTTTAGATTCATTTTTTAGGGAGCCAGGAAGGTCACACAAGTCTAGGAAGTCAAAGGGAAATTACAGGCAGAGGACTAGAGCCACGTGGGTGAGCGTGAATAGCCCCAATTGCTTAGTGTCTCTAGTTCGATGGCTGGGGGCCATGCCTGCAAGCATGAGTGGCACATTCAACAAGAAGTCAAGACCCAGGAACCATGGAGGGAAAACAGCAGGTGGAATGCCTCTTCTGTCTTCCTATCTACCCTGAGTCACACAAAAAGTAAGGAGACTAAAGGGATGCCTTTTTCTCACTTATCTTTCTAGATGGATGCCATCTTCAGTCTGCTCTTCCTGGGAGTGCATTATGAAGCATAAGGACTACTTTGACCCTGGAACATTGAAGAAAAGTCAGCTTTTTTTTTTTTTTTTTCCACAAGGACATGACATTTTTACTAGACCTTTTCAAGTGTTACAAAATCAACCCAGCCCTTTTAGCAATCATATAGGGCAGTATCAAAGAGAATAATTCCCCAAAATTAGAGAAGCAACTTCCAGGGGAACTATATGAGGGTGCCCCTTATTTGGGGCCCCTTCAAGCTCCCTTGTCATTAAGGACCTTAGGTAAATAAAGGGAGACTTAGGCCGATTTTCTAATGACCCTGATAGGTACATAGAAGCTTTCCAAAATTTAACTCAGGTATTTCACCTCTTATGGAGGCATGTTACGCTTTTCCTAAGTCACACCCTAACTTCAGCTGAGAAGCAGGCAGATCTGCAGGTAGCAGAGAAATTCAGAGGTGAGCAATATGTCTCTTATAGTAGGGTTAAAAGGAAAAGAGGAAATAGGGAGAGCAAAGAAATAGGGACAACACCATTCCCAATAGGACCAGAGGCAATACCTCTTGAAAACCCTAACTGGGACCCACAGACTTTTCTACAGTTTTTTTCCTTCTTTAACAGTTTAAAATGGCTCTTTCATAATGATCTTCCAACCTGGGAAAAGTTAATTTCCCCAAACCTTAAAATGCTTGACTTAGAGTAGAGCTAGGGAGAACGGAACCCAGAAGCCTGACATGCTGGCAAAAGGGTAAAAGTTTTTTATTGTTGTCGTTATTGTTTGTTTGTTTATTGGTCAATCTTTTGATTCCTATGTAAACTGGCAAAAGGGATAAGCAAGGACAGATTAGGGCTGGAAATAAAGTGAATTTGGTTGGGTTGGATTTCTTTCACTATCTCAGTCACAATATTCCAATGATGGTTTCAAAAGCTGCCTATCAACCCTTTTAAAATACCTCATGCAGTGGTGGTTAAATCATAACCTAATTAAGGCTTATTGGTTTCTCTTGTGAGGTTAGTTTTTGTAAAATTCAAAAGCTGAAAATCTTAACCGCTGGCATGGCTAAAGTCTAGTTAAAAAGGGATTTAAAAGGATTTTCTTAAAGAGTGCTCAGCTTAATTAAAAGTGAATTTTGTTTTTCTCTTCTTGGATCTTTTTTTTTTTTAATTCTCAGTTGACTGAATTATTTTTCTCCATTTTTTTTTTTTTTTTTTTGGTCTTGCCACTCTTAATGCATGCATAAGAGGTCTTAAGATAACTTCTGTTAGCATGGAACTCCTTGGAAAAAACAGAGGAGGTGCCACAGACCCTGTTTTGGGGAAAAAAAAATTGTTTCTCCCTTAAAACCCCAGGAATTAGATATTTGCTTCTCAGAATCAAAGGCTCTGTTCTGTTTTTCATTGTGTTATAGGACCATTTTGAGTTTTGGAGTTATCAAGTTACTTTACAGTATGAAAGAGCTCTGCTGTGTAATAACTAGGTAGAAAATACACTTTAAGGGATAATTAACAGTAGTTACAAATCAGGGAAGCATGCTGGTTGGCCATCTAAAAGATATTAAAACAGCCCCATCCCCCACTGAGAGATGAGAGTCCCATGAGGGATGGGCTGATTACAAAATTAGCTGATTGGCTTCTGGTTGCCTTTCTATGAAATACATGGTAGAAGCACTGCACTGTGTTCTCCCATAGTATCTCTCTACTTTTGGGGATCCAAAATCCATTACAAAGAGGCGCCTTTAATTTTAGGGATCTGTCTAATTAAGCCCTAAAAATGCATGTTACCTGGCCCTATTCCTCCAAAGGCTCCACCTTGAAGTCAGTAATCCAATTAAGAAACTGGCAAATGAAAAAATCTTACAAGTGTTGAATCTTCTGTCTGTTTGTGTCACTATATATGTGTCATGTATAATGTCTCTAAAAAGAGCTCAAATTGTTTGGTTTAAAGAAAAATAAACACTTAAATAAAATGTTTTTAATTCATATGACTTTGTCTTTAAGAAATAAAATTAGTCTTAAGGATTATTGGTAAAATGCAAGTATAATCAAAATGCAAATAGGTGTCTAAATTATACAACTTAGATACTAGGTTTGCTAAAGGTTCCAAGGTTGTATACTGCCTGCTTTACAGATACATAAGACTTGGGACATGTGGGGTTAGACACTGGAAAGGGTCATAATTTATCTGTGCTTCTGTCTGGGTCCCAGACTCCACACCGGGTATATAATGAAAATTCCTTATTAACCAGATTTTTCATCAAAACTAAAAGTTGCTAAGAGTTAACACTGCAACATGTATTTGAGATCACTGTACAGTTTTATATGCAACGTATATGAAAAGAGTGAAACGCTTCTTTAGTAAAAGATTTTAAGAAAGCATAGAAATATACTTTTTGCCCAGGGATGAGGGATTAGGTTAAACTTTATAAGATAGAGCTAGAGGTTTAAGCAAGTTATAGAAAAATTGTACCAATTAATCTTGCAAAAATGTGTGAGCATTAACTAAATTCAAAAGGGTGTTATATGGTCTTTTCATAAGTTGAGCATTGAAATAAAAGCATAGCAAGGTTGTCTTGAGATAGTAATCTGCCCTTTAGCAAAAGGGTTTGTAAAGATTTCACCTCATGGTCAAATTAGTTAAGATTAAATGGAATAATCTATAAGGTTTCACTTAAACAAATTAGAGTTCACATAAATAAACTAATAGAAGGGCAAAACTTGACTTTAAACAGAATTTTTATCTAATAGTAAAGGCTAATGAAAAGTTTTTGTCTTTTGAGTCATCATTTTGAAAAAAAAATAAATGATTGATGACAATTTGGAATTCCATTTTATAACATCACATGTTTTAAATCTCTAACATTTAGCAGGCATCCCAAAATCAAATGTCAAGTTTCAAAATTGTCTTTCTTGATGCCTGGCTTTCTGAATGGTTCAGAGGGCCCCTAAAACATTCAGAAAAGAGGTGATCAGGATTATTTGACATGCTTAGTCACATGAGATTATCAAAATGATGCCCAATCTTCTTTAAGTTATATTTTGGTGAATAATACTAATATATGTTTCAAAATTGTATGGAATTTCTAAAATTCTAATGTCTATTATATGCTATCAATCATAGTTAAAAGTAAAGTTATTGTAAGCCATGGAAATAACTATTTTTTTCTGTCAGTCATGTTCTTAACTCTAAATACCCTGGAAATTTTGTCATTCACAGACAATTTTTGTATTGCTTTTTCCTTCTCAAAAGATGGGTTATAATCAAGCTATATTAAGGACTTTTATAGGTGTTCTCAAATGTAGGTTTTTAACAGCTTTGAAGATTGTAACATTGGAATAGAAAAATATTGCATGGGACTCATGAAGAACTGAAATATTCACAAATGTCAAGCAAAACAAGAGTTAACTAAATGGACTGCACTCAAAAAACTAAGGCAATATTTTTAAACTTTTTCTTGGCTGACCTTTGTTTTGTTTTTCAGAGTTAAGGAAATTTATTTTGAATTATTTATGACCATTAATAACTAAGTAAGTAAGTAACCAAGTAAGTTAAGTTATACTGCCTAGAGCATGTTTATTTCTCTCTGCCTAGTTCCTCTAGAATTTGGAAACTATCAGTAAGCACTTTTAACTTATGGCAATATAGTTGTTTCCATCAGTGTAATAAGAATCCTTTTTTTTTTTTCAACACGACACAATTAGAAAAAATGGTCACTTCATCAAGGCTTTGACTGGAAGGGTATGCTTCCATTTAAGGAGTTAATCTTGACTTGCAGAGCTGACAAATGTCCCATGGTGTCAAGTGGCCTCTTACCTAGTCTACACAGTTCCCATACAGGGTTCCTAACCTGTGGTCAGAAAAGAACATCACTTTCTAACAGGTCTAGGATCTCAAAGTTTATCTTGGAATCTTAAGAGAAAAAGATCACCCAAATCACATTTATTTGAGTATAAAAACCCGTGACTGGGCTCAACTGTAAGAAGTCTTATCTGAGATTCCTTGTAAAACAGAGTTCCATCAACGGCAATCCAAAAGACCTATGTAGAAATAACCATTCTTGTTGCACTTTAAGCAAATAATAAGGCCAAGTATAAGACTTAATTTTATTATACAAACAACCAAGTCCTATCATAATGTGTTTTTACCAAGAATGAGTACTGGAGAGAGAAATTATGTTCTAAAGCTTATCATACATTTGTCATTAAATCCTAGACTCATTAATTGTTTTTAAACTTTTTGCCTACCTTTTAGACTTATTCCTGTGAATTAAGTGGTGATTTCCTGAAGCTTGTAAGAAACAAAAAGGGGTGGGTAATGCAAATATCTGGATCAATATGCTAGTTCTGGGCAATTATCCTGCAAATTCTGCCAGATAATGAAAGTGAATAGGATACCCATAAACTGGAGCTTTCTTTATTTGACAAATTAAAACCAGGGAACTTCATAGACCCCAAAAGGGAAATTGTATGTCTCAGCAAGTGAAATTTTAGACAGAAATAATCCACTACATCACCCATGCAGGAATTGCTACAGTTACTCTACTATTTGCAGTGGAGCTTTAGATGGTAGCACCTTCTAACTGATATATTGGACACAGAGTTTCCATTGCTGTAGTATTTTGCTTAATTATTATCCTTATAGCAAGGATAATAGTCACCAGCACAAAGGAAGCATAAAAGTTGTCCTATCACTGAGTCTGCTAGAATATGTTATTGGGTTTGCTAATATGTCACACCCTGGCTATGCAAAGGAGATTATAAAAGAAAGAGATTTTATATAAGAAAGAATCTTATATGGCAAATAATTTTCCTGAAGAGAATAGTTGGTTGTTTAAAAGAGGGATGTTTAGGACAAGTCAGAAGGTTTAAGCATGTCTCAGACGGTCTGTGCAAGTCATGAAGGGATTGATAAGTGGAGGAAAGATTTAGCCGAGATTGACATTAAAGTTACTCTAGCCACCAAAATCCAATGCCTCATATTCTAAAAAGAATGTTACTTTTATATTAATGTTTCAGCAGCATCTGGTGGGGGCAAACCAATATCACAACCCGTTTGAATGACTGAAAGCATTCAAATCAAACCCCAAATGGTGCTACAGACTGAATCACATATGGACACACCTTTCTTCTAAGGACCTTAGATCAACCCAGTAGGAACCCTAGCTCCTATTCCCCACACAACACCCCTTTTAAGCAGGAAGTAGTCAGAAAGAATCATCATCCAACACCCTAAAAGCAGTTAAGGTTATCACTCCAGAAAGGGAAATAATATATAAGTTAAGAAGAAATTACTTGGGCAGATAGGAAGGGTATGAGAGTCCTTGGTAAGGCTTTTCTTTTTATGTATTTAGGGCACTGCTAAAGCTTTATGTGCATTATCTGTGTGAGTTGGTATTATTATTTCCATTTTTTCCCTAAGAAAATGTGTGTGGGTATTGCATAAATTGCACTGGTTTTCACTACTAGTAAACAAAAGAACCAGAATTCAATCTACAATTTATTTGACTCCAAAGCCCAAATTTTAGTCACAGCACTACTTTAATAATAATAATGCAGGGTGACTCTTAAAAACAGAAGGGACTTACAAAGGAAAACCTGACCATGAATGACAGTTTTCTCCTGCCTCAAGTAATAAATATTTGCCCAAGTAAATATAGAGGAAGGACACGTCTATTCTAAAGCCACACTAAATGACAGGTACATATTTCCATAAATGACTATGAATACTTGTATCTTTGAACTGAATAGTCATTAGTCTGGCTCCTAAAATTTACAATGAAAATGCATGCATACATTCCCTGTGGTAAATGTATTCTATAGAAAGATACAAAAGAACATAAGATAACACATTTTTTTAAAAAATCACTGGCACTTTGGATTCTATAGTGAAACAGGCAAGCATGCTAGGCCTTACAGGAATCTGATGGATTTGTTAATACCACATAAGGCAGCAAAGTGAGGAGAAGACACTCAACTTTTATTTCTTCATATGGCATTTACACTGTCTAGCTAAGAAAACGTTATTGTGAAGGTTTACCTCTTGTCTGCAGGGCCCTTACCCGGTAGAGTTACAACGATGGCCTCTATTCTTTTACACAGCCATTGACCATAGCAAATTTATTCCTAGTTAAGCAATCAATTAATAGTAGAGTAATAAAATTGATTGCATTCAAAAATTATGCTATGCCTGGAGTAGAAGCCTGTGTTTCCCTTCCCTCTCTATTCAGAAATCTTGGTAAAGTGGGACCTTCTCCATTCCATGCCCAGGCATAATTCCAAGTACTCAGTGCACCCACTTGACTAGATTGGGAGCCTGAGCCACTCCTCCCTTTAGATGCAGAGATCTTGGTGCAGTGGCACCTTCTCTGCTTTACGCCTTGTGACATCTGCAGGCATTTGGAGCTCCCACTCTTCTAGATTGGGAGTTTAGGTTACCCCCACTCCCTGGACAGAGAACTTGGAACAGCAGAGGTTTAGCCACTCCACACCTTGGAACATCTCCAGATGCTTGGCAATTCCTCCCCAGAGCCTTCCTTTGAGCTCATGCTCATGCCTGCCATTGAGACATGTAGCTAATCCTGCCCAATCCCATCCTGCCCAGCTTCATCCTCCAACCCCCAACTGGAACTTCGAAGGAATCTCAGACCACAGTGCATTCCACAGGACAGCCTATTGCCTGAGGCAACAGAGAGCTTTTCAGGGTAAACAAAGATCAAGTATGTACCTATCTGTGTCAGCAATAGCCGGCTCTTATCTGTAAGCACCACCTACTGGCCTGGAGGTTGAACTACATAATCCAATCAAAAATTCACTGACACAAGTTAATAGGGAACAAGGTAAACTTTCTAAGACTGCTGCCACCCCAGCCCCACAGGAGGCAGTGAGTCTGCTCACATACCGGTACATCAATACTAAAACCAGAATTTGAGAAAACCCCCATACAAAGGCAGTTTATACCCAAGAAACATGCCATTGAAAGCATCCAGAAACAAAGCCAAAGACTCTACACAACACATATTATAATCACACTCTAGGGGGAAATAATTCTCATCCAAATGAAAGTGAGTTTAGAATTAAGAAAAGAAAGTTCATCCAGATGCAAATAAGTCAGAGAAACAATTTTAGAAGTATGAAGAACAGTGGTATGACACCCTCAAGGGATCACTCTAGCTCTCCAGCAAAAGATTCTAAACAAAATAAAATATTTGAAATACCAGATAAAGCATGAAACATATTGATTTTAAAGAAGGTTAATGGGATCCAATAGAATGCTGAAAACTAACAAATACATTAGAAAAATAGTTAAGAATATAAAAAAGAGGTAGTTATGTTTTAAAAATATAAAACTTCTGAAAATGAAAAAAAAAAATTATTGATGGAATTACACAATACAGTTGAAAGCCTTCACAGTAACCTAGACAAAAAAGAAGAAAGAATTTTAAAGCTAGAAAGAATTTTTGAATTAACCCAATCAAATAAAAATAATTTTTTTAATTCACAAAACTTTCAAAAAATGTGGGATTACATAAACTGTCCAAAGCTATGAGGAATACATATTCCAGAGAAATAAGAAAGAATACAAAGTATGAAATCCTATTTGAGGGACTAATTCAGGAAAACTTCCTTGGTCTTGATAGAGGTCTAGACATCCAGATACAAAAAGCTCAGATAACTCCTGGAGACATACTTCAAGATGAGCTTCACCAAGGCACATGGTTATCAGGCTATTCAAAGTCTACATGAAGAAAAATGTCCTAAAAGCAGCAAGAGAGAAGTGTCTAATCACTTATAATGGAAATCTCATCAGCCTAACAGTGGACTTCCCAGAAGAAACTTTTTAAGGCAGAAAATATTAGAGTTTTATTGAGAGTCTTTTTATAGAAAAAAAAAAAAAAAATGCCAGCCAAGAATTTTGTATCCTGATAAACTAAGCTTCAAAAATGATTGAGAAATAAAGTCTTTCCTAGACAAGTACATACCAAGGGAATTTGTCACCACTAAGCTAGACATACAGAAAATCCTCAAAGGAGTTCTAAACATGAAAACAAAAGGAAACATTTATCATCATAAAACATGTGAAAGTATAAAACTCACAAATCTTATGAAACAATTGCACAATCAAGACTACAAAGCATCTAGATAATAACATTATGACAGGAACAAAAACTCTCTTATTGATACTAATTTTAAACATACGTAATATAAATGGACTAAATACTTCACTAAAAGTTATAGGGTTGAAGAATGAATAAGAAAGCAAAATCCAAGAATATATTACATACAAGAAAATCACCCAGCTGGTAAAGAATTTTACAGACTCAAAGAAGTGGACAAAAATATTCTATGCAAACCGAAACCAAAAGTGAGTAGGAGTAGCTATATTTATATCAAATAAAACAGACTTTAAATTGACAACAGTAAAAACACAAAGAAGATCCTTATGTAATGATAAAGAGATCCATTCATTAGGAAGATATAACAATTACAAATATATGTTCCCTTAATACTGTAGCAGTGAGATTAAAAAAACACTGTAGGTAAGAAAAGAGATAGACAGCAATACAATAATAGTGGGGGCCTGCAATATGTCACTGAAAGCACTAGACAGATCATTGAAGTAGAAAGTCAATGAAGAAACTCTGGACTTAAATTGTACTCTAGACAAAATGGACATAACAGATATTTACAGAATGTTCTTCTTTACAATAATAGAATGTATATTTTTCTCACCTACATGTGCAACATTTTATAAAATTGATCATATGCTAGACCACAAGGCAAGTCTTTACAAATTTTAAGAAAACTGGAATCATATCAAATATCTTCTTGTGACACAGTGAAATAAAATTAATGCTTAATTTAATAATAATAATAATAATGGTAATAATAAAAGTTATTCTATCCTAATCCTATGCAAATAACTTCCCAGAAAAAAATAAGTAAAAACTGCATGTATCATAATATTTTCTGCCTTGGTAATGCCTACATGATGTTAAGTACCAAAATGGTCAAATGAAAAAGAAAATTAGACGAAGTTACAAAGATGGATACAGCTATTCCATCCTTAGCAGCTAAGCAACTGAGGTTATAGTTAATAAAATGCAGTTTTATGGAGGTTTTTCATTTCACTTTGATATAAACTTCTCAACATCAAAATATGTGAAAGTAAATTTTCATTATTTGCTTTCCAGACAAAATATCTGAACTAAATACATTGTCACATGTCTTTTGTACTATAAAAAATATTTTTTCAGTTGTCTAGAATAATGTAGTTGATCCTCAACCAATGAGAAAATAATAAAACTAGTATAGAAAATACATGTTTTCAAGGGAACTTTAGGTGGAAAAAGATGAATTGATGCAAATAAAAAGGGTTTAAAATGTGACTTCCCATGTGTTTGATAAATCATCCCTGAGGTTGCCAACATGTCCTTTTTTTTTTTTTTTTTTTTTTTTTTTCCTGAGAGGGAGTTAGGCTCTATCGCCCAGACTGGAGGGCAGCGGCGCGATCTACACTCACTGCAAGCTCTGCCTCCGGGGTTCACGCCATTCATCTTCCTCAGCCTCCCAGGTAGCTGAGACTACAAGCGCCAGGCACCCACACCCAGCTAATTTTTTTGTATTTTTAGTAGAGACAGAGTTTCACCGTGTTAGCCAGATGGTCTCCATCTACTGATCTCATGATCCGCCCGCCTCGGCCTCCCAAAGTTCTGGGATTACAGGCGTAAGCCACCACGCCTGGCCTCACTTTTTTTTTTTTTTTTTTTATTTAAGAATACTTTTTTTTATTAGTATTATTTTACTTTAAGTTCTTGGATATGTGTGCAGAACGTGCAGGTTTTTTACATAGTTATACATGTGCCCTAGTGGTTTGCTGCACCCATCAACCCGTCATCTAGGTTTTACGACCCGCATGCGTTAGGTGTTTGTTGTAATAGTCTCCCTCTCCTTGCCCCAACACCTTCGACAGGCCCCAGTGTATAATGTTTCCCTCCCTGTATCCATGTGTTCTCCTTGTTCAACTCCCACTTATGAGTGAGAACGTGTGGTGTTTGGTTTTTTGTCTTTGTGATAGTTTCCTCAGAATGATGGTTTCCAGCTCACCCCGTCCCTGAAAAGGACGTTAACTCATTCTTTTTTTATGACTGCATAGTATTCCGTGTTTTTTTTTGTGCCACATTTTCTTTTCTTTTCTTTTCTTTTTTTTTTTTTTTTATTACACTTTATGTTCTAGGGCATATGTGCACAACGTGCAGGTTCGTTACATATGTATACATGTACCATGTTGGTGTGCTGCACCCATTAACTCGTCACTTACATTACGTATATCTCCTAATGCTATCCCTCTCCCTTCCCCTACCCCACAACAGGCCCCAATGTGTGATATTCCTCTTCCTATGTCCAAGCGTTCTCATTGTCCAGTCCATCAATGATGGGCATTTGAGTTGGTTCCAAGTCTTTGTTATTGTAAATAGTGCTGCAATAAACATATGTGTGCATTTGTCTTTATAGTAAAATGATTTATAATCCTTACCCAGTAATGGGATTGCCAGATCAAATGGTACTTCTGGTTCTAAATCCTTAAGGAATTGCCACACTGCCTTCCACAATGGATGAACAAATTTACACTTCCACCAACAGTGTAAAAGTGTTCCCATTTCTCCACATCCTCTCCAACATCTGCTCACAACATTTTAGAACCTTGCCTTGTCTACTACATTTACTGAGATACATTCTAGATCTATTCTTAACTGCAGCTTTGATTTTCTATAATTCCAGTCTTTTCACATTTCCTTAGTTACTTAATTGCTCTATTGCGAGCTGACCAGCAGGGTAGTAAAATAAAGCATTTTACTACTTTATATATTTTTTATTTTGTCATTTTATCTAGATAATAGATGGCTTTAAAAAGCCAGCAAATTTAGAAAAAAGAGTTAACAGTGTTCTTGCTCAGTTGTTCTTCAAAGATTTACATGTCATAAATTAATGACAGTGTCTAGTAGCAAGAAAGGAATTGTAGGACATATTTTCTTTTTCTATTAAGACAAATATCATGTAATTTAGCAAACTTTGTCTTACTCCACAGTATTGAGTCTCAAAAATTGTGGGTAAACTGAAATTTACCATGAAACTGGGATTATACATTTTAGATTGCAATTAATGTTATTAAATAACCAAATAGCATGCATGCTATGTTTCAGACAGTTTAAAATATTTCCTTTGCTTAAGATAATTAACAGAAGTCCTATAAAAGAAATAGAATAGAACAAATAATTTGATTGACTAAATATGCACATACGTATTCCTTACTCTAATATATATATATATACTTATTGTAATCATTTTTAGTGTTAATGTCTAAAATCAAAGAAAAATTTGGTTAAGATATTTCTTTGATAACTCCATAACTGTATTTTTATATTAGAGACTTAAAAGCTGTAATTACAGTTAAACAAATAGCATTTTAATTAATTAACAGTTGACACTATGCAAAATCTGTTCTGTTCATCGATGGACCAAAGAGATGAGTTGTAAAATGATAGAGGACATTAGTTTCCTAATGCACAGTGTATATTGAATGTTTAATAGTTTGGAGGATGTTTTGACATTATTTTCGACAACATTGTAGCTATCTATTCATGCACTGACTCTCTCTTTCTCCAGAACCCTTTATTCGTGAATGTGCATAACTAAAAGTATCTTCCCATTTACTTTACTTTCTTCACATTTTCATCATTCTTCAACAAGTTACAATATTTATCCTAATTATAATTATTTTAAATATTATCTATTTTATCTATGAAACAAGTATAAAGAATATAATCCAACAATCACATAAATGGTCAAAATTAGTGAATATATATATATATATATATATTTATCCTATTAACTTCAGATTTTGTAGTACACAGAAAAAATAAAAGACTTTTTTTATAACTTACCTTGATTCATTTTCATTCCTTCCTTTCTAACTATATTATTAATTTATCTAATGATATAGTATTATTTTGTAAGATTCTTCTTTAAGCTTATATCTATATTACATAGTAATAATTTATATTACTTTATCTATATTTACATTTTTGCATCTATATTAACACAGATGAATTTTATTTCATCTTTTGGATTACAATTTATTTTACTGGATCTCTCTTCATATTTCCATATTCCATCTAATGAACTTCTAAATTTTTTTGTTTTATTTTTTATCATTACAAAGAGTGATCCAATCAACATTCGTATAAAAATTTTCTACTGCATAATTATAAAAGTTTGTCTAGGTTATATATTTAGAACTATAAATAGATTCAGACACTAAAACATTTTAAATGATTTTAGATACCTCTAACATACTGCACAGTGGTTGTACCAATTTACTCTCTCACCAACAGGGAATTAAAGTTTCTATTTTCCCAAAAGCTTTCCAGGGTGGGCACTGTGGTGTGCACCTGTAGTCCCATCTACTCCAGAGGCTGAGGCAGGAGGATTGCTTGATCTCAGGAGTTCAAAGCTGCAGTGAGCTATGATGGTGCCACCACTCTTTCAGGCAGGGAGACAGAGCAAGACCCTATCTTGAAAATTTTAAATAAAATTTAAGAAAACAAAACAAAGACAAAAACTTTCCAATACTTACTATTTTGTTTGGTGTCTTACTAATGCTATACTTAATGGGAATAAAATTGTATCTATGTCAACATGTTTTTTTCACACCACTTTTCTAATGACTGAGATTTGGCACCTTTTAAACGCTTATTTTCTGTTCCTAATTATTTTTCTGTATGTATTTCGGTCATATTATTTTATATTTGTCTATTGAATGACTTATTTTTAGGGATTTATTGGAATTCTTTATACACTGTGGATATTATCTTCATTTTATGAGAAACCTACACTAAAAATCAGCTGTTATCTTTTAACAAAGATTAAAGTGTAACCTTTATTTAACAGACCTAAAATGTCTATTTACTGCTTTTCTTGCTATTGAAAAGATCCATAAAAAGTAGAATTATTAGTTTTGCTTGTTTTCAGGGCACTTTCACCAAAATTTCAACAATAGCTCCTGGATGCACAGGAATGAATTCATTGTGTACTAACTCTGCTCCACATCCTGTCTATAATCAGGTATGTAGCGGTAGTGGGAGGGCTCTGCATTAACAGTTGTGGGAAGAAAGTACTTTAGAGGTTACCTGGATACAAGCCTTCCCTACTGAGCAGAAGTAATTGATTCTGTATTAGTTGTTTTATGAAGCTGTAGGGCATGCACCCTACCAACAACTCAGCTGTAACCTGGAGCTTTTCTACTTAACTTTTTCACATCCCCTATGTGTGGACTATATAAACATTTTCTTCAGTGAGTTCTGAAATGTTTTAAATACCTTTCTGAGTGCTGGAGTTTTATGGAAGCAGACACTACAATTCTTTTAATAGAGAATTACCTTATGACCTGTTTGCCACATTGGTACACAAAGCTTCACAGAATATAAACAAATTAAAAATATGATTCATTTTAATTACTGAAACTTCAGTCACTTATAAATGTGTAAAAGTGATTTTTATGAAATTGTCCTAATATTTAAAATATTGTACTGCTTGGCAAATACAATTTTTTGTAAAATAAATGAAAGGAAATAGGTCAAAAGTGAGTACAATTCCTCAATTTATCTGTTCTCTAACACATACGTAATGATTTGAAAATAGTAATAATAAAGTTTTCTAGAATATTGACTAAAGAGAGATATTTTATCTGGCTGTGAGAGGATAAACTAATATGCTGTGATTGTGGAAATTACAGTTTTGTTTCTTGTGTCAAGGTTTTGCTTGAAAAGTTACTTGTAAACACCCTTTAATCCTCTGGGGTATGCTAGACTTTCATCCTTTCAGAACCTCATTATTGCCATCTTCTTCCATGTCCCAGGTTTCCTGCAAAAGTTGAGATCAAATTGAATTACAATTTGAGACTCAGTCTACCAAAACATGACAATTTGGTCTCAGGGGTTTCAGACAAAATACATTAGATATTCTGCAGTGTGTTTTGTGCTGTCAAGTTAAGGCCAAATACTCCAGGGTGTTAAAATTCCATGATTAAATATTGATGAGATTTCGCCTCCAAGTCCTTGTGTAACCATCTCAAATTACTTTGCCATTTCACTGTCTATAGAGTTGTCATGTGGTTATAGGACACTCTTTCCAGAACTTTCCAGATGACTTTTACCATCATGTTTTGGAACACAAAATAGTTGGATGCAAAGAGTATATGCTATTTCTTCATTATTGTAGAACAGTTATCGGTGCAACTTTCCATAGGAGGAGGTCAAAGAGGACGCTTCAGCTGTTGTCATTGCTACAAGTATGTGTTATAAACTAGATATATTCAAATTTCGTTTCAACTTTATTATACAAATTTAAATGTTTCCAATTCATTATTATTATAATTATTCATATATTCCTGAATTTTAAAACAAACTACTGAATCTTATAATAAAAAGTTGTTCTGTTCTTTTGCTGTGTGTGTGTTTCTTTTTTTTAACTGTTGTACCACTGACTGTGTTTTCTGGTTATTTTTTAGCAAGCATAATTTCTGTATGCTTCTACTTACATAATGATACATCCATTAACTTTCTTCAAAATAATCTGATACATATTGAACAAGATAAACAAATTTAATATCATAGTGGGAATTTATTATTATTTATTATTATTATTTGCTTGTTTAATATTTTCCATATTTTAAACGAGTCTGAACATTTCCACGTTCTTTGGTTCAGTAATTTTCGTTTAAAAATAAGAAAATTTTTTTATTATTATACTTTAATTTCTAGGGTACATATGCACAATGTACAGGTTTGTTACATATGCATACATGTGTCATGTTGGTTGGCTGCACCCACTGACTCGTCATTTACATTAGGTATTTCTCCTAATGCTATCCCTCCCTCTACCCCCAAACCATGACAGGCCCCGAGGTGTGATATTCCCTGCCCTGTGTCCAAGTGTTCTCATTGTTCAATTCCCACCTATGAGTGAGAACATGTGGTGTTTGATTTTCTATCCTTGTGATAGTTTGCACAGAATAATGGTTTCCAGCTGCATCCATATCCCTGCAAAGGACATGAACTCACCCTTTTTTATGGCTGCATAATATTCCATGGTGTATATGTGCCACATTTAATCCAGTCTATCACTAATGAGCATTGGGTTGGTTCCAAGTCTTTGCTATTGTACCATAGTGCAGCAATAAATATATGTGTGCATGTGTCTTTATAGCATGATTTATCATCCTTTGGGTATCTACCCAGTATTGGGATTGCTGTGTCAAATGGTATTTCTAGTTCTAGATCCTTGAGGAATCGCTACACTGTCTTCCACAATGGTTGAACTAGTTTACACTTTCACCAACAGTGTAAAAGCATTCCTATTTCTCCACATCCCCTCCAGCATCTGTTGTTTCTTGACTTTTTAATGATCACCATTCTAACTGGTGTGTGATGGTATCACATTGTGGTTTTGATTTGCATTTCTCTGATGACCGGTAATGATGAGCATTTTTTCATGTGTCTCTTGGCTGCATCAATGTCTTCTTTTGAGAAGTGTCTGTTCATATCCTTTGCCCACTTTTTGATGGGGTTGTTTGTTTTTTTTTTCCTTGTAAATTTGTTTAAGTTCTTTGTAGATTCTGGATATTAACCCTTTGTCAGATGGATAGATTGCAAAAATTTTCTCTCGTTCTGTAGGTTGCCTGTTCACTCCGATGATAGTTTCTTTTGCTGTGCAGAACCTCTTTAGTTTAATTATATCCCATTTGTCTATTTTTGCTTTTGTTGCCATTGCTTTTGGTGTTTTAATCATGAAGTCCTTATCCATGCCTATGTCCTGAATGGTATTGCCTAGGTTTTCTTCTAGGGTTTTTATGGTTTTAGGTCTAATATTTAAGTATTTAATCCATCTTGAATTAACTTTTATACAAGGTTTAAGGAAGTGATCCAGTTTCAGCTTTCTACGTATGGCTAGCCAGTTTTCCCAGTACCATTTGTAAAATAGGGAATTCTTTCCCCATTGCTTGTTTTTGTCAGATTTGTCAAATATCAGATGGTTGTAGATGTGTGGTGTTATTTCTGAGGCCTCTGTTCCGTTCCATTGGTCTGTATATCTGTTTTTGTAGCAGTACCATGCTGTTTTGGTTGCTGTAACCTTGTAGTATAGTTTGAAGTTGGGTAGCATGATGCCTCCAACTTTGTTCTTTTGGCTTAGGATTGTCTTGGCAAAGTGGGCTCTTTTTTGTTCCATATGAACTTTAAAGTAGTTTTTTTTTTCCAATTATGTGAAGAAAGTGATTGGTAACTTGATGGGATGGCATTGAGTCTATAAATTACCTCGGGCAGTATGGCCATTTTCACAATATTGATTATTCCTATCCATGAGCATGGAATGTTCTTCCATTTATTTGTGTCCTCTTTCATTTCATTGATCAGTGGTTTGTAGTTCTCCTTGAAGAAGTCCTTCACAAACCTTGTAAGTTGGATTCCTAAGTATTTTCTTCTCTTTGTAGCAGTTGCGAATGGCAGTTCACTCATGACTTGGCTCTCTGTTTGTTGTTTTTGATTTATAGGAATGCTTGTGATATTTGCATATTGATTTTGTGTCCTGAGATTTTGCTGAAATTGCTTATCAGCTTAGGGAGACTTGTGGCTGAGATGATGAGGCTTTCTAAACATACAATCATATCATCTACAAACAGGGACAATTTGACTCCCTTTTCCTAATTGAATACCGTTTGTTTCTTCCTCTTGCCTGACTGCCCTGACCAGAACTTCCAACACTATGTTGAATAGGAGTGGTAAGAGAGGGCATCCCTGTCTTGTGCCATTTTCTAAGGGAACACTTCCAGATTTGCCCATTCAGTATGATATTGGCTGTGGGTTTTTCATAAATAGCTCTTATTATTTTGAGATACATTCCATCAATACCTAGTTTATTGAGAGTTTTTAGCATGAAGGGGTGTTGAATTTTGTCAAAGGCCTTTTCTGCATCTCTTGAGATAATCATATGGTTTTTGTCATTGGTTCTGTTTATGTGATGGATTATGTTTATTTATTTGCATATGTTGAACCAGCCTTGCATGCAAGGGACAAAGCTGACTTGATCGTGGTGGATACACTTTTTGATGTGCTGCTGGATTCGGTTTGCCAGTATTTTATTGAGGATTTTTGCATCGACATTCATCAGAGTTATTGGTTTAAAATTTTCCTTTTTTATTGTGTCTTTGCTACATATCAGTATCAGGATGACACTAGCCTCATAAGATGAGTTAGGGAGGATTCCCTCTTTTTCTACTGATTGGAATAGTTTCAGAAGGAATGGAATCAGCTCCTATTTGTACCTGTGGTAGAGTTTGGCTGTGAATCCATCTGGTCCTGGACTTTTTTTGGTTGGTAGGCTATTAATTATTGCCTGAATTTCAGAGTCTGTTATTGATCTATTCATAGGCTCAACTTCTTCTTGGTTTAGTCCTTGGAGGGTGTACATGCCCAGGAATTTATCCATTTCTTCTAGGTTTTCTAGTTTATTTGCATAGAGGTGTTTATAGTATTCTCTAATGGTAGTTTTTATTTCTGTGGGATCGGTGGTGATATCCCCTTTATCATTTTTTATTGCGTCTATTTCATTCTTCTCTCTTTCCTTCTTTATTAGTCTTGTAGTGATCTATTACTTTTGTTCCTCTTTTCAAAAAATCAGCTCCTGGATTCATCGATTTTTTGAAGGGATTTTTGTGTCTCTATCTCCCTCAGTTCTGCTGTCATCTTAGTTATTTCTTGCCTTCTGTCAGCTTTTGAATTTGTTTACTCTTGCTTCTCTAATTCTTTTAATTGTGGTGTTAAGGTGTCAATTTTAGATCTTTCCTGCTTTTTCTTGTGGTCATTTAGTGCTATACATTTCCCTCTGTGTACACTTTAAATGTGTCCCAGAGATTCTGGTACATTGTTTCTTTGTTCTCATTGATTTCAAAGAATATCTTTATGCCTGCTTCATTTCATTATGTACCCAGTAGTCACTCAGGAGCAGGTTGTTCAGTTTCCATGCAATTGTGTGGTTTTCAGTGAGTTTCTTAATCCTGAGGTCTAATTTGATTGTACTGTGGTCTGAGCGACAGATTTTGTGATTTCTGTTCTTTTACATTTGTTGAGGAGTGCTTTATTTCCAACTATGTGATCAATTTTGGAATAAGTGCGATGTGGTGCTAAGAAGAATCTATATTCTGTTAATTTGGGGTGTAGAGTTCTGTAGACGTCTATTATGTCTGCTGGTTGCAGAGCTGAGTTCAAGTCCTGGATATCCTTGTTAACCTTCTGTCTCATTTATCTGTCTAATATTGATAATGGGATGTTAATATCTCCCATTATTGTGTGGGAGTCTAAGTCTCTTCATAGGTCTCTATGGATTTGCTTTATGAATCCGGGTGCTCTTGTATTGAGTGCATATATATTTAGGATAGTTAACTCTTCTTGTTGAATTGATCCCTTTACTATTATGCAATGCCCTTCTTTGTCTTTTTTGATCTTTGTTGGTTTAACAGCTGTTTATCAGAGACTAAAATTGCAATCCTTTTTTTTTTTTTTTCTTTCCGTTTGCATGGTAGATCTTCCTCCATCTGTTTATTTTGAGCCTATGTGTGTCTCTGCACGTGAAATGGGTCTCCTGAATACAGCACACTGATGGGTCTTGACTCTTTATCCAATTTTCCAGTCTGTGTCTTTAATTGGGGCATTTAGCCCATTTACATTTAAGGTTAATATTGTTATGTGTGAATTTGATCCTGTCATTATGATGTTAGCTAGTTATTTTGCCTGTTCGTTGTTGCAGTTTCTTCCTAGCCTCGATGGACTTTACAATTTATCATGTTTTTTCAGTGACTGGTGCTAGTTGTTTCTTTCCATGTTTAGTGCTTCCTTCAGTAGCCCTTGTAAGGCAGGCTTGGTGCTGACAAAATCTCTCAGCGTTTGCTTGTCTGTAAAGGATTTTATTTCGCCTTCACATATGAAGCTTAGTTTGACTGGGTATGAAATTCTGGGTTGAAAATTCTTTTTCTTTAAGAATGGTCAATATTGGCCCCCACTCTCTTCTGGCTTCTAGATTTTCTGCCGAGATATTCACTGTTGGTCTGATGGGCTTCCCTTCATGTGTAACCCAATGTTTCTCTCTGGCTGCCCTTAACATTTTTTCCTTCATTTCAACCTTGATAAATCTGATAATTATGTGTCTTGGGGATTACGCCTCTCAAGGAGTATCTTTGTAGTGGCCTCTGTATTTCCTGAATTTGAATGTTTACCTGCCTTGTTAGATTGGGGAAGTTCTCCTGGATAATATTCTGAAGAGTGTTTTCCAACTTGGTTCCATCCTCCCTGTCACTTTCAGGTACACCCAGCAAACATAGTTTTGGTCTTGTCACATAGTCTCATATTTCTTGGAGGCTTTGTTCATTTCTTTTTACTCAATTTTCTCTAACCTTCTCCTCTAGCTTTATTTCATTCATTTAATCTTCAATCACTGATACTATTTCTTCCACTTGATCGAATCGGCTATTGAAGCTTGTGCGTGTGTCACGTAGTTCTCATGCCATGGTTTTCAACTCCATCAGGTCGTTTAAGGTCTTCTCTATGCTGTTTATTCTAGTTAGCCATTCTTCAAATCATTTTTCAAGTTTTTTAGATTCCTTGCAATGGGTTCGAACATCCTCCTTTAGTTCCAAGAAGTTTGTTATTACCAACCTTCTGAAGCCTACTTCTGTCAACTCATCAAAGTCATTCTCCATCCAGTTTTGTTCCATTGATGGCAAGAAGCTGCAATTCTTTGGAGGAGAAGAGGCATTCCAGTTTTTAGTATTTTCACTTTTCTGCTCTGGTTTCTCCCCATGTTTGTGGTTTTTATCTACCTTTGGTCTTTGATGTTGGTGACCTACAGATGTCCTTTGATGTGGATGTCCTTTTTGTTGATGTTGATGCTATTCCTTCCTGTTTGTTAGTTTTCCTTCTAACAGTCAAGTCCCTCAGCTGTGAGTTTATTGGAGTTTGCTGGAGGTCCACTCCAGACCCTGTTTGCCTGAGTATCACCATAGGAGGCTGCAGAACAGCAAATATTGCAGAAGAGTAACTATTGTTGCCTGATCCTTCCTCTGGAACTTTGTCCCAGAGGGGCACCTGCCTGTATGAGGTTCAGTCCTCCGCTACTGGGAGGCGTCTCCCAGTTAGGCTACACGGGGCGGTGGGGGCGGTCAGGGACCCACTTGAGGAGGCAGTCTCTCCGTTCTCTGAGCTCAAACACTGTGCTGGGAGAACCACTGCTCTCTTCAGAGCTGTCAGACAGGCATGTGTAAGACTGCAGAAGTTTCTGCTGCCTTTTGTTAAACTATATCCTGCCCCCAGAGGTGGACTCTACAGAGGCAATAGGCCTTGCTGAGCTGTAGTGGGTTCTGCCCAGTTTGACCTTCCCTGGCTGCTTTGTTTACCTCCTCAAACCTCAGCAATGGTGGACTCCCCTCCCTCTGTCAGGCTGCTGCCTCGCAGGTCGATCTCAGACTGCTGCACTAGCTAGCAGTGAGCAAGGCTCCGTGGGTGTGGGACCTGCTGAGTCAGGTGCGGGATATAATCTCCCGTTGTGCCATTTGCTAAGACCATTGGAAAAGCGTAGTATTAAGGTGGGGGGTGTCCTGATTTTCCCGGTAGAATCTGTCACGGCTTCCCTTGGCTAGGAAAGGGAAATCCCCTGACCCTTTGCGCTTCCCAGGTGAGGAAATGCCCTGCCCTGCTTTGGCTTGCCCTCTGTGGGCTGCAAACACTCTCCAACCAGTCCCAATGAAATGAACCAGGTACCTCAGTTGTAAATGCAGAAATCACCCATCTTCTGCATCGATCATGCTGGGAGCTGCAGACCGGAGCTGTTCCTGTTTGGCCGTCTTGGTGAAAATTAATGTTTTTAATATAAAGAATTGTTGCTCCCTAGAGCAAGAATTGTTGAATATAGACTAGCGTATCTTCCTGCTTTATATCTATATGAATGTATGAAAAAATAAACAAAAACAGTAAGCAAAATACTTCAGATAAGATTTCACAAGTCATAGTAGAATAATTATTCAGAGGCTTTTCTGCCTGAACTGAGTGGTCTAAGTAGTTGTTTTATCAGTAAACTTAAAAGCTCTTCTAAGCAAGAAAACATGACAAATAATATAAGAATACCTGACATTTTCATTTAGAATTAAAAAATGCATAAATAGTAATTAATTAGCCAGCCTAGTGGTGTGAAGTTTAGTCTTCACTTAGAATATATGTTGTATGAATAAGATTCTATCATTTTTTTTACAAAGCCCATAATTGCAATAAATGAGACTTATGACTTCTGGTCACAATGTCTAAAAAATAAATGAAAACTTAATTAATGAAACAAATTGTGTGCAGAATCCCTCATTTTTAAAAAAAATGTTTTAAAACTATCTTATTCTCCAGTAGATTTTTGAACTGTTCACTTTTATTAAACATAAAACATTTTATAAAAAAGTGTGATTTCCCTTCATATATTTTATCATTTTTATATTAAATGCCATAACAATTATATTTAAGTACTATAATAATTTCAGGTGGCATAAACACATTTGGGTATAAATATAACTGATTTTTGGTCATCTTAAATCTGGTTCTTGTGACTATATGAATTCATAAAAGAACTGTAGTATTCCACTAACTACAACAGTGCATTGTCCTTGAGCACTGTCAGTGTTTTTCATAGGAACTTAAACTATATGATAATCAGAAGAGTGTTAAATAAACTGAATAATTATTTTTTGAGTATAGTACTCAATTTTTTAAAAAAAAAATGTATTTCTAGATTCATGAATGGCAGTTTTTTCCCAGTCATCAGTATTTAATAGAATTAGCATTTTTGTTTGAAACTGTTTAAAAATTTCATCAGGGCTAACCAAATTTAGTAAATATTTTCCACTATGCCAGTAGTTGCAGGAATGTGACCTTGTTTTATTCCTAGCAATTGATATTGACTGAAATACTCGGTGAACAGTTGCAGGAAGCATATTCAATTCTGCTAGGGCCAAAAGACTCTGGGGGATTAGTTCCCTAGCCTAAAAGGCCAGAGTGAGCAGGGTGTTACATTTCAGACTGTTGCCCCAAATCCCACATAAGCCTTTACACTGCCATGCTCTCATGAACTGCTCAACACTGATGATTTCTCCAGGGTTTGGGGTAAGGAGTCAGCTGCAGAACGTGTTGTCACATACAAATGGGAATAGCAAGATATCATGTGAGTTTCTGTTTGATACAAGAAGATACAGAGTGTTCTTTTGAACTTAAATACCTTGAAATTAATTCCCCTTATTTTTTGAGGGTAGAAACAATGGTATTACCAATGATCATCTAATGATAATCTAATTTTATAGGCTGTTGTTCCAACTGGTTATCCTCAACACAACACTCTCAACATGCTTCCAGGGATGCCTAGACATATTGTACACCTGCTAATGAAGAATTCTGGTCTATCATGGCAGAAAATAAGTCAGGATCAACTATAACGCCCTCCTGGCTATTATGACTTCCAACAGGGCATGACTGGTGCACCCCAGCCACCTGCTTGATACCAAACATTCCATTATATGAACCCTACAATTCCGAATGCTGGCACTTTCCACCAGTTTTGAAATGGGGGACAAGAAAAAAAATTATTCCTACTGCTATAGTCTCTTATTTCAGTACCAAACAGTGCCTCTTTTGTTCCAACATCTTACAAAGAGGATTTAGGGAAGCATATTATTCCATTTTTACATATAACCTTATGTATCCATGGGATTAAAGCATGAATCAGCTCAGAGGCTGACAATGGAGACAATCCAAATGACATGCAGCAAGTCATTCTGACAGCTGGCACTTTATGAATGGACTGGCCTTAAAAGGAAAATGAGAATCAGAGTTAAAAATTGGCCTGTATCTTTTAAGCCATCAGATGCTGGATAGTCCACTCACATTGATAATAACGTACCCAATGTGATGATAGATCACATTCCTTTATCCTAATGCCATTAAAAGTTCATTTTATCTCTTTTGTGCCTTTTGTGTAAGACGATATTAAAATAAAGCGCAAACTGGAAAGTACACATTATCACATACTTAGTACTGATTATACACTCATAAATCAAATTTTTAATTGTGTTTGCTTTCACGTTGATCTACTACAGGAGGCAGAGATTTTAGTTTAAGTGGTTTTATTAAATGTAGTTTATATGAGTTCACTCTGCACATGCCAAAGTTTCTGGTACAAATTCTGAGAAGCACTGAGCCAGATTCTAGATTGTACTTAACTAGACAAAGGCCAACATGAGAGGCTTCTTAGGAATTAGCCAGTGTTTCTTTGTCAGATCTAATATACTGAGTTTATTAATTTGACTGTTTCATTTAAAATTTTCTAATACCAGGTCTCTCATTATTCCTTCACATTGTGAATTTTATATAAGCTGCCCTACTGGAAATTTGGAAGTCCATTGCCCTTTTACCTGTTTTCTTAATAGGTCCATTCCTTATGTCTCCATTGTACATTGGATTCAGGGATAGAAATGGCTCTGTTAGTTGACATTTGCTTTTGTAAAATTTGCTGGTGACTCTGTCTCTCTCTATGTGAAAAATCTTGACAGCACTTTTTGTTTTTTGAGATTCAGGTGAGTAATTATATAGAGACCCTTTTCTCAGGTTACCCTATGTAAAGGTGCCACAATTTACACTTAGGATCAGATGGATACTAACACATGAGCCTGCCATTTATTCCTTTCTCCATGGCTAACCAGCAAAAGTTTTAGAATATTGGATCTGCTTTTCTTATTGTTGAAATCCCTAGCTTCTTCTTTCTCACTTGAGTGATTTCATCTTAGAAATAGCCAGATAAATAGAAATAGCTTAGCTAAATTAGCCATGGGTGCTAATTTATCTCTCCTAATTTATTTAAAAAAAAAAATGAGTTCTAGCTTCCAGAATAAAATGAAGATTTTGAATACCAAAAGAGAATTACATTATAAATAATTGGTCTTGATTCTGGACTCTACAAAGACCAAAAGATAAATGTCTGAAGGCTAAAAGATAAATTGCTGCGTTTGAAGTCACAAGACCTAGGTTACAACAGTGGCTCTGTTATTAATGAACTGTTTGATGCTAGAAAGTCACTTTAACTCTCTAGAGCTCACTGATCTCATCTGTAATGAGGTTAGGTTCAAGCAGTATTTTTCAAGTCAAATTTTATTTTAGTGTGGTAAATGATTTAAATTATGTACCAGAAATCCTATGAGAGAAGTATTAATAGAAAAAAATGGAGATAAAAAAGAAGAAACATTTGTTTTCTTTGATTCACAGACAATGGGTAAAGAAGGACTAAACTACATAGTCTATTCAGCATTTTACAAAGGTAAACTAGAATTTTATGTCACTACTGATCCATTAGTATCTTTTCATGCATAATAAATTATGTGAACGTCTATTGACTTATCCACATTCTCTCATATTCTTTTTTTTAAACAAAAGAAAGCTACTTGAAAAAGACCTTTTGAAATCACCGATAATCAAGTTCATAATCATATAACGGAATATAAAATTTACACTGGTTTCAAATTCATAACTTTGTTCTCCTACACATTGTGTCTTAAATAAATAAGTCAATAGATAGATGGCCAAACTCCATTATGTGTAACATATTTTAGAGGTTTTATTAACAAGTATATTTGTCATTCAGAATTTTCTTTTCAGTTTGTTAAATGCAACACAAATTAAACACACATTATAAAATCTATCTGCAACATATCAACATTTACACAAGATATTATAACACAGACATACTAGTGATTTTAAGAGATAAGATCTAAACAATGACTTGGAATTACACAGTCAATGTAATATCAATGACAATTATAATGATCCCAGGATTCCATAACGTATTCATTGCTCATATGTATTATAAACATTTCTGTTATCTTTTTGGGTTTTTTTGGTAGGGGCATCTGTTTTCTTTTGTTTGTTTTAGGTAGGGCATTAATATCTAAGTACGTTTATCCATGTTAATTTAGCTTACACGAGTACTCTCACTGCCATGGGTACTGATTTATCTCCTTAACTCACTGATCTTTTTCCATCCTTCCTATTTGTATCATAAAGACACCATTGAGAAAGCGATGTAAGCTATCAATCATTCTGCCTTGAAGAGAATATATTTTGTCTAATTGCAATGGAAAGTCTAATTGATTACTTCAGTGTGGATGCAGTTCATACTCAGTGAAATAGACATACATGGAAACACATCTCTAAGGAATCATTGGCATCACAATATCACCAGGGAACTTGGTTGATTGGGACTTTTGCTCATTGGCTATGGTGAGGATTCTGATTCTTGAACAGATCATTTTGATTCCTTCTGTCGTACAGACTATATACATAACCATTGCCAGTTAACATTACTGGGATATATAAATAGCAATACTCACGAAAGGAACAGAAAGTATGCATGGATAGGTCAATGTGAATCTATCTGTGCTGCCAGCAGATGATGAAATGCATATAAATTTTTAGCACCAGAAAGAGCTTTATATGTCAACACCTTCCTCATTTTACAGATGAGAAAATTCAAATTTGGAGGCACTGAGATACTCTTGGTCAGACAGCTAATTAGGGGCAACAGCAAGATGAAATCCCTGGTCTCCTGATTCTCAGTCAGTTGCTTTTTCCACTTCACTTGCTGCATGTTTTATTGACAATGGATAAGAGGAACTTAAGTCTTACTGTGTGAAGTAACACCTTACAATTAACCATGAGTATTTCTTTCCGGTTTTCTTTATTTTTTAGGTATAAACATTATTAAAGCAAAATAAAGCTTTGGATGTTGTTTACAAACTAAATCACATAGAAAGATTGGGGACAGTCTTTTCTTATTATGTAGGCTGTTAAGTTGTACATAAATTCAAATCTTGTCGCTTCAAGAATACATAATTGACCGCAAATCTAGTCAAATGTTCAATGAACTTAATACAACAGTCTAATGCGGGATTCTCCTCTCTCTCCCTCCTGCTATACTCCACTCTTTGCTAAATTTCAGAGCATGTTGAAATACAGAATAATGTGGCCTTTTCCCTTTGTTTCACTAAATTATTTTCTTTGATCTTGGTGCCTCCCTAGCATTTCTCTCTACTTCTTATCCTCCTATTCTGGAGTAAGCAATGGAAGAGAATTACAAACTGGTGAACGTCCCAAGGCTCTTCCTGTTTACCTACTGCAAACTTCATAGATGCATGCAGTCAGAGTAGATATCCTTTCCTGACCTCTTAAGTTGAGGAAGCTATACTTCCAGGAAATACAAGGTTCTTTTACACACTATGCCCTTCATCCCCCATTTTTAAGGATGAGCACATCTCCTGCTTAAAAGCTCATTTATGTTCCACTTTAGCTAGTGCAAAATTATTCTTTGGCTGAAAATTTGAAACAAATTATGATACAACTACTTTTCCCTGGAAAACAATTATGTCTGGGTACCTAATAAAAGGGTGTCTAAATTGAAAAGTAGCTGGCGAGGTTATCATACTTTTTTGCATCTAAGGTGCTGCATAAGCAAGAAGCTACCTTCCAAAGTAATTTTAATTATAGTAAGGTAGCTCATACCATTAAGTGATTTTCAAGTCTCTTGGGAAATCTCAGATATATGAATTTAAATTTTGTCTTTCCTTTTAGTTACTCTTTTGTCTTCCTTTTCTAATGCTTCTTATATCTGTTCTAGTTCTCAGGTGGTAATGTTATACAAAATATCCAGAAGATTAAATAGCAAGATTCCTTTACTGGAAAGACAATTTATCATTTTTTTTTTCCTTCATAGTTCTTCTAATTTATTATATTTTTCTTTGCCACCATATATCCTTCTTCTTATCTCCTCGCTGTTTTCACCTTATTTCATTATTTTATTTGTCCAGTCCCTGTAATCACTTGTTTTACTTGCTTGGTTACTTTTTTCCTAAAAACCTACAAACTTTTGATTAATACAAATAGGAGTGGAAAAACCTGCAGTGGTACTGAAAAAATGCACAAGTCCATTTTAGATCATCCCTTAAGCAAAGTTATTTTGTAAGAGAATTTAGCAACAATAATTAAAGATGTAGAATATTTCTAATAAGCCAAGAAATGAATGCCAAAATTTTGGAAAAATATATATTTTAAATAGTATTTCAGTTTTAAAAAGAATTAAAATGGCATTTGAAGCTATTTGAAACCTGCTTTCAGTAGCTTCTTTAAAGATGACTTGGTAACAGTAAGTTTTCTTACAGCAAGGTGTGCTGAAACCCAGGCACTGCGTGCAGAAATGTATAACATAACAAATTAAAATGAAAAATAGGATTTGAATATCCATCTGATTATACACAGATGAAAAATTTGTTTGCTGGAATATGGTAAGTTTGATGCAGTCAATACAGTGTAAAATATATGTAATAAAAAAAGAGATGTGCATGCATAAGTACACAAAGTCAGAAAGGAGTCTCAGGAGCTTATCCTGAGGAAGTTAAAAGAATTCTATTTTCTATTCATTCATTGCATGATTTATTATAACCGTTCTATAGAGAAGCACCCAACAGAGAAACTGTGGTTAAAGTTAGCTTGTTGTTTCCAACGTGAATTCCCCGTTTTGAATGATTTATAACACTTTTGCTTTTCCCTGAAACTTGGCATATAGGTTCTTAAACTCTGAATCATTATTTCCTCAAGTTTAATTTACATAAGGTTAGCTTTTCTTTTTTTTGCTATCAGCCAGAGAAACACACACACAAAGAGTCACATGGGGATATCACAAATTCAAGTTTCTGTAAAAGGGCAGCTGTCAATGGGAAGCAGATAATGACTGTCATATAAGAATCCTTTTAAAAATCCCTGCTGGACAAAATGAGTTTGTGGAGTGTTCTAGGGCAATTTAGTTAAAAAACAGCTTCTGATTTCAGTCAATGGAGCATATTTCAGAACGAAATTTGCAGCACTGCTATAATAGTTATAATTTAAGACATCTAGAACTACAAAAATAAAATATAATATTAATTATCTCTCTCTAAAAACAGTGACTTGCTCAAAAGTTCAAAGTATTACAGTTCTTTTGAAAAACTGTGAGTTGACTCTAGTATTGTTTAGTTTACTTTGAAATGTTTTCTTATTTTTTTTCTCCAGAAAATTATGTTTCACATTTAGGATCATGTAGAAACAAATATGAATACAAATAGAAATTTATAAAATAAAGATTTTTTACTTTCTATTGAAGCTCAGTATTTTGCACAAATCAAGTGCCATAAGTGTATCCATGGAACTTACTTTTTATATGAATAAATGTATCTTAGTTAAAATACTTAATTAGATATTTATGTTGACTTTGAGAACTGTGTGTAGCATATTTTTACATGTAAATAATTTGAGATTATATAGTTGATAAGGTTACACTGTGTCGCCCACCTACAATCTCATCTTGAATTATAATACCCAAGTATGGACCAAGTAGAGGTAATTGGATCATGGGGATGGTTTTCCCCATGTTGTTCTCTTGATAGTGAGTGAGTCTTATGAGATCTGATGGTTTATAAGCATCTGCCATTTCCCCTGCTTCCACACACACTGTCCTGCTGCCCAGTGAAGATGGTGTCTACTTCTCCTTTGTCTTCATCCATAATTGTAAGTTTCCTGAGGCCTCCCAAGCTATGTGGAAATGTGAATCAGACACCTCTTTCCTTTATAAATCACCCAGTCTTGAGTATTTCCTCATAGCAGTGTGAGAATGGACTAATACAATAAGGTTTTGAAATACATGCATTCCCTTCTACGAGTTGAACCACCCTTTTTCAGTCTCTGTTGCTGTCTTTACCTGTTGTGTCCCTTCTTTACATCTCTATTCTTAGAGCTGTCCTAGGCTCTCTTCTATTTTTTATCTAACTGATCCTCTTGAGTAAGCTAGAGGATTGCTACCTTTTATTGATTTCTCTTGATATCTTAATATTGATAACTCCTGAATTTATGATACAGTTGGTCTCACCCTTGCATTTTATGCCACCATACCATGTGGCCTAATGTACACATTTATCTGAAGGGTCCATAGTACCTGAAACTCAACTGGATCAGAACTGAATTATTTATGTTTGTTCTCCAAAATCTACCCCACCACACTTATTTTTATAAGGTGTGTGAAAATTATAATTTTTCTTTCCTTTTTTTTTTTTTTTTTTGAGATGAAGTCTCACTCTGTCACCCAGGCTGGAATGCAGTGGCATGATCTCGGCTCGCTGCAACTTCGATCTCCTGGGTTCAAGCTATTCTACCTCAGCCTCCCTAGTAACTGGGATTACAGGTGCACATCACCACCGATGGTTAATTTTGGGTATTTTTAGTAGAGAAGGGGTTTCGCCCTGTTGTCAAGGCTGCTCTTGAACTCCTGATCTGAAGAGATCCACATGCCTCCGCCTCCCAAATTGCTGGGATTACAGGTGTGAGCTGCCATGCAGGGCCCAAATATATTTTTTTATTGTGTTTTTCAGGTTATTCATCTGAGCACTTCTATTTCTGAGTAAATTTTCTATAATTAGAATTTAATAGAAAACATTTCTAAAATATAAATTAGCATGATTCTTTAGTATCTATGTGAACCTTGGCATACACCAACCTCACTATATCATCTTATAATTGAATATTTGTATATCTATCCATCTATATATATATATATGTGTGTGTGTATATATATACATATACATATATATATATATCTGAATATATTCTGGGTGCCTAGAATGTACTCAATTCAGAACATATGCTCAAGAAATTTTTGTTGCATGAAAACGTTTAATATGAAAACATCCTAATAGTTTTAATTATATATTTAAAAACTTTTAATTGTTTCAGCAATTTTTATTAGATTTTATATTTGTCTACATGATTTATTAGAATTATTTTTATTTTTTACTATTTGTCAATGATATTAATATTTTATTGAGTAATAAAAAGGGAGTCATGTAAATTATGGCAACTCAAATTTATGAATAACTAAGTTAATTCTCAACAAAAACAATAACATTTTATTCTACTGTCCCTGTTATCTTATTCGAACCCTACAGATAACTAACTGCGCTTATTCCACTCTTACAATCCATTCCTCATTATTTCACCAAAAATATATATCTCCTTCTTATTTAGCAGAGATGAGGTTTGAATGTATTGATCTATTTTTAGAGAATTGACATATAGAAATATTACATTTTCTGACTTACGAACGTGGTCTATCTATGGGTTTACTTGTTGTCTTTCATTTTACTCAGAACTATTTTGCACTGTAGAGATCTTTTATGTCTTCCGTCAGATTTTTTGCATATTCCTATTGTTTCTGGCTATTGTAAATAGTACGACTTTTACAATGTTATTTTCTTTTTTCTTGTTTTTTTTTTTAATATTTATCTTGTATCCTCCAACATTGTTAAGCTCAATTATTAATTCTATTTTGTGGAGTTAATTAATAAGTTATTTTTTTGGATTTTTACAGATTTTTAAATAGAAGATTATATTGTTGGCAAAGAAAGACTTGATCTTCTCAGTCTTCTTTTAGAATTTGAATGCTTTTTATTTCTTCTTGCTTCATTGTACGATGTAACTGTCCTAGTATAATGTTGAATGGAAGCAGCATGAGTAGACATCTCTCTGCTTTTTTTAACCTTAGTATACACTCAGTCTTTCACAATTAAATATGATATATGATACTAACTATAGAATATTTATTAATGTGATTTATAGGGTTAAAACAATTTTTTTTATTCCTAATAGCTGCAAGTTTTAATCAGCGATAAATGTTGGATTCTCTAAAATGTCTTCATCTATAATGATGTCATTTTTAGTTTTGTAATATGGTGACTTACATTAATTTTTAAATTTATAACAACTTTTCATTCTTATTATAAAGGCATCTTGATCACAATATATTATATTTCATTTATTTTTGGATTAAAGCATTTAAAATTCTGTTAAGAATTTTTGCATCTATATTTAGGAGAGATATTGACCCGAAGTTTAGTCTCTTCTAAAAACTTTGTCTGCTTTTACATCAAGATAAAACTGGCCCCTTAAAATTTGTTGGGAAGTATCTAATCATCTTTACATTAATGGAAAAGTTTATGTATAATTTGTGGTATTAATCTTACACATATTTGGAAGAATTTATCAGTGAAATTTTTTGTGTATTGAGATTTTTTATCAGGAAGCTTTAGACTGCAAATTTTTTTAGCACATATTTGGCTGTTTTTTTTAGTACATATTTTGCTAAAGATTATGTTTACCTTTTTTAGTGAGCTTTACTTGCTTTTGTGTCTTTCAAAGTATCTCTTCATTTATTCAAAGTTGTTAAATGTCATAAAGTTGTACAAAATATTCTCCTATCATTATTTTAATATCTGAAAACTGTAATGATTTTACCTATCTTATTTCTGAAATAAGGAATATTTGGAAAATATTCTCTTTTTCACTCCTCTCTCAGACTCATTAGAAATTGACATACATGGATTTTATTTGTCTTTTCAAAGTATGGCTTTTGGATTTCATTGAATTTTCTTAATTACTTTTCATTTTCTATTTCAAATATTTCTGTTATGATCTTAATTCTTCTTCTTCTGCTGCTACTTATATTGACTTTATATGCACTTATTTTTCTAGTTTCTTAAGTGAATCTTGATGTTATTGATTTGATAGCTTTCTTATTTTCTAGTAAAGATATTAAGTGATATAAACATTCCCCTAAGGTATGGCTTTAATAACACTCTACAAATTGTGATATATTGAAGTTTAATTTTCATTCACTTTAACATACTAATTCTCTTTCAAATTTCTGGGTTTTTTTTTTCCATAGATCATTTAAAAGAGTGTCATTTGGTTTCCAAATATTTAGTTATTTTTTATGAATATTTTAAATATATTTAACTGAATTTTATCTCAATCGGAGAAAAAATTTGTATAATTTGAGTCTTTCAAAATTTACTGAGACTTGCATTATGACCCCAAAAATATTTTATCAATGTAAATGTTCCATGTGCACTAAAAATAAATATATATCCTGCTATATTTGAGCGACGTGTTCTATATATGACAACTGAATCAAATTGATAGTGTTTTCAAAGTCATCTATATTGTATTTATTGATAATCTGATTATTTGTCCTATTAATTATTAAAGAAAATATATTGGTTAAAATTTCATAAAGTTATTTGATTTGTCTATTTCCTTTTGCAGCTCTCTTCGTTGTTCCTTTTTAGTTTTCTTGATGTTCTGTTATTAGGACTGTAGATATTTAGAACTGTTATATCTTTTTAATCAATTACTCCTTATATTTTCATGCCATTATTTTCTTTATTACTGGTAATAATCTTACCTGTGAAGTCTACTTTGATTGATATTAACACAGGTATTCTAGTTTTCCACTGCTTCATGTTAGTATGGTAATATCTTTCCCCATCCTCCACTTTTAACTTATTTGCATTTTTTATATTTAAACCACAGGTAGGCAATGTATAGTTGATTCATCTTTTTTAACTAAACTGAAAATATAGATCTCCTAATAGAATGTTTAGATCATTTGCATTTGTTGTAATTATTAGTGAAGTTAGGTTAAATTTACCATCTTCTTCTTTTTGCTTTGACCCATATGAGTTTTGGAAAAAGAGGAGACACATAGAAACATGAATGGCATCTATAATTCCACCATCTAGTGAGAAATACATTTATAGCTTTGGTGCAATCATTTTATTCCTTGATTACAAGTATATACAGAAAAAATATATTCACCTTCTTACTACCACATAATTTTTAAAATTATGTCCAAATTTTATTAACATAAATAATGCTACAAACAACGGTCTTTCATGTAATTTATAACTTTCATGTCTACTTATTTCTTAGGATAAATTCTTTAATGCTAAGTTACTACTCAAAACTTTGAACTTTCTAAATTGCACAAGATTTATCTTTATTAAAATATAAAGAAGAAAAACAATACCTTCAGCATTTTGGGACATAAAATATCTAATTGTTTACCATTGTTTCTATTGTTTACATTGGCCATTGATAGATAGATGATTGATAGATAGATAGATAGATAGATAGATAGATAAATTCATGCTTTCCAGGATATTTTTCCTCTTTGATATTTTGACATATTTTTTCCATTCCAAAAATGTGTCTCATTAATTTGTTAAAACATTCAGAGTGTATATTTGCTATAAATAATTTATTGTTTTTAGCTTCATTTGACTACTCATTTTACTTTTGGCTCAGAAATATACATACATTATGCAATAATATATATTATTCCTTTATTACTTTTCCTCTTGTTTCAATTCCCTGAATGTACATTCCTGTAAATGTAGCTCATAATTAATTCTTTTTGTTTATTTGTTTGTTTGTATTTTTTAATATTGGTAACACATTTTGCTCATAAGACCACTCTGAACTTAGTTTTAGTATTAGGTATCAAATAAAGCATAAATGTATCGACTGTATTTATTAATCTACTAACTAACCTTTTAAAATTGACCTTTACTTACTAAAAAGCCTCTTTTTTCTTTACAATGCATGAGATAATTTTGATTTTTTCCAACAATTCTTAGTCAAACAGCACATATTTTATTTATTTGTAATTCCTTGTTAATATTAAACTAAAGTAGACTCAAGTCACTCTTGGACTTTTTGTACAATTAACCATATACTTTACCAACTATATTATATGTTTTTCACCATTTTCACCTCCTTCCTGGCTACAGTGCGTGCATAGTGTCAGATATCAATTTCAAAATTGGTGAGACTGCTGACTCTATTTGAGGCTTAAGCTTAAGGATGCATGGGAAAAAATAACCAGTGGTTGTTATGAATATTCAAATCAACTATGAGATCTGGAGAAAGGAGTTGGGATGTGAAAATAATACAAGAAAAAAATATCTGAACTCTCAACTCTTCAGGGTCTGTACACTGGAGGATAATCACTTTGTAAACCCTGATTTATCTGATTCAAGAATTCGCATCGGCATTCTTGTTATCCTCCATGGTCGTTTTCTTAATATCAGTCTTCTACTTATTTGCAATTTTCTCAATCCTCTTAAATATATGGTTTCTTATTGCTTTAATCGGTAATTTAATAGCAGCTCATTTACAGTGTAACATTCACTATAGAATCTGGGCTCTGCATTTATTCTCCATCATATTCAGCTCACCTTCAAGGGCTTGAGTGATTTTACAGCTTACGTAGGTAACCTATTTAAAACCCTATTCTCGTGTTATTTCTTGAACTCCAATGACTAACTCTTTATGGCCACATTATGAACATTTAAAAAATATAGATCTAATATAAGTCTGGATCCACAGAATTATGTCTACAACTTCTCCATACAGTTCTCTATTGAGGAATGATATGGTTTGACTCTGTGTCTCCACCCAAATCTCGTACTGATTTTTAATTCTCACGTGTCAGGGAAGGAACCTGGTGAGAAATGATTGGATAATGGGAGCTAGTTCCCCAATTCTGTCCTAATGATAGTGAGTGAGTTGTCACAAGATGTGGTGGTTTAAAAGTGTTTGTCAGTTCCCCTCTCGCTCTGTCTCTCCTGTTGTCATGTAAGAAGTGCTTTGCTTCCCCTTCACGTTCTGCCATGATTGTAAGTTTCCTGAGGCTTCCCCAGCCATGTGGAACTGTGAGTCAATTAAAACTCCTTTCTTTATAAATTACCCAGTCTCAGGTAGTATCTTTAGAGTAGTGTGAGAACAGACTAATACAATGGTGTTCTCTCTGCACTTATTTTTCAGTCATTGAAATTTTCTTTTCTATATTCTTTCCTGTTATCTGCTTCTATCACATTTTCCCTTACATTCAGCCTAAATTTTGCTCTATTTTCTGACATGATTCTGAGATACTCCAGCATCCTGGAGCCATTTTCTTTACTAGTTTCTACTTCAAGGGCCCTGTACCTATGCTAAACCCTGTTATTTGTCTCCTCTGTTCCTGTATGATGTAGAAATACAGTCAAATAGATAAATAGATTGATTTTTCATGGAGATACAGTTTCAAACATCAGCAAAGACTTCAATGCCAATTATCAACCTGTTTACTTTTCCTTGATCATCCATGATATGCTTTCCCTATGATAATCATCCTAAACCTTAGTAAATCTTCCTAAGTGCCATATCTTATCTCCACTCTATCATTCACAGCAGACAACTGTGCTTTCTAGAATATGGAGAAAATTAGGAATAATAATGTTATCCTTTAACGTCCATCTTTGTATGCACAGAAAAAATATCAATTTTTCAGGCCCACTGCTAACCATCTTCTGCTCAGTGGGCATTTGCTACTCTACTTTAAAGGTAATCTGTGAGGAAATTGAAATCATATTTCTATGGATGATGTGAAATAGCTTGCAGTTCATGTGTTAGAATTGAAATATGGAAATAAAGGATACACAATATACTGCTAACAGTAATCTTTCTCTTCTCTTACATAAAGTTGAATACACAATTTAGAATTCCATATGCATTACCCATCTTATTTCTCATAAATGGTTACAAAAGAAATATAATTTTGGAGATGAAGCAAGAAGAAGGAGTAGATTTGACTCAGCCACCCCACTGAGCCTCTCCAGATGATAGCCAGTGTCTCAGGCCTCGATCCTCTTATGTAGTCAAGAGAAACATTCAGCTGGAATAGTCTATTGTTAGGTGATCCAACTTTTTTTCCTCAAATCTGGCTGTAATTAATCGTATTTAGAGTTATTTTCTGCAAGGTAAGGAAGCACATTTAATTGTAGTTCCAAATTTATACTTTTTTCTCTTCGTTATTGCATATTTCAATGCAATAGTTAATGAAAGCAAACAGACATATTTAGCTTACCAAAATACAAACTCAGAAGTCAGAGATTTGTCCTTTAAGTTATAGAAAATGCAATTTTAATTTTATATTAATTTGCTCATACTAGTCTTTGGATGATCTTACTGAATCACCAGATAATTATTTATAATTATCAGTCATGCATTATTTATAAATAAAAGAAAACAATATTCTCAGACTAGTGTTACTTTAAGTAGAGTAAATTTAAGTAGATATTTGTTGATTCAGTTTTATATGGATTTATGTTCAATTTGATTTATTTATAGAATTAGGTAAAAAATTTATCATCCTATTTTTAAAAGACATTGAAACCAACCATAACTACTATTTTGGAGACATGTAGAATAGTGGCTTTTACAGAGATCCAGGATCCATATTCTGTTCTCAGCTGAATGACCAACCAACTATTACCTTAAGTCAAATGATCTCTAGAGAACTCTGTTTTTTTATGAACAAAATCAGAAAGTTACATGGAAAATCACTCTGGTCTTCTTCAGGTCTACTATCCTATGAATACATTGACTTAAATGTCCCAGATGTAATAGTACCATCAATACCTGAGGGCACTGCAAAGAATACAAGTGTTGTTTCCTGGCATCGCATCCAAACCCACAGTATAACCAGTTAAAGTGCAGGAGGTTTTGATTATGTGTAATATTTATTTTGTTTCAGTCATAAAGATTCTAAGTTTCTTTATTCTCTGATGCTGCTATAGTGATAGAAACTCAGAAATAATTTATTATGTTCTGCATTATTTATAGAAGCAATTTTCCTTTTCTGACTTAAAAAGGTAAAGGCTAAAAAGTACTACACATAATACTTAAGCACCAGTAGGAAATATCTAATGTCAAATCACTAATACAATAATTATATTTTCATTAAAATAAGCCTAATATAGAACTTAGTATCTAAGTTTTAGCATATTAATAACTTCTGAGAATTTAATTAATATTCAGTAATTTTAATTTGATTCATAAAATGCAATATTTAAAATACCTATATAACCAAGTAAACATAATATATTTCCAGAAGACAATCGCGTGATGTCATAGCATGCATAGGTAAAAGATGTATTCAAAATGCAATACAGGTAAAAAGATATCATAAGATTATAAAAGAATTATGAATATGATTTCAGATTCCACATTGCAACCAATCTTTAGGAAAATATCACTTGTCAAAGCCAGCATAATATAAAATAAGAATATCCATAGTTATATAAACATATTGTTTAAATACTTCTCTCTTTTTTATACCTGTGTAATACTGAACTTTTTTTATACTATGCAACCAAATATATTGCAACACAATGAATGCATAAGAAATATGAGAATCTAGCTGTTATTATTAAGTCACAAATTAAAGAGATTTGTAAAACCTAAAGCAATGCCACAAAACATAAAATATAAAGCCTATAGTATTTATGTTAACGTGAAGTGAAATTACTATTGCTTTATTTATTTATTTATTTAGAGACAGACTCTCACATCGATGTCCAGGCTGGAGTGCAGTGTCAGGATCACAGCTCACTGCAGCCTCAACTTACCAGTCTCAGGTAATTCTCCCACCTCAGCCACACAAATACATGGGACTACAGGAGCGTGACACTACCCCTGGCTAATTTCTTGTATTTTTTTGTAGAGACAGAGTTTCATCATGTTACCCAGGCTGATCTTGAGGTCCTGGGATCAAGTAACATGCTGGCTTTGGCTTCCCAAAGTGCTGGGATTACAGTCGTGAGCCACTGCGCCTGTCCTGCTATATTTAAATGAATTAATTATGATATTTATAATTTTGTCATTTTTGTTTTCTAAATATTAATATATGATACTTATAGACAAAAGCTCTTGGATGGTCTATGTTTTTTAAACAATATAAAGAGATCTTGAAACCAATAAATTTCAGAACCATTGGCCTTTATATTTTATATGTAGTGAAGTAGTAAATGTGAAGAGTACAAATCAAGGAGCCTGACATATACTTAAGGGTACCATGCATATTGCTTATAATTTTGAAATATATAAAAATGAATAAATAGAAATTTCACTAAGACGTTATCATTTGCTATCTTTGCCTAATAAGATTAAAATTTAATTACTTATTAAAATAAGCTTTGCTTATGGTTTTCAACATTTTCTTTTCAATACCCAAATGCCTTTCCACTGTACACAACTATGAAATCAGATAAAACATATGATGCTACTCTTTTCAGGCTGTGGACTACACCAAGATTCCCTAGAGAAAGAAATTTCATGTGACAAGCCCTGTGCCATTCAAGGCGTAGAGAACTGGTGCCTGAGTAGAGCACATTGGCCACACTGATGTGAAGCAGAAGTGTTCAGAAGAAGAAGCAAATGAAATGACCAGTCTCCGTAAAGCAGATAATTGAAAATGGAAAGACCTGGTGATGAGAACACCCCAGATAGCTATGGAAGGTGTCTCTACAAATCTTTAGCAATGAACTGAGGCGTGCATGCCCAGCACGAGACCTCCCAAAGCTTATCAGATGTGTGAGTCTATGGGATTGAAAATGGAACAGAAATATGTGTGACAGTTGCACACGGTCTTTGAGGAAGAACAGAGCTGGAGAACTTCCTAGCTCAGGGTATTTTGAGGTGGAGAAATATTCTCAATATCACAAAATAACTCTAGTATCCATCTGAGATAACAGCAAATCCGGTCTTAGGGATAATAACCACACCCTAGAATAGAACTTAAACTATACTGGCCCCAACATAAGCTAAAATCAAGCCTTGACAAGATACATAAACAAAAGGTTAGAGATTAGTCCTGCCACATTGGAAGGATTTAAGAACACAATGATTTCCTTAGATCTTCACTCCAGCCTGAGTGACAGAGCGAGACTCCATCTCAAAAAAACAACAAAAACAACAACAACAACAGCATTAAAAAAAAAAATGTTTTTAATGAGTGCAGATGGGACATTTTAGCATAGAATTGTAAACTTCAACTACAAAAAATAAACAAATTCTAGAAATGTAAAATGTCTAGAAAATGATAATGACAGTATTTGATAGGCTCAAAAACTTATTGAAGGTGGCATATAAAGCATTTGAAGGAAGAGCAACATAAATTATCCAATTTGAACAACAGATTGAACAAGAAGATGTGAAGCCACAGGCATGTGTTTACAATATCAAACTTTCTAACATAGACAAAATAGTATCCTAGAAAGAAAAGTATGTTTAAGAAAACATGAATGTTTGAATAAATAATATTCAAGGTCCTCAAATTTGATGAAAAACAGTAACCCAAAGACCCAAGAAACTCAGCAAACTCCAAACAGAATAAAAATGAAATGCATTAAGCCCAGACAAATTAAAAACAAACTTCTGAAAATTAAAGATAAGAAGACAATCTTCAAAGTAGCAAGACTGGGAGAAGAGCGCATTGTACACAAGCAATCAGGAATAATAATGATTACTGTTTTTCCATCAGAAATAATGGGAGCTTGAAAACATCTCTATGAAATGCTTTGGAGTAGATGTCAAAACAAGATTCTGAATCAATGATATCCAATAAAATATGAGAATTTGTCATCAGCAGCTTATTATTCCTTTACTCCACTTACAGAAGATACTTTTTTTTTTTTTTTTCCGGTATTCTGAAAACACTGCCACTTATTTACATGGACATTTTTCCTATTATTATTATTTTTTCAGAATACAATAATTATGTTGACTACAGAGGAGAAAGCTCTCCCTGATTAAAACAAGAAAAGGAAAAAAGCATGACTATTTTTCCCTCACAACCAGAGAGAATGCTATTCCCAATCCAAAGACAGAATTTGGCTAAATAATATCTCATTTCTGAGAAATATCTTTTCAGTCAACTGCAGTTAAGTTCATTTAACTTGTTTATTTAGGATCATAGACTGATGAGAGAAATGTGTAGACTAGTATTTCTTTTTAGTAACTTTTGCTTGATTTTCTAGGTTATGAGAGTATAACATGTGTGAAATCATGAATACCACTCTAAAATTATTATACCTGTGTTTACATGTGAAATAACCATATTTTTCTGGAGGCTAAAAAGTGTATTTATATAGTATGCAATTTTTAATCTTGTCAAAATTTTTTTGTCAAACTGTTTATATAGAGTATATATAAATATAAAAAGATATTAAACATGAAACAAATGTAATGAGTTTCACACCATTTTCAAAATTTACCCCAAATATAGAGGTTTACATTTAGAATTGTTTAACTTGATTTCTATTTTGATTAATGCAATAAGTTTATCTGTTGCTGTATTTAAATTGTTGAATACATATTATAGTTTCTAATTTTTTAAGCTTTAGCAATAACATTTTAAATTCTAAAACAAACTCGTGGTAAGATATGAGAATAATACCTATAATTTATCCTTTTATATTATTTTCCTTTCAAAGTTTTAAAATTCTTTTCTGATATTTATTTAGTGCTATATCAATACTCCATTTATGATTTTCCTTCTTTATAAGTTCATTTGCTTTAATTTATGCTTTGAATATTATGTAACTGCATTTAGGTTTCACTACTATACAAAATGAAATAAATCATTCAGACTCATCATGAGCTGTATGTTCATAGCTCATAGCTCGAGTTCATTTAATTCAAAACCTATTTTTTTTAAACATGGTGACTTGATTTTTAAAGTAATACTTTTTTGTCTATTTTATGACAATGTTTAAATCAGTAAGCTTAAGTAAATTATCTGTAAATGCACCTCAACAAATTGAACTGGCAAATAAGAAATTCATGCTTTAAATAAACCATTTGTTGGATTGATAGTATTAGCCACATATCTATCAAGTCTCTGTTTTACTCTGTGCGCTTTAGACACAGCAATGCTGATTCATCATGGAAGGAAGAATATTAAATGCATTTCTTCTTTGCTGACAGGATGAATGTAACACTTTTTACTAGTTTTATTTAAACACATCAATATAGAGAAAATATTTCAATGGATTTTAGCTGTTTTATCTGCAAACGTTCTGAATACATGAGAGGTTGGTGTGGAAAGGGCCCACTATGAATATTAGTTGAAAATGTCGAAATTTTTTTTTTTTTTTTTGAGGTGGAATCTCTTTCTGTCGCCCAGGCTGGTGGGCAATGGCGCTATCCCGGCTGACTGCAACTTCCTCCTCCCTGGTTCAAGTGATTCTTCCATTTCAGCCTCCCGAGTAGATGGGATTACAGGCACCCACCATCATGCCTGGCTAATATTTGTATTTTTAGTTGAGACGGGATTTCACCATGGTGGCCAGGGTGGTCTTGAATTCCTGACCTCAGGTGATCCATCCACCTCGGCTCCCCAAAGTGCTGGGATTACAGGCATGAGCTATCGTGCCAGGCAGAAAATGTTGATTTTGATGTGAGTGTGATCATATCAGCCCATTAGGATATGCAAACACAACTTACAGGGAAATTAAAGGCTGTTGATATAATAGACAAGGGTTCCTGATGCATTCTCTTGATCTTCTGAGAACTTTTAGTAATAACTGAAAGTGAAAAAGTGTTGTCAATTCAGATCTGAAGTAATAATCAAGACAGGGAAAAAGAGAAGCTTTTTTATTTTTAACTGAAAAGTCTATTAACTGGCAAAGCCAGATGCTATAGATTAAGCACACAGCTACACTAAATCAGCAATTCTCTTTGTTAAAACACCTTCTCTTTTCTGAGCCCTTTTGCTAATGCTGTCAAAAACTTCCTGATGTTAAAAATTTTGAATAAATAATTACGTTATAGATTCTGTACTTGTAATTTATTTAGGTGACTGTCAGAGATGGAAGGGTTATGAATTTGTACCAAGTTATCCATCTGTTACCTTGTAAAAAACAGTATTTTTATTAGGCTTTTATTCTTCCAGTCCTTAATCCAAAACAATGTCATGACATCTCATCTTTCTCTGAGAAAGTGAATATCATGGACAATAGGAATTGAAATTCAGATCACACTTCCTTCTTGGCTTATTTAAGGTCTTCAGTTTCTGATGTATTTACTAAAATTTCTTCTCTCTTTTAGTTCACTAATTACCAGAGACTGCTAGGCTGGCAGAGCTTTCATGTGATTGAAAGATTGTTTTCAGTGGCAAGAAACAAACCAGGCAAGAGAAAGCTGGGTTTTGCTGTGACAGGCATTGTTTAATTTAGCTCTCTGTGGCTTCCAGAAAATTCTCCTTGTTCTGTTATGTTGTAAAGATTACCCTCCTGGAAACATGAGGGAGAAGGAAGGAAATTTCACTTCTGGTTGGTTAGTCTTCCACACAAAAAGTAACCTATACTTTCCTGGGTATTTGTTTTAGCTTGATTATGTGGCTTTTAAGTTACTGGTTTGATCTAAGCCTCCTTGATCTGATGGATTCATATTATTGATTTTATTCAAAATACAGCTGTGAGGCCTATGCATTCATTCACATGGGTAGAGAGAGAGAAAAAAAAGTCAGTGCTATAAAATACAGTATAAACAGAAATACAAACATGAAGTAGATACATGTATCACTTAAGAAGCAGAATGGCAATTGCTTCCTTTAAAGGGAAGAGGTAGATAGAAGATTTTTATATTTCCATAGTTATATATATGTATATATATGTAAATGTATATATATGTATATATATGTAAATGTATATATATATTTTTACAATTTTGAGTTCTTTGTGTGGAAACTTAAAAAACACAAACAAATACCTAAACTTGAAAAATCAAGAAAGAGAAGCATAATCATATTATCTAGACCCTTGGGGATAATGACTCAATAAAATCATAAATATTTAAGAGTTGGATAGAGATAATGAGTGAGGAAGGTATGATTAACTTTTCATTGACCTGTATATATTCTTTCATCAATATCACACTGTCTTTATTACTGCAGCTGTATAAAAATCTTGACATCAACAAGCACAAGACCTTCTACTTTTTTTGTTGTTGTTGTTGTTGTTGTTGTTGTTTTGTAGTATTGTATTGGTTAATCAAGGTTGTTTATCTTTCCATATAAACAATAGAATAATTGTGTTGGTATTTATAAAATAGCTTCCTAGGGTTTTTTGCTTAGAATGCATTAAATTTATGGATTAAGTTGGAAAGATATACTGACAATATTGATTATTCTAATCTATGAACATGTACTATTTCTTATTTAAATATTATTTGACGTATTTTATCAGAGTTTTATAGTTTTCCATATATAAGTTTTGCAAGTGTTTTGTAAAATTTATGTCTGTTTCATTTCTTGGTACATTTTGTAAATGTCACTGTACGTTTGTTTTTTACATTTCAAATTTTAATTTCAATTTTTATTGCTGGTGTACAGAAAAGTAATTGCTTTGTGTATAGGAACCTACATTCTGCAACTTCGTTATACTCACAGGATTTTTTTTTTTATTCTTTCTTTGAAATCCAAATAGCTAATCACGTCATCTGTGAACAAACACAGCTTTACTTCTCCTTATTAAATTTCATACTTCCTATTTCCTTTTCTTATTGCACTAGGTATGACTTCTAGTACAATGTTGAATAGAGTGATGAGAGAGGATATCCTTCCTTGCCTTGTTGCTAATGTTAGAGAGAAAGCATCTAATTTTTCACTATTAAGTATGATGTTAATTGTGTATTTTTCATAGACTCCCTTTAAGTTAAAGAAACTATCTTAACTCCTAGTTTAATGAGGGTTTTTATTTTGAATGTGTGCTGGATTTTGTAGGTGTATTTTTCCATTAATTGATACGAATAGATAACTTTTCTTCATTTGTCTGTTTATGTGGTGAATTACAATGATCAATTTTCAAACTTTGAACCAGTCTAGCTGTAATATACATGTAATAAATCCTAGTTGCTGATAATACATACTTTTAAATTACATATTTATGTTTAATTTGCTATTTTTTGAAAATTTCTTCATCTCTATTCATGAGAGATAATTATCTTTTCCTTTTCGGTGATGTTTTTATCAAGTTTTACGATAAGAATAATCTGGATTTATTAATTGAGTCAATAAGTTTTTCTCTAGTTTTCATTTCTTGGAAAAAAATCACATAGAATTGGTATCCTTACTTTTTGGTAAAATTCACCATTGAAATTATGTTGGCCTAGTGATTTCTTTTTCGAAAAGTTATTTGTTATAAATTAAATTTTCTTCATAGAAATAAGCCTATTTATATTAACTATTTATTCTCATGTGAATTGCAGTAGTTTGTGTTTTTGAAGGAATTGATCCGTGTCATCTATGTCATCAAAATTGTGAGCATAGAATTGTTGGTAGTATTCCTTGATTACCATTTTAATGTGTATAAAATCCGAGTGATGACCACTTTTTTTCTGATATTTGTTGCTTTCGTTCTCTCCTTTTGTTCTTACACCTGGCTAATGAAAGTTGATCGATTTTATTGAGTTTTTTTCAAAGAACAAGTTTTGATCTGTTGATTTGCTTATTTTTATTTTTTGTTTACAACTCCATTGGTTTCTGTTCTAATTTTATTATTTATTTTATTTTGCTCACTTTTGTCTTAAATTGTTCTTCTTTCTGTAATTTCCTAAAGTGAAAACTTAGATTATTGATTTTGGATTATTTTCTTTTTTTCTCTGATATATACATTTAATACCGTCAATCTTCCTCTAAGCACTTTTTAATGAGTCTCACAGGTTCTAAAAACTTGGATCATCATTTCGTTCAAAATAATTGAACATTTTTTCCTACAACTTTTTGTTTGACCCATGTATTGTTTAGAAATGTGATATTTAATTTCCATTTGGGTAGTTTTTCAGCTTTTTTTTTTTAATTTTTGATTTATAGTTTAATCATATTATAGTCTAACAATATATTTTTATGATTTCTGTTCTTTTAAATTTGTTGAGATTTGTTATACGGCCTAAAATTGGTCTATGTTGGTAAGTGTTCCATATGCTTTTGTGTCCCTTTTGATATGCCTTCTAATTTTTTTGTTGACTTCCAGACATGATATATCAGAAAATAAGAGCTTAAGTAATTAGGCCTTTAGTGTTAGGTTTTATGTTTACTTCACTACAAATCAAGCTGCATTTAATATTTGCCATAGTAATAAGTGCCAGACATTTCAATCCTTTAAATTCTTCTAGTACCCTTATTTTTGTCTTCAGTACCTTCTTTGGGATTTCCTAAGAACTCCTCCTTACTTAGGGTCTGTCTCACAGGTTTTAAGTTGTAATCTACTGGTATGTTTTGTTTTGTTTTGTTTTGTTGTTTTGAGACAGAGTATCACTCTGTTGCCTAGGCTGGGGTGCAGTGGCACAATCTCGGCTCACTGCAACCTCCACCTCCCAGGTTCAAGCAATTCTCCTGCCTCGGCCTCCCAGGTAGTTGAAACTACAAGTGCACATCACTTCACTAGGCTAATTTTTGTATTTTTAGTAGATACGGGGTTTCACCATGTTGGTCATGCTGTTCTTGAACTCCTGACCTCAAGTGATCCACCTGCCTGGGCCTCCCAAAGTGCTAGGATTACAAGCATGAGTCGCCACACCCAGCCTGTAATCCACTGCTATAGAACCCTATTGATGTGAGAGTATGATGTTGGGGGGAAAAAAAGTGATTTCTTATTTTAGGTAAAATCTAAGTTTTATAGAAGACTTGTCTACCTGGGCAGAGTCCTTCATAAGTGATTTTTTGCTTGGGTTTTTTTTTTTTTTTTTTTTTAGCTTTTTTTTCCTTTTCTGGTGACACAGGAGGTTACAGGGGCTAAAGTCTTGTAACTTCCCTCTAGAGAGGATGAAGTTTTGGTAGAGACCTTTCTCTGGAGGGTATGCCTTTGTTGTTTAATAGCTCTCTGGATGTATTTCACAACCTTTCTTTCTTCTTTCTTCCTTCCTTCCTTCCTTCCTTCCTTCCTTCCTCTTTCTTTCTTTCTTTCTTTCTTTCTTTCTTTCTTTCTTTCTTTCTTTTCTTTTCTTTCTTTCTTTTCTTTCTTTCTTTCTTTCTTTCTTTCTTTCTCTCTTTTCTTTCTTTCTTTTCCTTCTTTCTTTCTTTCTTTTCTTTCTTTCTTTCTCTCTTTCTTCTTTCTTTCTCTCTTTCTCTCTGTCTTTCTTTCTTTTACCTTCTTCCTTCTTCCTTCTTCCTCCGCCTTGCCTTGCCTTGCCTTGCCTTGCCTTGCCTTGCCTGGCCTGGCCTGGCCTGGCCTTTCCTTTCCTTTCCTTGTACCACATGAGCTATCTTACTTGGCTCTTCAACATAAGAAACTGTGAGGCTGCTGGATATAAATCCATGAATGTGTGGTGATCCCTATGACTACAGCTTCCATCAGATTCTTATTCTCTCATAAGACCTTAGTCTCCAGCAATTTGTCAAAATTACCATTCAAGTGTTTCTACCACTTTATGGCCCCAGTTGTGCATGCTCACAGATGTTGACTCTGACTCTCTTCCAAATTTTGGCATGGTGATTTTAACTTGAGATTTCAGTTTTCCGGTGGATACAAAAGTCATTGTTCTGTTTTTATTATTATATGCATGGTATTAACAACTCTCAAGCTCTTTAAACAGCAGAAACCCCAGGTCTTAAAATAACTTTTTATACTTTTAGACTACCTGATCTGTTATAATTTTATTTGTAAGAATACATTTGAAAGAGGATAAGTGTAACTACAGGATAAACAGATGATGTAACATATGTTTGGAGAGAGAAAGTCATATGAAAAAATATTGATAATTTATTTTTTGCTTCAGTTTGTCCTGCATGTTATAGGAAATGTGTATTGTAGTCTTAGTTTTTCTACTGGTTATCTGTGTGAATTTCGGCAAGTTACAAAATATATCCTGGTCTCTGTTTTCTCATTTGCTCACGCCTGTAATCCCAGCACTTTGGGAGGCTGAGGCGGGCGGATCACAAGGTCAGGAGATCGAGACCATGGTGAAACTCCGTCTCTACTAAAAATAGAAAAAATTAGCCGGGCGCAGCGGCGGGCGCCTGTAGTCCCAGCTACTCGGGAGGCTGAGGCAGGAGAATGGCGTGAACCCGGGAGGCGGAGCTTGCAGTGAGCCGAGATTGCGTCACTGCACTCCAGCCTGGGCGACAGAGCAAGACTCCGTCTCAAAAAAAAAAAAATGAGTCACTTAGATGAGATAATTCTAAAATGTTTTCTAGCTATAAATTTTTAGCTTATTTGATATATAAAAGAGCCATCACTGACAATATTTATTTATTAATTCATGTATTTAATGTGTATTAATTGATTTTTAATTCTGAGCTAAGTTAAACATCATCGTGAAGCACATTGTTTACTTAGAATGCATATTATATTGCAAAGAGACAGCACATAAAGAAGTAAAAAACATTGGGAGGGAGTTTAAGAAATTTTTAATTTACTTTAAAAACACTTTTAATTTTTCTTTTATTTATTTATTTATTTATTTATTTATTTATTTATTTTTGAGTCGAAGTCTCACTCTGTCACCCAGGTTGGAGTGCAATGGCGTGATCTCAGCTCACTGCAACCTCCACTTCCTGGACTCAAGAAATTCCCATGCCTCAGTATCCTGAGTAGCTGGGATTACAGACACCCATCACCACACCCAGCTAATTTTTGTATTTTTAGTAAAGACGGGATTTCACTATGTTGGCCAGACTGGTCTTGAAATTCTGACCTTGTGAACTGCCCACCTCGGCCTCCCAAAGTGCTGGGATTATAGGCATGAGCCACCGCACCAGGCCTAATTTTTATTTTTAATTGTAAATTGACATGTTAGTTTGTATATATTCATGGGCTAAGAAATGTTGTTAATACTTATGAATTTAATGTGAAGTAATGAAATCAAGTGAATTAACATACCCATTATATCAAATGCTTATCTTTTTTTGTGGGGAAAATATTTGAAATTTACTCTCTTGGAGATTTTGAAATGCACAATACAATACGATTTACTATATTCATCATGCTATACAATATATCTCCAAGAAAAAGAAATGTATTTTTTCTATTTGAGGATCTGTATCCTTTGACCATCATCTCTCTATTCCCTTTGCCTCCTGCCTCTCATAGTCACCAATGTACTCTCTGTTCTTTTGAGTTTGATGATTTTAGATTTTACAAAAAAAATGAGAACCTGTAGTATATGTCTTATATCACTTAGTATAATATTCTACAATTCCATCCATGTTGTTTGTTACAAAGAACAATATATCTTCTTTTTTAAGAGTTTTAAAATACTTTTTCTTTTTTTTTGTTTGAGACATAGTCTCGCTCTGTCCCCCAGGCTGGAGTGCAGTGGCACGATCTCCGCTCACTGCAAGCTCCGTCTCCTGGGTTCAGGCCATTCTCCTGCCTCAGCCTCCCGAGTAGCTGGGACTACAGGCGCCTGCCACCGCGCCCGGCTAATTTTTTGTATTTTTAGTAGAGACGGGGTTTCACCGTGGTCTCGATCTCCTGACCTTGTGATCCACTCGCCTCGGCCTCCCAAAGTGCTGGGATTACAGGCGTGAGCCACCGCGCCTGGCCTAAAATACTTTTTCAAGACATATATATATACACACACATTGTATACGCATGCATACAATGTATTCATATATATACACACACATACGTACAATGCGGTACTATTGAATGTGAATATATACATAACACTACATTATATATATACACATACACACACACACACACACACACCATATTATCTTTATCCATTTATCTGTTGATGGACACTTAGGTTGATTTCATATCTTGGCTATTGTAAATAATACTGCAAATAATGTGGGAGTGCAGATATGTCTTTTACATACTAACTTCAAATCTTTGCCTAAATACCCAGAAGTGGGGTTGCTGTATCACATGGTAATTTTATTTTTAGTTTTTTGAGATATCTTCATTAGTCTAAACTAAACTTCAAATGATTAGTTTTCATTAATGGCTGTACTAATTTACAATCCCACCAACAGTGTACAAGTCTCCCTCTTCTATACATTCTCACCAAAAGTTGTGATTTTTTTTTTTTTTTTTTCCTTCTTGGTAATAGCCATTCTGACAGGTGTGGTATATTATCTCATTGTTATTTTAATTTGATTTTTTTGTAATGATTAGTGATGTTGAGCGTTTTTTCATATGTCTGTTGGCCATATGTATGTCTTCTTTTGTAAAGTATTTATTCAGGTCCCTTGCCTATTTTTTAACTGGATAGTTTCTATTATATAGAGTTATTTGTGTTCCTTCCTTATTTTTTATATTAACCCTTTATCAAATGTATGGCTTGCAAATAGTTTCTCCTGATCTGTCATTTGTTTCTCCACTCTGTTGTTTACTTGCTGTGCAAATCTTTTTCGTTTCATGTAATTCCATTTGTCTATTTTTGCTTTTATTTGCCTGCACTTTTAGTATAAAATCTAAACAAATTATTGCCCAAACCAACGTCGTGTCATTTTTCTACTGTGTTTTCTTCTAATAGTTATACAATTTCAGGTGTTACATTCACATATTTAATCTATTTCGAGTTTGTTTCTTTTATGATGTTAGAGAAGGGTCCTTAACTCTTCTGCATATAGATATCCAGTTTCTTCAACATCATTCATAAGAGTGTTCTTTTCCCATTTTATATCCAGGGTATCTTCAGCGAAGCTCAAACCATACAAATATATGTTCATTTCTATGATAGCTGTTTTTTATTTGGTCAATAAATTGATGTTTATGGCAGCATCATACTGTTTTATTTTCTATAGCTTTGTATTACAGTTTGAAATCAAACAATGTGATTCCTTCAGCTTTGTTTTTTTTCTTTCTCTTATAATTTTCTGGGATATTTAGGGTTTTGTATAATTCCATGTAAATTTTAGAATTATTTATTCTATATCTATAAAAAATGACATTGGAATTTTGATACGGATTGTATTTAATCTGTTTATTGCTTTGGTAGTATGGATATTTTAATGATACTATTGTTTTTCAATCTATGAACATGGAATATCTTTCCATTTATTTGTGTCTTCTTCAATTATTTTTCTTTTTATTTTATTTTGTAATTATGTATTTATTTAATTATTTTTTGAAGGGGTTTCGCTCTTGTTGCCGAGGTTGGAGTGCAATGGTGCCATCTCAGCTCACTGCAACCTTTGCCTCTGGCTCAAGAGATTCTCCTGCCTCAGTCTCTGGAGCAGGTGGGATTACAGGTGTCCACCATCATACCTGGCTAATTTCTGTATTTTTAGTAGAGATGGGGTTTCACCATGTTGGCCAGACTGGTCTTGTACTCCTGACCTCATATGATCCACTCACTTCAGCCTCCCAAAGTGCTGGGATTACAGGAATCAGCCACTGTGCCCAGCCTTCTTCAATCATTTTCATTACTGTTTTATAATTTTCAGTCTACAGATACTTTACCTTCATGATTAAATTTATTCCTAAATATTTTATTCTTCTTGTAGCTATCATAGATTAGATTGTTTTCTTGATTTCTTTTTCAGAATTTTTTTGTCAGAAACACTAGTGACTTTCACATGTTGATTTGGTATCCCTTACATTTGCTGTATCTATTTATTAGTTCTGACAGTTTTTTTTTTTCTTTGGTGCAATATTTAGGGTTTGCTATACACAGAATCATGTCCTCTGCAAACAACAACAATTTCACTTTCTTTTCTATTTGCATGCCTTTATTTCCTTATCTTGACAACTGCTCTGATGATGACTTCCAATATTACCTTGAGTGGAAGTTGTAAGAGTAAATATCCACGTCTTCTTCTGGATCTTGGAGGAAAGAAATAAGTGAAAGCGTTCTTTTTCCAAATACATTAAAATGTCATATTTTAAAATATAGTAAATTCAGTGTGATACAATAATGCTTAATTGGGACAAGGATACAGATGTTCATTGATATCATATCATTTATATGATAATCTGGGCAGTCAAAGAAGCTATTACAATGGAGAAAAAATGTGGACTGAAGCTTACATGACAAGAAAAAGCCAGCAAGGCAGTTAGAAATACATCATACCTGACAGAAAGATCATCAGGACTAAAAGCTCCACCTTGGAAAGAATTTTAATATTTTTTTGTAAAACAACAAAAACAAAACAAACAAACAAATGAAAAGCAAAATTCATCTGGCTAAAAAAGAGAGAAATGGCAGAAAATGAGTCAAGATAAATAACCAAGAACCAGTTCATATATAACCTATTCTCCATAATATAAATTTGGTTTTAAATCCAGGTACAATGGGGATCTATTGGAACAGACAAAAAAAAAAAAAATCTAAGCTATTTTAGTCTGGGCAAGAGAAGACAGTAGAGTGAATTGGGGAGTATAAAAAGGGACAGCAAAATGTGAATGGTGCCGATATCAGTTTTAGAATTAGAGGATACAGTGATTTTGAATTTGAGTGATGAGGAAAGGAGAAGTGATAAATAATTTATAAGTTGTTGTCTTGAGCAGTTTGGTAGATTCTTGTGCCATTAAATGAGATATGATGACAAGGAAGAGAAGTAAATTTGGGAGGAAATAAACTTCTGTTTGAGCTATATTCAGTTTGTGATTTCTTTAGACATCAAAAGAAAAATGAGAGCTGTGAAATCCGTAAAAACATTGGCAGCTATTTTACAAGGTGAGGTTGCCTAGGGGAAGAACATCAATGAGCAACAAAGGATAGAGGATTGTGATCAAAATGTAAAGATCTCTACTGTAAAAACATTTGAAATAAACATGAGGAAAAATATATATATTGCAAGAGCTCCATTGCAGAGAAGTGAAGTATAGGGCAGACGTGGTAATTATGCATGAACACAGCATAGATATCTGGGAAAATAAGATAGAACTCAGAACTAAAAGACCTAAAATAAAGATTGAACATGAAGAGGTAAAGGAACTGTTACTAAGCCAGAATAAATATGTTCAAGTTTAAATTAGAGTGGTATACAACCAACTCCAACAAATACAAGAAACAAATTCAAAAAGAGACTAAATAAAAATGATTTACAAAGTTAGACATAAAGCTACTGTTTTAGACAGACACAACTTCCTACTAAAGATGGCTACTTTGCCTCTTAAAATGAGTAAGGAGACTGAGGAAGTCACCCTGGATCTTCACAGAGAGAACCATGTGAGCCATTTATGGAAGAATGAGTTCACATTTGTAAAAAGGACACCTACACTAAAAACTCTGTTACTTTTATCAAGCTTAAATCAGTACCTTTCATTCCTTAAATTAACATTTAAGACAACATTATTTCTTTCTCATAGCCACTTATTTACATGAACCTGATGTTGCTTCTCAGTTATAAATAAAGAAGTTTGGAATGTGTGAGGTAATTCACTGAAACACCTTCATTTTCTTAAATAGATCAGGTGCAAGGCAATAGCTGTATTAAAGTCACATAGCTAGTTAGTGGAAAATTTTATTTTAGAACTCCTAATTCACCATATTCTGACTCTTTGTACTAGGACCTTTTAAATATAGGAAAAATTAGAAAGAAAAGAAATTTGCTTATGCCCTTTATAAAAATGTATTTATACGAATCACTCATTAATATTGGTTTATACATGATTTATCTTATTTTTTATTAAAATAAAAATCCATTTATATGAAGCAATAAGTCATATAAAATAAAAGATATTTTCTTTGATTAAAGGTTAATATTTAACTTTTAAAAAATGTTACTTTGATAAAATGAGTGACTTAATAGTGCCATAATTTTCTAACAATCTATTTAATATGATTTTATTTTTATAACTTTTTTATTGTGCTGGTATTTTTAAGTGAAGCATATATCTTCGAAGACATCTTTTTTTGTGGGTGGGTACTAAAATAAATCAATTGCAAGAGGGCACTTTTGACTTTTATTTGAAAACCTCTTTTTTGAAAACTGCTATTCTTTATTCTATATTTGATATTCATCAATACTTTGTGAAATGATTTATGTATCTAAGGCCCCAAGGATGGGATTCATACATACGTTTTGCTGAAGCAAACAGCAACTTCCTAAGAACACATTGTTGATGTATGAAAAATTTTTATCCTAACTCTATGAAACCTAGAAGGCAGAATTTTCTCAGACTTACTTCACCCCACAAAACCTGCACATAATTTTCATGGTTAGGAATGTAGGAAGTGATTCATCCTGTCAAACCTATTGAGTTATTTTCTAGAAAGGCATGCCTACATCAGCTTTTCAAGTACAGCATATCTAAGTACTGAAACTGTTTATCCATGCAGTCTTTTGTGTACAAGGGAAATTATGAGCATGTTTTGTAAATTCTACTTTTAAATATTCAATACAGCAGAAATAGAGTAATTAACCATTCCTGGAATAATATTTTCCTTAGCACATCAGTATTATGTTAACATTTTTTATTAATGAGTTACAGCCTTTATTTAATAAATGTGACTCTCATCGTCCACAATACTTGAGATTGACTGGGTTGCAGCTTATACAGGGCTCTCCACTTTTTTAGGAAATTAATTATTATTGTGTGGTTCGAAATACAGAGCTTGATAGTACTTTATTTCTTTTATATTTATTTATTTTACTTGACAATAAAAATTACATTTATTATGTGCCAACATTCTGTTTTGAAGTAGATATATACTGTGGAGTGGCTAAATTGAGCTAACTAACATATCTATTACCTCATAAGCTCATTTTTTGTAGTGAGAACAATTAAAATCTACTCTCTCAACAATTTTCATTAATACAATACAATTTTATTAACGATAAACACTATTTCTTATTCCACATAGTTCAAATTGTTACAAGGTAATAAAGGACTCTGGATATCAGTAGAATTATTTTTAAAAATGCATAACTTTTTTGTGGCGTTTATAGATCTGAGTCTATGTTTATGTTGTCTAAATAAGTTTCATGAACATGATAATGACAACAAAAGTTGTACTAGAATTAAACTTATGTGACTACTAATGTATTAATGTGGCATCAACTATTGCAACAGGAGTTATTAAAGCAATTATATTTGAAGCTACACAAAGACTGAATGGGAGAGAAAAATAATTGGAGATAAGATAAATAGAACAATGAACATTAACAGTTCAAGGTATTTGTAGGTGTGCAAGAATTGTGAACACTTACATCACAGAATATTTTATAGTTTCAAAAATACCTGGCCAGTGATATTAATCAAATAAGAAAAGTAATGTTTAACTAAGTATCAGGAGAGCAGATTCTAGTATTTCACTGCACTGAGATTATGTGCAGTATTATGTGAGTATATGATCATGAGTATTATATGCATAGTCATCTAAAAAAAATTTTAAAAGGTCCTGCAAATGTCTAAGGTCTATGAAAATCTAAAATTTTGCAATAAAAATGTTCATGTTTAACTTTCAAGAAAAATGAGTTATTTCTAGGAAGCCCTCATTCCCTTGAGAAAAATAATTATTGTGGATTCAGGCAATGTGGATATAGTCGTTCCAGGCAAAGACAAGGTCCTAGATTTCAGAAAGCTCACATTCCCAATTGCAAGCACAATTACATAGCTCATTATCCAGTTATAATTATGGGAAATGTTCCTCATTCATTCTCATTCAGTGTGTATATATTAAGTGTCTATTTTGTGTCAGACTCTTGGTCAGTGCTAGAGACAAAATGTTAAGCCAAAGCAAACATAGTTCTCATTTTCACTGAAGACAAAGACTAGTGAATTTGAACTGTATTAACCAGCTCATTACACAAATAAGTACAAAAATGCAAACTGAGTTCTTATGACTTAATGAAACATAATTTATAAAAGTATATTAACAGCAACAAAAGCAGAATGATAGTCTGTGGTGCTCAGGAAGTTTTCCTGAAGTAAGTGACACAGGCTGTATGATTAGATTTTAATGACACAAAGGTAGGGCCATTAGCAAAAAAATTGCAAGACTATAAGCAAAGTCCCCCTGATGAGCAGGAACATAGCACATTGAAGAAACTTGTAAAATGGCATTGGATGTGGAGGTAAATAATTTTAAAAGTAAATGTAAAAGATATCAGAGTGTGAAACTAACTTGGTGGATGACATTGAGAGGGAGTAGCTTTAAATCAGTGAGAAAATGAATAGAAACATACAAATAACATTCAGGAAGAAGAAATAATTTTCAAAAGATTTGAGGTCTAAAAACACTGAATACAATGAAAGAATGACTATGTACCTAGAACGGTGACTCCCAATCAAAATGATATGCTCCTCAGGGGACATTAGTCAATGACTGGGAACATTTATCACACCTACAGGGAATGCTACAGGTGAGGAGAGGCAGAGATGCTCTTAAATATTCTATGATGCACAAGATAAGCCCCGACAACAAAAAATTATCTGGTTCAAAACATCAGTATTTCTGAGGTGGTAAAACCATGATCTAGAAAGTTGAGAACTAGAGAAATATGAATAGGAAATGTGGCTGGAGAGTTAACTAACAACTACATTGATATGGTCTGCCTCTCTGTCCCCACCCAAATCTTATTTTAAGTGGTAATCTGAATTGTAATCCCCAAGTGTTGGTAGAGGGAGCTTATGGAAGGTGATTAGATCACAGGGGTAGTTTTCCCGTGCTGTTCTCATGATAGTGAGTGAGTTCTCATGAGACCTGATGGTTTTATAAGGAATTTTTCTCCATTTCAGTATGCACTTCTCCTTCCTGCCACCATGTGAAGAAAGACATGTTTTCTTCCCCTTCAACCATGATTGTAAGTTTTCTGGGACCTCCCCAGTCCTGCAGATTTGTGAGTCAATTAAACATCTTTCCATTATTAATTACCCAGTCTCAGACAGTTATTTATAGCAGTGTGAGAATAGACTAATACACACATAATTTTAGAATTTATAGTCAGTGCAATGGGAAAATATTGAAGAATAGTGTGTAAAGAAGTGACATAGTGATAATCACATTTTGAAACAATTTGACTAGTATGGGGAATGGATTACAGCAGAGGAAGATATGGACACAGAAATATTATAGTGTGTTGTACTAATGCATGTAATAACTAAAAATAGATAAATCAAAATTTAGTACTAGTGGAGATGGAGGAAAATAGTCAGATTGAAAAGATATTTAAGAAGGTGTAGCGTGATCGGATCAGGGGCTAAGGGAGAAAGAATGACTTCCACGTTTTTCACATGAGCAGCTGGACAGCTGGTGCTGGTGTTTCCTAAACCAAGAATTCCAGGAAACTTGAATACCGGCTTCAAGGTAAGTTGGCCTGTTCATGTGCTTCTCTTGAAAACCTGGACAGATGGAAATAGAACAAAATAAAATTTTGTGCAGGCCATTTGGAATAGTCCTGATATGAATAATTCAACTTAATTAAGTTATAGCTCTTTTGATTTCAAGAGGCAGAAATTTACCCATCTTCATACACTTACTTAATTCAAATATCTGGAAATTTATCAGAGCATTTAATTCTTCTTCTACTTAAACTTTTTATTGCTGTCCCCACGTCTCTTAAGTTTTTATGTCTATAGTTTAAATTGTTAATATGACAAAAATTTTAGTATCTGTAAACTTCAAACTCAAATTTTTAGGAAATACAATTTGATTAGCTAATTGTGAATAACTTTTTTACTCCTCACCTAATCAACTGTGGTTAGCATGGCTGGGTCATATAGACAACACATAATTGCTGCAGTTCACCCCAATTGATGTAAATGTAGGTCTAAAAAGGAAAGATTCTGGGTTGAGTGGTTTTCACAAAATTATCCACTATAATATTCTCCATTGTCTTCCCAATCAACTTTTTTTTTATATCTAGAGATAATTTGAACTTCAGATAACTGAATTATATATTGTACAATGGAAAACACACTCTCCCTTCCCTAATGTCATTTCTATATATTGTATGCGAATGTAATGCCACAGAACCAGTAAATTCCAATGACATCTTCCCTATATAATGCCCTGTATTTCCCGAGTTGATCCAGTTAATAGAAATCAGTAACAAGTGTGGTTAATAATATATATTTTAAATGTTTCTATCAGACCCTTGTTTTGTATCATTTCAGATTATCATGGCCACACTTCTCTCTTATCCTTATTAGGAATGAAGTGATGACTTTCATGGAGGCACAAACCATCTACATGGAATTTTTATATACGACTGCACATGCACTCACATGCACCCTCAGAATAGATAATAGAAATGAATTGCATAGCACCTCTGACACTCAATTCTTCCCTTCAAGGAGAAGGACTCTTATATTTAGCTTCAGTTAGTTGTTCTTACCTGATACAGTCAACTGTAGACTAGGTTCTATAGTATAACAGGACTTCTGAGGCTTCCCATTTTGGAAGAAGTGGGTATGGAAATAGGAACAACATATTTCTCAGGGGGAAAAAAAGTCATCCTTTTCTGGGAAAGCATTCAAGAATAAGCCTCTAATAGCCCAGGATGTCAGAAATAGAATATCATTTTACTTAAACAAGCACAAAATATTTTATCTGTTACATTAGATATTAACATATGTTTTTCTTCTCAAATAAGTGAGGACTGATTGTGAGATGTGAACTTACTTTTATTTTATGAAAATATGTTTAAAACTTGATTTAGGACATTTAGACAATTGTGTCTGATTCTACTTATGTTCAAAAATGTAATCAAACCTACAAATAAAAATAAAATTTATTATGTGTGTAGCCAATAATACCAGAATTGTATAATAATATATTTTTTAGTCCTAAAAATATTCATATGGGATGTACTTTGGAGTTATTTTGTAAGAAAAAAACTAAAGATATATGTCAGGAGTTTTCAAGAGACAAGAATTAGTGCAAATTCTGACTAGTAGTTTTGCAAGATGGATCTTTGGCACTCTTTTTCTCTCATCACTTTTATTTGTATTATTTTATGCTCATGCATAGATCAATAATTCATAAATAGTGCTGATACTAGAAATTTTTCAACTTTCATAAAACTAAGTGCTTTGTGCATGTTGATAACACAATTTTATAATCACCTGCCATAAATATATTTTCAGACGTCCTAGTTAAAGAAGTACTAAGTTGTTGAAAGTTTTAGTTTCACCATGCACATCAGATGTATTGAAATGTTTCACTATTTGAATTAGCTGTTTTGTTTAGATTATATCAAACTTTGCTCTATATTTTTTAAATACAGATTTGACATAATTGGCTTTCTGCAGTCAAAGTTATACTCTGCAAAGTCAAATTAACACTTATATTCTAGAAGAGTGAAGTATGCTGAGTGTGGTGACTCATGACTGTAATCCTAGCATTATGGGAGGCTGAGGCAGGAGGATCTCTTGAGGCCTAGAGTTCAAAACCAGCCTGGTCATCACAGTGAGACCCCATCTCTACAAAAGGAAAAAGTAAAAGTTAGCGACGCGTGGTGGTGTGTTACTGTAGTCCTAGCTACTGAGAAGGTTGAGGCAGAAGGATTGCTTGAGCCTGGGGGTTTGAGGTTATATCGAACCCTGATTATGGCACTGCACTCCAGCTTAGACAGAAAAAAAATAAAAATCTCAATTAAAGAAAAAAAGCTCAGAAAACAATTTATCATATCACTTCTGGCTTGGAAGAATTCATACAATTTTCATATTTCATTGTTTTATCCAGAATCTTGTTTTCAACTGATAATAGTGAGTTTTGTTTTATTTCTGTAGTTTTTTTACTGTAGACTTGTCACTGCATTTTTAACTGAATTTATTTTAAGCATATCACTGGTAGATTTAAAATTTTATCAACACTGAATAAAAGCAGGAAAAATCAAGGAAGCATGACTTGACTTCTTTACTGGATGCAGAGAAAAAACCTAAGAACAGATGATCCTTTGGGTCAAATCAGAAGAAAGGATTCACTCTTGCCTTTGTGTTTTATAAAACAGTACAAATAGCAAGATTCTCTGTGATTTTCCTGAGATCATAATTTATAAATACAAATATCTATTGAGGCCAAGTATGCACTATATTGAGGAAATTGAGCAAGTACATGTGAGGAAGAAATAGCTAGCATCTACAGAATCATGAATAGTGCTTGTCAGACTGAAGGACCAACTAGCTGCTTTCTTCTACTTGTTCTTGATATGGTCATCTGTTTCAATATTTTCAAGAAAAGACAGAAATTTAAAATTTTCTATAGGATTTCTAGATTATAAATGATGACTGTTAATTGTTTTCTTTTCCTTTGCTTTTCTTTAATTTTCTTATTTTATTTCCCCTTCTTTTTTCTTCTTTTTCCTTTTATATTTTCTCCTTTCATTCTTTCATTCTTTCTTTCACCAGTATGTTCCAGGCCAAACACAAAATTATATACCAAAAATGTAGACAAAATAATGCAGCAAAATATTTTGTTTAATCATTGAGAGAATTCAGTGTTGATCATTAAAACAATGAGAAAATTATATAACTAATTGTTCACACAAGTTAGTTAAAAGTTGTGATGACAGCAAACATCAATACATTTTTTGTATGGCTTAAAGGTTTAGGCATCATGTTGGCCTTCGGTAAACACTCTAACAATTAATTACTAGGTGTTTTGCTTGTCTTGATCACCATTCAGTTCACAAATTATCTTTTTCTTACTTAATTCTCCACACTTTGTTGCAACCAGAAACAAGTTTAAATTATCAGTCTTTCATTATATTTATTCCAATTAGTGATTTCCAAATACCTCTGATTCAAATTCATTAAGGAGTAGATAGAGAGCTCATATTTCCAACACTCACCACTGAGTCTACTCTACTTACTCTAGTAGAAGCCCTAGATATAGGACCCAGGTTATTAGTTCTAAAGCTCTTAAGAGCATTACATGTGCAGGTAGGTGTGGGATCTATTTTATCAGAGAAGTGTGTTATTCTGGTCATCTACTGATGAATTACTTTATAAATTACAAATAAACTGTAAAATATATATTCATATTTTAGCCCTATTAAATGTAATATATTACATTATAAAACAATAATGTTGAAAGAAAACAACAATAAACAATGAAATTCAACTTCTAGGAACACTGCAATGTACATAAATTAATGTATATTTTACATATATTTACATATTTCTCAGATTTATATAGCTATGTCCTTGTGACATTTACAATTTTAAATCAAGGATCCTGAATATCCAAAACAACTCTGAAAAAGAAGAAGAAAGTTGAAAATCTCATATTTTCTTACTTCAAAACTTACTATAAAAGCACAGTAATCAAAGCTATGTGGTACTGGTATAAAGACAGACACATAGATCAATAGAATAGATTGAGAAACCAGTAGGCTGGGTAGGGTGGCCAATGACTGTAATTCAAATACTTAAGGAGGCTGAGGTGGGCCGATCACCTGAGGTCAGAAATTTGAGACAGCCTGCCAAATATGGCAAAACCCTCTCTCTACTAGAAATACAAAATTTAGTTGGGTGTGGTGGCACACACCTGTAATCCCAGCTACTTGGGAGGCTGAAGCATGAGAATCACTTGAATTCATGAGTTGGAAGCTGTAATGAGCCAAGACGGTACCAAGAATTTAAAGACTGGATGTAAAACCTCATATATATTGTCAAATGTTTTCCACAAGGATGCCGAGATGATTATTCTGTAAGAAATAGTTTCTACAATAAATTTTCTTGAGAAAACTGGGTATCCACATACAAAATAATTAAATTGGCTGCTTAGCTTATAATTTTTAATAAAATAACTGAAAAATAGATCAAGAATCTAACATAGACAGCCCAGATATAGGCCTACACATTTATAGTCAATTGATCCTTGACAAAAGTACCCAAAACTCACAATAAATACAGGACAGTATCTTCAGTAAATTGTGTTGGGAAAACTGGATAATTGCATACAGAAGAATGGATTTGAACCCCTATCTAACCTCATACAAAAATCAACCCAAAATGTATAAAGACTTAAAGCTAAGACCCCAAATTATAGAACTGCTAGAAGAAACATTGAGAAAAAAAAAACTTCTTGACTTGGTGTAGGCAACTGATATTTTTGGATATGATTCAAGAAGCACAGGGAACAAAAGCAAAGATAGCTAAATGAGAGTATATGAAACTAAAAACCTTCTGTACAGTGAAAGAAATAAGCAGCAGAAAAGAAGAGCAGCCTAAGAAATGGGAGAAAACATTTTCAAACTATACATCCTATAAGGGGTTAATATTCAAAACATATAAAAAGTTCACACAACTCAATATCAAGAAACAAACTGATTTAAACATAGGGAAGATACCTAAATAGACTTTTTTTTTTTTTCAAATAATACATACAAATAGCTAATAGGTGTATGACAAAATGTTTAACATCAGTAATGCAAGTCAAAACTACAATGAGATATTGCTTTGCATCTGCTATAATGGTGATAATCAAAAACAAAAGATAAGTATTGGTAAGGATGTGGACAAAAGATAACTCTTTTACATTTTTGCTTGGAATGTACATTAGTACAGCCATTATAAAAAGGCAGCATGGAGGTTCCTCAAAAAATTAACAATAGAACTAACATTTGATCCAGTATTCCCACTTCCGTGTGTGTGTGTGTGTGTGTGTGTGTGTGTGTGTGTGTATAAAAAGAAATGAAATCATTATGTCAAAGAAATACCTATACCTCCATGTTCATTGCATAATTCACAATAGCCAACATTTGGAATCAATTTAAGTGTCTGCATTAGTCTGTTTTTGTATTGCTAAAATGTATGAAAATAGATATTTATAAGAAAAGAGGATTAATTGGCTCATGGTTCCTCAGGATGTAAAGGAAGTATAGTGGATTTTTGTTCTGAGGAGTTCTCAGGAAGCTTACAATCATGGTGGAAGGCAAAGGATAAGCAAAATGTCTCACATGGTCAGAGCAGAAGGAAGAGAGAGAGGAAGGAGGTGCTATATACTTTCAAACAACCAGATCTCATGATAACTCACTCACTCACTCACTCACTCACTACCATGAGAACAGCATCAAGAGGATGGGGCTATACCATTCATAAGAATTATTACCCCTTGATTCAATCACCTTCTATCATGCCCCACTTCCACACTGGGGATTAAAACTGAACATGAAATTTGGGTGGATATACAGATTCAAGTGATATAATTCTGACCCTGGACCTTCCCAAAACTCATGTCCTTCTCACATTGCAAAAGCCAATCATATCTTCCTGATAATCCCCCAAAGTCTTAACTAATTTCAGCATTAACTCAAATTTCAAAGCCCAAAATTTCGTCTGAGACAAGGCAAGTTCCTTTTGCCTATCAGCCTGTAAAATTAGAAACAAATTAGTTACTTCCAATATACAATACGGGTTTAGGCATTTGGTTGATACTCCTATTGCAAAAGGGAGAAATTGGCCAAAAGAAAAGGGTTGCAGGCCTCATGTAAGTCCAAAACCCAGCAGGGCAGTAATTAAATCTTAAAGCTCCAAAATAATCTTTGAGTCCATGTCCCATATCCAGGGCACACCTATACAAGTGGTGGGCTCCTGAAACCTTGGTCACCTCTGCTCCTCTGGCTTTCCAGGGTTCAACCCCCACAGCTGTTCTTAAGGGCTGGTGTTGAGTGCCTTTGGCTTTTCCAGGCACAGGGTGCAAGCTGCTAATGGATATACCACTCCAGAGACTGAAGGACAGTGGCCCTTTTCTCACTAGGCAGTGCCCCAACAGGGATTCTGTGTGGGGGTTCCAACCCTATATTTCCCCCCATCACTGCCTTAGTAGAATTTCTCTGTGAGGGCTCCACCCCTGCAGTATGGTTCTGCCTGGAGATCCAGGCTTTTCCATGCATCCACTGAAAACTAGACAGAGGCTCCTAAGCCTCAGCCTTTGTACTCTGTACACTTACAGGCTTAAAACCATGTGAAAGCTGTCAAGGCTCACAGTTTTTACCATCTGAGCTATACCTAGGCCCCTTTTAGCCACATCTGAAGCTGGAAAAGCTGGGATGTAAGAAGTAGGGTCCCAGGGATACATGGGATAGCCGAGCCCTTGGCCTGACTCAGGAAACCGTTCTTCCCTCCTAGGTCTCTGAACCTGTTGTGTGACAGGCTGCCATGAAGGTCTCTTAAATGCCTTCAAGGACTTTTTTCCCATTACCTTGGCTAATAACATTTGGCTCCTCTTTGCTTATGCAAATATCTCCAGTCTGCTTGAATTACTCCCCTGGAAATGGTTTTTTTGTTTTGTTTTGTTTTGTTTTTCCTACAATATGGCCAGGAAGTAAATTTTCCAAACTCTTACACTCTGTTTCCCTTTTAAATATGTTCCAGTTTCATTTCATTTTTTTTGCTCATGTATATGAACATAGGTTGTTAGAAGTAGCCTGGCCACATCTTGAACTTTTTGCTGCTTAGAAATTTCTTCTGTCATATATTTTAAATCATCTCTCTCAAGTTCAAAGTTTTCCAGATCCCTAGGGCAGGGGCAGAATGCCACCAGGTTCTTTGCTAATGCATAACAAAATTGACCTTTGTTCCAGTTATCAGTAAGTTCCTCATTTGCATCTGAGACCTCTTCAACCTGGACTTTATTGTCCACATCACTATCAGAATTTTGGTCATAACAAATTAAGAATCTCTAGGAAGTTACAAACTTTCCCTCATTTACCTGTCTTTTTTGAGCCCCCCAAACTATTCCAACCTCTGCTGGTACCCAGTTCCAAAGCTGCTTCCACATTTTCAATATCTTTAGAACTATACCTTACTCCTCAGTACCAATTATTTGTATTAGTCCATTCTCTCATCGATATAAATAAATGCCTTAGACTTGGTAATTTATTTAAAACAGGATTTAGTTGGCTCATGGTTCTGCAGGCTATACAGGAATCATAGCAGCTTACAATCATGGTGAAGGCAAATGAGAGTCAAGACATCTCAAATGGCCAGAGCAGGAGGAAGAAAGAGAGCAGGCAGTGCTACACACTTTTAAAAAATCAGATCTCATGATAATTTACTCACTCACTATCAGGAGAATAGCCCCAAGGGGATAGCTGTAATCCTTCCATGAGAACTCTGCCCCTTGATCCAATTACCTTCTACTCAGCCCTACCTCCAACATTGGAGATTACAACTGAACATGAGTGGGAACAGAGATCCAAAGTATATTAGTGTCCATTGATGGATGAATGGATTAAAAAATTGTGAAATATACATATACATACACAATGTATCTACCACTCCAGAGTCTGAAGGACAGTAGCCCTTTTCTCACTAGGCAGTGACCCAGCGGGGATTCTGTGTGGGGGTTCCCACCCCACATTTCCCCTCCTCACTGCCTTAGTAGAAGTTCTCTGTGAGGGCTCCACCCCTGCAATAGGGTTCTGCCTGGAGATCCAGGCTTTTCCAGGATATATACACTGAAAACTAGTGTGTGTGTGTGTGTGTGTGTATACATATATAAAAAATATATCATATATGATATATATATCAATCACACAAACTCACACAATGGAATGTTATTAAACCTTACTGAAGAATGAGATTCTGTCATTTGTGACAACATAGGTAAACCTAGAAGAAATTACACTAAGTGAAATATACCAACCACTGAAAGACAAATGCTGCATGACCTCACTAACATGTGGAATTTAGGAGTGTTGAACTTGTAGAATAAGAACATAGAAAGGTAATTTCCAAGTGTTGAAGTGGAGATATGAGCTGAAGGAAAGCTAGGAATGACTGATCAAAGAAAACAGGGTTTCAATGAGACAGGATGAATGTAGTCTGAAGATCTATTTTAGAGCACGGTGACTACAGTTAATAATAATATATCATATTTTGGGGAGGGGGGAGGGGGGAGGGATTGCATTGGGAGTTATACCTGATGTAAATGACGAGTTGATGGGTGCAGCACACCAACAAGGCACAAGTATACATATGTAACAAACCTGCACGTTATGCACATGTACCCTACAACTTACAGTATAATAATAATAAATAAATTAAAAAAATAAAAATAAAAAATAAAAATAAAAAAATAAAAAAAATAATATATCATATTTAAAAAGTGTTAATATGTAAGACTTGAATTCTAGCATTCATGGCAATGTGTGTATGTGCCTACAGCAAATAGAAAATATGAACTCTATTATTTAAAAACAATCACCTTTATTTTATTTTATTTCTCTCCTCCACTTCCTCTTCCTTCTCCTCCTCTTTCTCCTACTTCTTATATATTTTAATTATGTCATTTTTCCATATGTTAAAAAATAAATGAAGCAATGTGTTATTTTTCTACACACAAAAATTAAAATTTTCATTCTAAAGCACTGAAATTACACCCAGATAATACTTTTTATCATTAAGGGTAATAAATGTGATGGTATATTGATTATATTTTACCTGTATGTTTTTACATTGAATGAAAATAGTATTTCATTGGATCAATTTTAATTATTTCCAATAAAAAGTAAAGTTCCAAATCTCATGATTTTACTTATAGCACAAAGTAAAAATAAAAGGATTTTTGCATATCACCTTAACATTTTAATGTACTTTAATAAGGTTCTAATTTATTACTCAAGGTTTTGCTTTATAAAGTACCAAATGTATTATTGTACTCTTAATAAAATTAGTGATTGTTGTTCGTAATAGTTTATTCATGACACTAAATTTGGTAACTTTATTTAGGCAATTACATTAACCTGCTTTAAATTGTATCTTTTTACCTTTTAACTCAAGTTCTGAATTTCTTAAGATATCATAATAAAAGAGAACCAACGAGTATGGGTTTTTCAAGACTCTTTTGGCTTTTAATCCAGAATGTGCCTCTTATTAGTGATCTTGTATCAGTTACTTTCATGTTCTGCAACTCATATTCTCCCTTTCCCACACATGTTCAAAGTTGCAAAATCATTGATAGGTACATAATTTTCAAGGGTTTGTTGCATATATACAGTGATCTCTCAGTATCCATCTGGAATGGGTTCTAGAAGTTTCTGCAGATATCCAAATCCAGGAATGCTAAAGTCCCTCATATAAAATGGTGCCGTATTTACATATACCCTATGGACATCCTCTTGCACACTTTAAATCATTTTTAGATCACTTATAATGTCTCATACACTCTAAGTGGTATGTAAATAGTTGTTACACTGCATTTTTTAGGGAATAATGACAAGGGGAAAACGTCTGCACATGTTCAATATAGACGTATTTTTTAGAAACATTTTCTATCTGCTGTTCGTTGAATCAATGGATATAGAACCCATGGATATAGGAAATTGACTACTTGAGATTAGACAGCCTGTCCTCAGTATTCAAGAGACAAGATGGAGAAAGATAATTAAGGTCAAGATCAGAACCTTGATTAGCTAGAGAAGTATTCTTAAAGTACACCAAAATTAAAGCCTGGTCTATTTTAACAAATCAATCATTTAAAACCAAGGTTAGAGATCATGGTGGGGTCAGGTTGAAATTCTTGAAACAAGCACATTTTAAAAAAGAAGGAAAAGCTGTGAGATTCGCCACTGAAGTTAAAATGCTAGAAAAAGAGGGTGGAAATATAATTCCACATATATGTACATATTTATTAAAAACCTGTCATTCACAATGGTTTTACAGATTCCATGGGAATACATGGTCCTTCAGTATAAGGAGCTTTAACCATATGGTGAATGAAAGGCTGAATCAAGTTCTTCAGCCTAGGGTATGAGAGATTTAAGTAGCAGCCGCTGGAACAGGCTATTTAAATGTCAAGCAAGGTAAGACTTGGGTAAATGACTGGAATAATAGACAGGGGGCAGCAGTGAACAAATGGAGCATCACATTTAGCCAACTGCTCTCCTGACCTTGTCTGTGAGTTGTAAGTTAGTGATACTTCAGGGTAAGTAAAGTGTGAGTTGGTTAGATAAAAGACAGTATTTTTTGTCCAAGAAAGGAACTGCACATAATATTTTCCTTTTAGTTTCTGGCACACGTATTAACATTGATATACATATATAATAATCCATGAATATGGATTTTTCAAGATTTTTTTGGGTTTTAATCCAGAACCTGCCTCTGGATTTTAGCTTATGTATGGCTAAAATCCTCAAATATATTGGATCATTTATTCTAACTTAGATGTCAAAAGAGGTACTTTTTATTTCTCCCCCATCCACCTTTGGGATTTTGTTAAAACAAGTTGGAGGACAAAAGTGTGTGTTCAGTTAACATTTTTTATGCTCTGTGTTTATATGCCCTTTTTCCAAAATTAGATTACCAAATTGAATTAAATGTATAACTATGCAATCAGCTTCTTCTAGTTATCCTTGCACATTCCCCCATGATCCAAATTTTCCTACATCTGCATTTCTCCATTGATGTCATTCCACTCTGAAAATGAAAGCTGTATACCCTAAATGAAAACATGGTTCAACTGAAATAAAATAAAAATAAAATTCAAGTTAATAAGTGTAATTTTATTGTTTTCATTTCAAAAAAGTAAATATTTCTCTTTTATTTAATCTACCAATTTTTCAAGAAAAATAAAAATATTTAATATATTGTATAAATTATATACTTTTAAATATTTTTTCTGCTTCATCATGGTAACAAACATTGGTTAAACATGTATATATATATGAGGTGAAAAAAATAAAATTTAAAAGCTGTTGGAATCACAATAATCACTCTAAGCTTTGAGAAAAATGTTACTGCAATCTGTGTCACATGTAGTTAAAATTTCTTTTCTCAGATTATAGATTGTTTTCTAATTTGTTTTGTTCTGTACAATGACTAGAGGGAATTAAAGGAAGTCAAGGACAAAAACCTCCTATCTTCTTAGTTAGTAACCCTTGTTATAGATTAACTTTCCCTTCGTTATTTTACTTAGCTTAGACCAGATAACAGAAAACATATGACTATTACACCTTCTGTTAAATAGGTCAAATGTACCCTTCCCAAAAAGAAACACTGCCTGTAACCAATCAAATTGCTATATGTATGTTCCAACCTTGTATGAATAATGTAGCCCTGCTGAAAATTCTTGTTTCTGACTACATAAATGAAATTTTAACTTTTCTACTTTGAAACACTGATTCTTGGAGTAGTGTTTCCAGCTGGTCCATTCTCACACTTCACTTGAATAGATGTCTTTGAATTAGATTCTGCTTCTTTTGGTTATTTTAGGTTGACAGTACACACACACACACACACACACACACACACACATATATATTTTAACCTTGCTTCAGAATAGTGTCCTTTGACATCCACAGGGGATTTGTTCCAGGAATCCTCATGCATACCAAAATCCATGGATGCTCATGCCCTTACATATGTAAAATAGTATGGTATATGCATATAACTCAAGAACATTCTCCCACATACTTTAAATCAATACTATTATTACTTATCATACCTAATACAATACAAATGCTATGTTAGTATTTATACTGTGTTGGTTTTTAAATTTGAGTTATTTTTAATTGTTTTCTTTTATATATATACATACATATATATATATAAACTACTTTAAGTTCTGGGCTACATGTGCAGAATGTGCAGTTTTGATACATAGTTATACACATGCCATCATGGTTTGCTGCACCCTTCAACCTGACATCTACTATCCCTCCCCTAGCCCCTCAAACCCAAACAGGCCCTAGTGTGAGATGTTCCTCTCCCTGTGTCCATGTGTTCTCATTGTTCAGGTCCCACTTAATGAGTGAGAACATGAGGTGTTTGGTTTTCTGTTTCTGTGTTAGTTTGCTGAGAATGATGGCTTCCAGCATCATCCATGTCTCTGCAAAGGACACAAACTCATCCTTTTTTATAACTGCATAGTATTCCATGGTGTATATGTGCCACATTTTCTTTATCCATTCTATTATTGATGGACATTTGGATTGGTTCCAAGTCTTTGCTATTGTGAACAGTGCTGCAATAAACATAACGTGTGCTTGTGTCTTATAGTAGAATGATTTATAGTCCTTTGGGTATATACCCAGTAATGGGATTGCTGGGTCAAATAGTATTTCTAGTTCTAGATCCTTGAGGAATCTCCACACTGTGTTCCACAGTGGTTGAACTAATTTACACTCCTAGTGTAAAAGCATTCCTATTTCTCCACATCTTATCCAGCATTTGTTGTTTCCTGACTTGTTAACAATTGCCATTCTAACTAATGGTATCCCATTGTGGTTTTGATTTGCATTTCTCTAATGACCAGTGATGATGAGCGTTTTTTCATACATTTGTTGGCCACATAATTGTCCTCTTTTGAGAAATGTCTGTTCATATCATTTGCCCACTTTTTGATTTTTTTCTCTTGTACATTTGTAAATTCTTTGTAGATTCTGGATATTAGCCCTTTGTCAGATATATAGATAGCAAAAATTTTCTCCCATTTTGTAGGTTGCCTGTTTACTCTGATGATAGTTTCTTTTGTTGTGAAGATGCTCTTTAGTTTAATTAGATCCCATATGTCAATTTTGGCTTTTGTTGCCATTGCTTTTGGTGTTTTAGACATGAAATCATTGCCCATGCATATGTCCTGAATGGTATTGCTAGATTTTCTTCTGGGGTTTTTTATGGTTTCAGGTCTTACATTTAAGTCTTTAATCCATCTTGAATTAATTTTTGTATAAGATGTAAGGAATGGATCCAGTTTCAGTTTTCTGCATATGGCTAGCCAGTTTTCCCAACACCATTTATTAAATAGGGAATCCTTTACCCATTGCTTCTTTGTGTCAGCTTTGTCAAAGGTAAGATGGTTGTAGATGTGTGGTGTTATTTCTGAGGTCTCTATTCTGTTCCGTTTAGTCTATATATCTGTTTTGGTACCAGTATCATGCTGTTCTAGTTACTGTAGCTTTGTAGTATAGTTTGAAGTCAGGTAGCATGATGTCTCCAGCTTTGTTCTTTTTGCTTAGGATTGTCTTGGCTATGCAGGCTATTTTCCAGTTCCATATGAAGTTTAAAGTAGTTTTTTCCTATTCTTTGAAGAAATTCAGTGGTAGCTTGATGGGGATAGCATTTAATCTATAAACTACTTTGGGAAGTATGGCCACTTTCAGGGTATTGATTCTTCCTGTCCATGAACGTGGGATGCTTTTCCATTTGTTTGTGTTCTCTCTTATTTCCTTGAGCAGTGGTTTGTAGTTCTCCTTGAAGAGTTCTTCACATCCTGAGTAAGTTGTATTCCTAGGTATTTTATTCTCTTCATAGCAATTCTGCATGGGAATTTACTCATGATTTGGCTCTCTGTTTGTCTGTTATTGGTTTATAGGAATGCTTATGATTTTTGTACATTGATTTTGTATTCTGAGACTTTGCTGAAGTTGCTTATCAGCTGAAGGAGATTTGGGGCTGAAACTATGTGGTTTTCTAAATATACAATCATGTCATCTGCAAATAGGGACAATTTGACTTCCTCTTTTCCTATTTGAATACTCTTTATTTCTTTCCCTTGCCTGATTACCCTGGCCAGAACTTCCAATACTATGTTGAATAGGAGTGGTGAGGGAGGGCATCCTTTTCTTGTGCTGATTTTCAAAGGGAATGCTTCCAGTTTTTGCCCATTCAGTATGATATTGGCTGTGGGTTTGTCAGAAATATCTCTTATTATCTTGAGCTACGTTCCATCGATACCTAGCTTATTGAGAGTTTTTAGCAGGAAGGGGTATTGAATTTTGTCAAAGGCCTTTTCTACATCTATTGAGATATTCATGTGGTTGTTCCATCGATACCTAGCTTATTGAGAGTTTTTAGCAGGAAGGGGTATTGAAATTTGTCAAAGGCCTTTTCTACATCTATTGAGATATTCATGTGGTTTTTGTCATTGGTTCTGTTTATTTGATGGATTATGTTTATTGATTTGCATATGTTGATCCAGACTTGCATCCCTGGGATGAAGCCCACTTGTTCGTGTTGGATAAGCTTTTTGATGTGCTGCTGGATTTGATTTGCCAGAAATTTTTGGAGGATTTTCGCATAGATGTTCATCAGTGATGTTGTTCTGAAATTTTCTTTGTTTGTTCTCTCTCTGCAAGGTTTTGGTATCAGGATGATGCTGGCCTCACGAAATGAGTTAGGGAGGATTCCCTCTTTTTCAATTGTTTGGAATCATTTCAGAAGAAATGGTACCAGATCTTCTCATGGAATTCAGCTGTGAACTCTTCTGGTCCTGGAGTTTTTTTGGTTGGTAGGCTATTAATTACTGCTTCAATTTCAGATCTTGTTATTTGTCTATTTAAGGATTTGATTTCTTCCTGGTTTAGATTTGGGAGGGTGTATGTGTCCAGGAATTTATCCTTTTCTTCTAGATTTTCTAGCTTATTTGCATAGAGGTGTTTATAGTATTCTCTGATGGTAGATTTTATTTCTGTGGGATCAGTGGTGATATCCTCCATATCATTTTTTATTGCATCTATTTGATTCTTTTCTCTTTTCTTCTTTGTTCTTCTGGCTAGCAGTCTACCTCTTTTGTTGATTTTTTTTTTTTCTCAGAAAACCAGCTCCTGGATTCATTGATTTTTTTGAACTGTTTTTCATGTCTCTATCTCCTTCAGTTCTGCTTTAATCTTAGTTATTTGTTGTCTTCTGCGAGCTTTTGAATTTGTTTGCTCTTGCTTCTCTAGTTCTTTTAATTTTGAGGTTAGGTTGTCGATTTTAGATCTTTCTTGCTTTCTCTTGTGGGGATTTAGTGCTATAAATTTCCCTCTAGAGTCTGCTTTAAATGTGTCCCAGAGAATCTGGTACGTTGTATCTTTGTTCTCACTGGTTTCAAAGAACACCTTTATTTCTGCCTTCATTTCATTATTTACCAAGTAGTCATTCAGTTATCCATAATTGTTTCAGTCTACAGATATGGATCCTGTGGATGAAGAGAACCAAATGTACCTACTATTTGTTTCCCTGTCCCACACACAAGGTAGCTGGTTGCCTACTTTTTCCCAATTATCACATTCTGAATGTATTATCTTATGAGCCTTTCAATCAAACAAATGCCTTTTATTTGTCCTACAATTTTCCAAAGACAGAGTTTAAAAATAATTTAAAATCTCACTTGGAATTTCTTTCAGCTACAAGTCTATGGCTTTTAAAATGAAACATACATAGAAAATCATACTAGGAAGTACTGATTAGCTCTGTTAACTTTAAGACTGTGGTGAACTTATGTCTAACTATGAAACCAAGCCTTCTGGTATAGTATCTGTCAGTGTGAAAGGAATTTATTTTAGATATTTTTCTACATTATACTTAATATTATAAATAAAACAAATAAATGCCTAACCCCAACTATCCAACTTTGGTATACTTTCTTTTTTTGGTATATTTTCTTTTTTTTATAAATTATTTTCTACATTATGCTGATATATGTGTTAAATACATAGAATCTAACTAGGTTTTAAAAGAATAAATGATATATGACATAGATGACTCAACCATGAATTAATTTTACTTTTTAAACCAATTTTGAGTTCACTTTAAGTTTCCTTTACATAAGTAGACATATACCTAGTTATCAAGGTAAATACAAATATACCAATTTTATACATCAATAGTGTGGGTACATTTCTGCTACAGTAAATATTTTATATAATTAGTAATATGTATTCCATGTGTATATTTCAAGCATTTTTATCCAAATTTATCTTCCCTTGGTCATCACTAATTTTTATACCATATACTTGTAACAAAAATGCTGATCAACTGGATCATTTTTCACAGAAGAAAGCTTCACGAGAAATTAGCATATGTTAGAAGAAGAAAAACAGAGAGAATACAATGAGGAACATTTTGTTTGTGAGGAAGATTAGAATTTAATTCTTCAAAACTGTCAGAGCCTCTACTCTATGGTAGCTTTCAGAATACAATTCGATTTTTCATTTATTTTAACACTTTTTCTACTCTCCTAAGAAAGACAACTATTTATATTTTTATATTCGACTAATATATAGTTCACAGACGTCATTTCTTTGAGGTTCTTCACGATGTTGTGAGTCAGGAAGCTTAACATTTTTGGCTACGTTTAAGTGGTATATTGAAACTAACTTGTACTGACCTATGAACACAAGCTAAGGGTAAATAAAGCAGGACCTAGAATTATTATTATTTTATTTTTTAGCATAAGTGTTGAGTGATCTTTTCGTTTTTTAGCATTGCAGTGGAGAGTCAAGAATATAAACCACTAACATAATGCATCTCTTGCATGGTTTCAGGTACAAATAAGTAAAGTGTGTTGACTTTTTCTTTTTCCACTTCCCTTTTTAATCTTGCCTCCCAAATGGCTGTTAGGGATGCATATTTCATCCCCGATTCCACAGATCTTGTTCCATCATCATATTTACATTGCTGTAATATCTTGCTAACTGTACTGATAGCGTTTTCCTCTCTCTTTCTTTAGTCCATTCTTCACATTTCAGAAACAATAATTTTTTCTCACATTTCAATTCAGTAGATGTTCATAATTGGTATAATGAAATCCAACCATTCCCCCGAAATCTGAAAATATGTCTGTTATGCCCTTTAAAACAGATTGAATGTCAAGCAGAATATATCTATACAAACACACACACACACAAGATATATAATATATATACTGCCTCCTCTAATATCAGTAGTGCTATGATTCTTTTCATGAAATACTTCTTTTTTTCCAACAAGTTTTAGTGGACAACCCATATACCTAAAGTTAATTCAAATTATTTATTTTATATGACTTAGAAAAAATAGTTTAGTAAAAATAGAAAACTAAAATTTTATATTAAATATTAGATAAATCAGCATTGGAAAAAAACACCACATAGAGTTATTGGTGTAATTGTAATTACTCGTTACATTACATTATTCACATTTAGATAAAATACATTTATACCTCCTGTGTTATGCCAAATATAAACAAGAATTTAAAATAATTTAAAAGGAAATAATGAATATTAGATTTATTGTGCAATGTCTTTTCTTACACACACAGTTGCAATAGCAATGATACATTGGTAAATTTCTAAAGCAATTGAATTTACTATACTCAAAATAATATTTGAATATTTTAGAAAACCTAGAACAGACTATAATGACCAGTAAAGTAGTTCCAACCACTAAAGAAAAAAAAATACATTTTTGTTGAATTATACAGTGCAAGGCATTTTGCATTATTTTCCTTTAGAGACTCATGTCTAAGTTGCATAGATGAAAAATAAACTTCTGTAGCATCTGTCTGTTAGAGGCAAATATACTACTATAGTTTTTAATTTGTGAAACAACACAGTAGGCCAAAAATGTAAACTAGGTAAAAATTAAGAGGAAGATAAACTATTCATTCCTCTTACCCTTGATAGAATGAAATTGCAAATACATACATAAGCAAATGAATAGTTATAAAAGTAAGATTGACTTTGCAAAAGATGAATATTTCTTCTGAAATCTATCCAAAATAAATATTGTTTTTAGTTTAGTCTCTGGAATAAAAATGTTTCAACAATTTTAAGATTTAGACAAAGCCATCTGGGCTCTTCTCCTACCCTTTTTTTCTCCAGGAAGCTCTGCTACATAAACTTCTGTAGTGGACAACATGAGATAACACCCAGATTGAAATTCAGGAGTGGTACACCCAGTTTCTACAAGGACAGCTCTCAGTTGCTAGCCTCTCCTTCAAATATAGATGAAGAAAGACACCTTGCCCAAGGTGATGATTTCTTCATGAGATGGCTTTCTTCCAATGAGTGATTAATATTGAGATATAAAAGCCCAACCTTCTTACTTCAACTTGAGACAGCTTTGAGGTATCATCCCAGCATCAGAGCTACCAATAAGCACAGCTGAGGCCCTTGTATGGGAGGACTGCAGCCCATACTGAGTCCTGCTTCCTCCGATCCCTTCCACAAGTATTTATACCTAGAACACTCTCCAATAAACTGCCTGCATACTAACATCCATCTCCTAGGTTGTTTCTCAAGAAGTCAAACAAAAAACTCACCCCTTTTTGTACATTCCTTCACATAGTCTTAGTATGCATAATTCAAAGAATATATATTTTAGAGTAAGCTAGTCCTTTAGAGTCCAAGCTCTGTAGGGCCTGCAGTAACATGCAGTTGCCCCAGAAATACTAAACTAATGAAGTAGTTTTTTCCAAAATGTATGGAAACTAACCAATAAAGCAATAGTTTTATTATAATAATAAGTATTATTCTCTAATATGGGACATCTGTTGCTAAGTACTTGAAAATCAATGTATTATCTATTTACTACTCTGTTAAAATTACTTGTTAGGATTAGTGAAGTACTGAGAAAACAACAAAAATCGGTTTTGTTTCTGTTTCTTTGAGACAGAGTCTCACTGTCGTCCAGTCTGGAGTGCAGTGGCAGTGATCCCAGCTCACTGCAACCTCTGCCTCTCTGGTGATAGCTATGCTTCCGCCAGCAGAGTAGCTAGAATTACAAACTAGAGATGGGTATTTGTCATGTTGCCCAGGCTGGTCTTGAATTTCTGGCCTCAAGTGATCTGCCAGCCATGGCCTCCCAAAGTGCTGGGATTACAGGTGTGAGTGACCACTCCCGGCCCAAAAGAGGATTTTAATTATGAATTTGTTACTAACTAAATATGTCGCCTTGGGCAGCCACTTAATTTCTGTAGATTTCAATCTTCTCTTTAATAAAATGAATGTTTAAACCAAAATAGTATGTCTCCTTTCAAGAAAAGTCTGGCAGGAGAAGGATAATCCATAATAAGAGATGAATACAAAAAAAAATACATCCACATGTTCAGACAAATGATAGTTTGTTGATTCTAAATATCATAAAAAGAAAGCTTTGATTATGGTTAGAAATAGTGAAAGTTTCCATGTGAGCACTGTGGTTGATATTCTATAGTATAGAACTGTCACTCAAAAGTAAAACACCCAGTTTCAGGATCAAATTCTCCAGTCTCCTGGTATGGAGGTTAGCTATGGAAGTAACTTTCCTTTGAGGAAAAGTGAAATATTGTATTTGTGGAACAAAATTTTAAGTATCTGTTGCACTTTCTCTAAATTTTCTCTTCTCTTCCGGCTAGATGAAGAGATTGACAAGGCCTTAAGGGAAGCTGGACCACACAATGAAAGGAGCTGGGATCCTGGATCATCGTGTGGATAAAGGCAGCCTGCCAACAAGACACTGATATTGTATTGCTAACTATGAAGTAGACTTTTCTTGTTACTAAACTACTGCCATTTTGTTCTGTGATGGTGATTATTCTAGCAACAGTCATTACCAGAATGAAGTTTAATATTATTTATTTCAAAATGTTTCCCCTTCGATCCCTACTTCCCTTTAGATTATACATGCCCTGAGATAGTTCATTACATAAAATAAAATTCAGCTGGCAATTATCTGTAAACTGCCCACATATAGCATTATTCTATTATTTTATATGCATGACAAGCACTGACACCTTCTTGATGTAGTTATATCACTTATTAAACATTAGTGCCATATATCATTTTGTAGCATTTTAAAATTTAAATTATTGTAATCTGTCAATACACAAAAACTATATCATAATAAAATATGCACATTTTTCCATTCTGTAAATTTGTTAGTTTCCTTCTGAGATGTACATATTAAAAAGAATGTGATGAATTAGCAGAAATACAAGAAAATCTGCCAATAATATAACAGTTTAGAAATAAAACCAATCAGAAAATGCTTAAATAATTAAATTTTGTTCCAACTCATTAGGGAAAAATTGGCTTGAGAGAAAATTTAACATAAATTAAATTACATAACAGATTTGAGGAACATGATTGTTTATAACGTAGTTGATGATTTAAATGGAAATCATGGGAAATTTGATTTGCTGAGTATTCTGCATTTAAAAATAAAAACAGTTGAACTTAGTATTAACTAGCTTTTAGGTTTTAGAAATCATTAATTTCTTCTTTCAGCAATTAGTACTTGCTATGTATCAAACACTATGCTTATCAGTTGGAGAACAAAAATTATTAGACTTGGCCCCTGTCATAAACAGCTCTCATTCTAAGAAGAAATAAAATAATAAGTCTATAAAATAGAAACAGGAGCTAAAGGTAGTTGAAAAGCATCAAGCAGTCATGTCTTCTCTCTACCTTCCTGCCATTCCTGCATAACCCACGTTATTCTTCAGAATGATATTTTTAAAAGTTAATCACCTTATTTCATGCCCTGAATTACATCACCTAATAATTAGTATCTAATTGTTTCTCATTGGGCTTAAAACGGTTTCAACACTGCTTTCTCTCTCCTGACAGCCTTATGAGATCGCTTCTGCCTAAGTTCCCTCCTTATCTAACACTATTCTCCCTCTTACCCTCTAGACACTTCGGGTTTCTTTCTGTTTTCACATGCATCAAATATACCTTATGCTCTTAGAAACTGCTGTTTCCTCTGCCTGGGCTTTCCATTTCTCAAATCTTTGTATGGCCAATTGGTCCTTTAACTCTAAACATTAAGATGTCAGTTCTAATGATGCTGCACAGAACTATTGTATAGACCATCCTTTCCAAAGTTTATCAGTTTTCTAATGACCTTTATATTTTACTATTTTTAGATCTTTGTAGCTTTTGTTACTCTGTAAAATTATATTTATATGCATTTATTTACTTCTTTGTGACTTGACCCTTTCTATTAAAATTTAATTTTTATGATAAGCAAGACTTTGTATCTATGTCTTACTGCTTTATCTTCAACAATGAGAATCATTCTTGGTGTACATATTAACTGCTTTAAAAATTGTTGAATTTTAAATGAATGAGTGAGGACAAAATTATAAACCAGATTGGGCATGGGTTGAGTCTTGAAGAGTGAGTAGAATCTAACCAAAAATAGATGCCTCCTTAGTAAATAATAATAATGCATCAATATTATTTTATTAAATGTTACAAATGCATTATACTGATGTATAATGTTAATGACAAGGTGAAACTGGGTATGGGACATACAGATACTCTGAGTTTATTGTATATGAACAACTGTTCTAAAAAGTAACACCTACTTACAGGACAGTGTCACATAAAAATGCAAAAATGATGTGTCACCGTCAGGATCCAGCCCAAGCTGAGGACCGAGGGGAGTAGGTGGATGAGCGGGGGCAACTGAAAAACACTCAAGGAATCCTAGGGAGTTTTGATATGGCTTTACTATTTTTTTTCCCCCCTATTCTTTTTTTAACTCACTTTTTTCTCTGCATGTAAGTCCAGGAAAAGTGTGAAGACCCATGTCAAAACTCTTTACGATTCCTCGAGCGTTCTTTCAGCTGCCCACCATTCATCCACCCACTCCCCTCAGTCCTCAGCTTGAGCTGGAACCTGACACTTGGCGTGGCATTTGGCGTAGTTGGCAGGATCCCGAGCTGGGTGAGCCTTCAGTCCCCACTGATTCTGGATGAACCGTGTGGCCACAACATGGGTTGTGGCACCCCAGTGGCAGCTGTGCTGCAAGGATGGGTTCTGGTGGAAACCCGGGCGGCAGTAGGTGGATCCCGCATGAGCATGGAGAAGGCGCTGAAGCAGCTGGAAGCACAGAGCACTGAGTAGAAGTGAGTTTTTGCTGGTGGAGTAGGGTGGGGATTTTTGACTGCCCTATGAGAAATACACACCCAGTCCCTAAGGGATGCAGCAGAGGTAAGGGTCTTCCAGGCACAGGAGGGGTTCCTGGAAGCCCAGCTACACAGCTCAGAAAAATAGTTAGAAGCTGCCACGAATGGAGACCTCCAGGTGCAGGTGGGGCACCTGGAGGCCAGGCTACAGATCTTGGAAAAAAAAAAAAAAAAGAAGTTGCTGTGAATGCAGGCCTGGGTCCATTGTCTCTGCTGGAGACCTCCACTCGGTCTGATACTGAGGAGGCCATTGGCGGGAACAAGAAATCCGTGCCATAAAAAGGGAGAAGATGCCCCAGCCACAGGGGGGCCCCCATGGGAGAAAATGGTGCCCCAGTGAGTGACATGCTCACAGACGTGAATAGATTTGATTTTGGCTGGGACTGACTAACAGAAAATCAATAACCAGGCCAATGAAGTATTCTTAACTTTGCGGAAACTGTTGTCTCTGGAGCAACAATTCCAGAAAATGCCCAAGGGGGAGAACATTGCTGCATGACCCAGTCCCGCCTGGGTACTCCAGCTCAAAGACTAAGTGCTGCAGCCAGGCGGGGTTGTAAAGCCTTTTCTGTTCGATAAGGGAACTGGTCAAGGTGCCCAGCTTGGGGGAACACTGGACAACCAGAGGGCACATGTGGAGTTAGCAATCCACTGATTCCTCACCAATGTACAGCAAGTGCTGGCACTGGTAGACATCAGCACAGGTATATTCTGGGAGTGGACATTTTACACGATTTGGAAGCTGTGCTGTCTATCACGGACTTGAGGGACCTGTTGATGACAGAATTGGGATGGTATCACTATGTGGTGGACTTGGCTAACACATTTTTTTTTTTTCCTACAGAGCAAGGAACAGTTTGCCTTCATGGGAGGGCAACAGTGGACTTTTACAGCATTGTCGCAAGGCTATGTGCATAGAACCACCATGTTATGGTCTTGCTAATGATATTATCCTAACCTCTGATTCTCTTGCAGATTTAGAAGTGGCAATGTTCCCCTGGCCTAGAATTAAGATAGTATGGCTGAGACTGCCTTCCTGGAAGCCAGATGGTCTATTCAGCAGGCACAAGCCCTACAGGTAGTTGACCAGGGGCACCCATTTGAGCCGGATGTGCCTGTGACCACAAATGGTTTCAGCTGGGGTGTGTGGCAGCACACAGAGGGCTTAAGAACACCAGTAGGCTTTTGGTCCCAGCTATGGAAGGGAGCTGAGCTCTGGTATTCATTAAAAGATAAACAATTGGTAACTGCATATGCTGCCTTTCAGGCTCATGAGAGCGTGGCATGATGGGCTACAGTCATCATGCGGATGACTACCTGATACTGGATGGGTGCATTCATGGATAATGACCCCCTGGACTGGGAAAGCAGTTAGTGACTGCATATGCTGCCCTTCAGGCTCATGAGAGCATGGCATGATGGGCTACAGTCATCATGCGGATGACTTACCTGATACTGGATATTAGGTGCATTCATGGATAATGACCCCCTGGACTGGAGAAAGCAGACGCTTTGCATATGCTGCCCTTCAGCGAAATCATGAGAGCATGGCAGGGCGGGCACAGTGTGGTCATTCATATGACTTACCCATTAGCAGGATGGGGGCGTTCACAGATAATGACCCTGCGGACTAGGGCACCACAGACATCCACTTGGGCAACATAGGGCACCTACTTAGAGCAGTGAAGTACTCTGAATGCAAATCCTTTAGCAACAGAGCTGCAAGAGGTCTTGGGACCTGTAGTTTTAATGCAATTTAAGGCCATGGGACCTAAGGCCATGGGACCTGAGGCACCCCTAGACCCTGAGCTTTCACCATTTAAGGAAGGGTGTCCCCCCATTCTCCATGGGGCATGGTACACAGATGGGTCCAACCATGGTGCTACTGCTGCCTGGACCACTGCTGCAGTCCAACTTAGTACTAATTACCAAATGGTTTGAAGCTGGATGTGGACGAAGTAGCCAATGGGCTGAATTCAGAGCCATATGAATTGTGATCACGAAGGAGGTGACACCTATGTTAATCTGCACCAATAGCTGCGCAATTTATCAAGGCTTAACCTTGTGGTTAACTACTTAGAAGTTACAAAAGTGGTTAGTCACTGGCCCATGTGGGGCCAGGACATGTGGCAAGACCTATGGGAGGAAGGATGACCTCCTTCGACCAGGTATGGGGACAAACAGTAAGCTTTTGTTGCCTGCCCCAACACCCCTAAAGGTAGAGGAACAAGAAACCTGGCTTAATATATAAAGTGACATTGGGGTAAAGTCACCATGGGGTGGTTGCTGATATATGTCTGACCTGTGTGTCTGGGGACTGTGTGTGAAGTTTGTGTATCAGGCCTGTGTTCCCAGAGCTTGTGTATCAGGCCTGTGTTCCCAGAGCTTATGTGTCAGGTTTATGCGTCAAGCCTTGTGTTGGGCCTCTGTGCCCAAAACCTATGTATCAGGCCTCTATGTCAGACTTGCGTGTCCAAGGCCTGTGTCTCCCTTGGCCTAGCGGTTAGAGTGTAAGAAAAATGGAAGTACTGTGGGCAGGAATAGGCCACGGCAGGCATGTGGTCCAGCATGACTCAGTGGGTTTGGAGTACAGGCACACAACTCTGCACATTATGTAACCACAACATGTGGGCACATTATGTAACCACACCACATGAGGTAAATTAGGTGATCACCCATATGAGCTCATGCTTGGCTCAGAGCCACTATTGTTTGTAGAAGGTACAATTACCCTGCCTAAGCTGTACATATGGCTCTCGCTCACGTCCATAGAGAAAGTAAAGTCGTGTCGAAACCATCTGTGATTCCTTGAGTGTTTTTCCAGCTACCCGCCACTTGCCCAACAACTCCTCTTGTACCTCAGTTAGAACCTGATAGGGTGGTGGAAATATAGTTTCACAGTAAAAGATAAAATGATGTGAGGATATCTCCAACCACTTTGATACAAAAATCTCATGTTATTAGTTTATGCAGGTAAGAATATAGGCTGTTTACAGTTGGACTCCTCAGGAGTGGATACTGAGATGAAGGTTCATGTGATAGGGAGAGAGTAGGAATTATTTCTAGGATAACTAATAGTAGAATAGAGAAGCAGGACTGGAAAGGAAAGGACATAGAAGGGTGGTGCATCAAGCAAAGTCTCCTGGAAGGTAAGGTTGACTCGATCCTGCAGAGAAGATGTGGAAATAATGTGGGCCACCTTTTAGAAGATTCATAGGAAAGGCAGCAGCTGAAATATTTACATGGCACAGCACTCAGTTACTACTTTAGCCAGACTTAGGTAAGATCAGGTGCTCTAAATTCCCAAAAATCTTCAACTAGGGTGAGGCAGGCAAGTCCTTGCAGCCTGAGTGCTCCTTCAGAGAAAGACATAGGGGCTTGTTGTTGGAAGTAGAAGCATTCTGAAAGCTGGAGATAGTAAAGGAGTCTAAACAGACCTTTATGGAACACTGAGACTGATTGGATTGCTAGAGTCAAATCTCTGTATTAATTACTTTAATCCTGGTTCAGTTCTGGACAATGTATGTTATTTTAGGAGTAAGGTTCCTAGTAATATTAACTTGTTTAGGTCCAGTTGGTTTTGTCCTCTGAATTACCTTAGTTGTACAACTGTAGTAATATATGTTTATTTTGCTGAGTTAACAGTTGTTATATTTTAGAGTGCATCAGCTTGTTGTACTCTATTTCTTGAGTTTCTAATTTAGTAGAGTTAGTTTAAGGCCTACAATTTGTATTTACAAGAGTTTCTCAGGTCATGCTTATGCTGCTGATCTGAGACATCACCATTCCTCTTTATATTTGGAAATATATAAATATTCTCAACATATGTGTCCTGAGTATTTTTCATATATGAACATAATCATCTTGTATATAGAAGATAATTGGTCTTTGTGAATTATGAAGTCTTAAAATGTTCCATCATATTAAATACTCATTTGATTTTAATCATCGGAATATATTTTATATTTTTAATATACTCTTAATAAATGATTGCTTATCTTTTTGTTTTATTTTTACAAATATCTTGTCATTATTTAAGAAACATAAGTAAATATAAGAGCTAAATAAATACATTTGTCCTATTGAAAAAATGACAGACACTTGGGTTATATTTGTTTGCTTTGGTACACACATAACAAAGTATAAACCAATAAGAATATACACCACAAGAAAATGAAAGATTAAACAATTTAATTTTTAATTCCTCCTTGAAATTACAGCATTTTGATATATATGAATTTTTGTATTGCTCTATTAGGTAATACATTTTGGATAAATTCTTAGATTAGGAGAATCAGTGAATTCATGCAGCATTTCATTTGCTCTTGGAATATTGAGTAAAATTCTGTTTCAGATCAAAAATAACACAGTAAACTGTAATCTGTGTATAAAAAAATTCATAAATCAAAATGCCTAAATATAATTTGTCCACTTTAAAATATCCTAGGCTTCAGAGGTGAGATCCAATATTTCTTACAAAAAATTACTTAAACATTTCTACTTACTTTAAAATGAAAATGATTGTGGTGAGGCCGGGAGCAATGGCTCACTCCTATAATCCCAGCACTTTGGGAGGCCAAGGCAGGCGGATCACGAGGTCAGGAGATTGAGACCACCCTGGGTAACACAGTGAAACTCCGTCTCTACTAAACATACAAATAAATTAGTCGGGCGTGGTGACGGGCACCTGTAGTCCCAGCTACTGGGGGAGGCTGAGGCCGGATAATGGCGTGAATCCAGGAGGTAGAGCTTGTAGTGAGCCAAGATCCCACCACTGCACTCCAGCCTAGGCAACAAAGTGAGACTCTGTCTCCAAAAAAAAAAAGAATGTGGTGAACTCATCAATATATATTTGTATAACAAAGTATAACAAAACTGCCGTAGAGCTACATCTTACAGGGAGCTTTCCATGAATCTACATTAGTTATTTGGGTATTAAGTTATTTTAGGTTAACTATGGGAATGATGTATATTTCATAAAGTAATCTTGTTCTTTTATTGGTCTGACTCATTGTAACATTTTCCTCTTCAGCAGTAGTTCTGATTATGTGGTCTATACTTACTTCAGTGGCAGGCTTTAATTCTTTTTTTATTCTCCAGAAGTAACTGAATACTGACATTTATTTAATTCTTTAACAATTTGTATTAATGTTCATAAAACATTAATAAAATATATTATTAGTTCTGGTATATATTATTAGAATATCTTAGAATTGCTGTATGATTGTACTTTTCACCACAATTCCCAATATTTAACTGCAACTTTAAGTGGCTACTCTTAATTCTCTATATTATCAAACAGATACTCATTTATTCTGAGGAGGCACTGATCATCCTTCAATGTTTTTCATAGGCAGAAAGAAACACAATTTTAGGGAAGTACCACATACTACAAAGAATATTAGAAAAATAGAATTAACATAAAAATCATAATCACTATCTAAAAGTCAGTTTAAAATTTCCATTATTTAAATTTTAATACTTGTGTACTCTTCAGCATTTAAAAAGAAGCTAGTAAAACATAAAAACGTAAGGTTTTTGAAGATCCAGGTCTACTGCACTAGAGGTAATCCAAGGAATCTCAGTGACCTAAAACACATTCCCAGCTAAAAGCATCAGCTCACGTTCTTTAGGTATACTGTCTGGCCCTGGACCGATATATGGATTGAGAGATTGCAATATGCATCAATTAGCAGGGTATCTTGAGGAAACTGCAGAGTGCATTTAGCTGCTACAGCTGGCAGAACTGACCTGTACAGCTTATTACCACAGTAGAGAAATTTTCTCTGGCCCCACTGCCCTCAGTGAGAAATGTCTAATAACAGGATCCACTTTGTTTCACTGAGAAATGAGGATTTTTACCTATAACATACAAATATACACAGTAAATTCCTTCATGAGGAATTACAGAGAAAACCACCTCCATTCCACTTTGGCAATCACACATTTGAACTTTGATTACACATTGAATATTGAATTGCAATGTTCCCTGATAGCCTTCTACCTTCAACACTTTGAAATTTAGACTTTTTCTTTTTTTTCAAAAACATACTCTTTTTTTAATTTTTTTTAACTTTTTTATTATTATTATTATTTTTTTTCTGTAACCCATGTCCTTATTTGGTCTGAATCTCTTCTTAACACTTACTGTCAAACCCTCCCAGTTTTTCCAAGTTACTAATTACTGCTCACCCTTCTGGCTTTTATTTTCAATATATATGGCTAGCCAAAGTTGCTCCCTCCCACACCCTGGACTACTCTTCTCAGCCCATCCCATCACTCATTAACCAATTACAAACTGCTTCTCCCTAGCATTATTGATATGATGTAAACTAGATCCTGATAGAAACATAAAATGATTTTGATCAGGTTAGACAGAAGGATGTGAAGATAGGAGGCTTTCCACAGGCTACTTTGGAGACTGGGCCTGTGAATTTGAGCTAAAAAGAAAAACAAGTGCTTAGAAAGGAACAGAATATATAAAGAAGAAAGCAGTGCTTAGTTGAAGGAGCCCACATTGTGTGTTTTAATAATACTTCTTATTTAAAGGGTTGATCAATGGGCAAAAAGCTACAGTTAGGTAGAAAGAATAAGTTCTGGTGTTCTACTGCACAGTAGGATGACTGAAGTTAACAATATTGTATATTTCAAAATGTCTAGAAGGTTTTGAATGTCCTCAGCACAAAGAAATGCCAAATGTTTAAGATGCTGGATATGCTAATGACTCTGATTTGATCACTGCACAATCTATACATGTATTAAAGCATCATGTTGTACCCTAGAATTATGTACAATTATTATGTAACATAGAAAATTTTAAAAATAATAAGTTTTGAATTATATTCAAGAAGATTTTTTAAAAAGTTAGCCTTGCACGGTAGTATGCCCCTGTGGCCCCAGCTACTTGGGAGGAAGATGTGGGAGGACTGCTTGAGCCCTGGAGATTAAGGCTGGTGTAAGCTATAATGACACTACTGCACTCCAATCTGGGCGACAGACGCAGTCTCCGAAAAAAAAAAAAAAAAAAAAAGAGTAAAAGGTAGGCTTCTGTTCTCCATAAATAATCATTATTCATAATTTTCCTTGCTGCTTTGAGAAATGTACGGAGATAGAAGTCTTTATTCTTTCAACAGGAATGTTGATGAAATTATAATATATATAATGTCAAACTAACATTTTTTTATACCCCAAGGATATTTTTATATTACTATATACACACATATACTGTATTCTATTTAATGGGTAACATGTATTCCATTATAGTGTGGTTCATAATTATTTAGTCAGTTACATATTAATAAGTTGTTTCTAGTTTTTTTTTTCTCTCTTCAATAAAATAAATGCTGTATAGAAGATCCTTGCCCTGAGCACATCCACAGAATAAATTCCTAGAAGCTTATTTGCTTGGACCAAAAATTATGTCTATTGTAAAGGTCTTTATGATCGTTTACACCACTCAGATTTTCTCACAAATGGTCCTGGGCATTGAGTTCTCAGCTTAACATCACCCTCTCAGACCTTTATGAACAACATGGTAATTTTTGGTTGTCTGTTAATATGTTACTCATTGTCTTTTGTGTTTTCTACCAGAATGTGGGTCCCATGAGAACAGAGACAGTTTTGGACTTCTTCACCATCAGTAGGTACACAGTAGGCAGTCCAAAAATAGTTGCTACATAAGTAAACATTAATATTAGTATCATGATAACATTTCATGACATTTTGTTTACTAATAAAGAAACAATAAACAGAACTGTGGAGTGTTTTTTAATCTTGGTCCTTGGACCCGTTTATTTATTCTGTAAGTGACTTTATGTAGGTCTATTCCTTTAAGTAGCATTTATATGTATGTGACTCCTACAAACATATTTCTAACCTAAATAAAAATGATATCCCTTTAAGAATTCCTAAAGAATAAATTCTAGAATCTATGTAACCACTTCTTGTCACTTTCATTACTAATATGCTTGTACAAACTATAATAATTTCTCATCTGAGTTACTAAAGAGCCCTTAAATTAGTCTCTCTGATCTACTCTTATTCTTTTAAAATCTGCTCTCGAATCAGCAACCATCAGATAATTTTTAAACATAGGTCAAGTAATATCACTCCTCTTCCAAACATCAAAATGAACATTATACCAGTAATAACTCACATTGACATTTGTGTCCCTGGATATGATACTATGAGAAGGGCACATCAGCTCTCTCTTATTTTTCCCCAAAATTCATAACCTTGATCTAATAATGAGAAAACACCAGTCAAACCAAAATTGAGTGACATTCTACAAACTATCTTACCAGTACTTACCAAATGTACCACGGTCATAAAAGAAAATGAAAACCAGACAAATTATTACAGCTTGGAGATGACTAAAGACACACAACAACTGAATGCAAGATGATATAATGGATTGCTTCCTGAAACAGAAAATGCATATTCATTTAAAGATGGATAAATTGGAATAAAGTCCGTACCTTAGTTAATAGTATTATGCTAACAATAATTTCTTAATTTTGACAAATGTACTATAGCTATTTAACATTAAAAAAAAAGGTATGTGGAAAAGTTCTATCTTCACAATTATTTTGTAAATCTAAATTTATTTCAAAATAATAATATTAAAAATAATTTTGTGCCTTTACTTTTCACTTATAAAAAGAAAATGGAGTCTCATTGCACCCACAGTTGCTGCCTCGCTCCACTTGCCTTTCCCCAGCATCTCTTACCAACCTTTTGATTCATTTCTCCTCACTCGTTTGATCACTGTGCTCAACCAACTTCCTTGATTTTTTTTTTTAATTGAGAAATTCAGGCCTCAGGGCATTTGCACTTGTTTTGAGATCTATTTCCTCAATTTTCCACAAGGTTTTCTTTCTCAGATGTCTGAGCAGGTCTCTGCTGAAAAGTAACCTAAGAGTAAATCTTTCCCTGACTATCTTTCAAAAAGTACCTCGCCCAATCACTCCACTAGCAGTCACAATTTTACTCACCCTCCTTTATTTTTCTTTATAGCAACAGTCAATATCTAAATAGAAATTGATTTATGTGTATATTTATTGTTTTTTTCCCACTGTTCTGTGAGAACAATAACTTGGTTTAGTCACTACTATTTACTTTCACCTTTTAGAATTTTCTGTGGTATGTAATAAATAATAAATATTTGTTAAATATATAAGTAAAATAACAAACTAGTTTGGCTGGTAAATTATTGAGAAGAAGAATAAATTTAAAATTATAAATAGTTTTTTTTTCACTTCAACATTAAGCATTCCAATTTATCTAGTAGATACATAGTTAGAAACATTCATTTTTCCAAAAGAGCTTAAAATATAAAGTTATATTTATGTCATATGCCTAAAGGAACAATTAATATAACTAAAGGGTTCAAACTAGTGTCTATAGTATAATGTAGCTTTAATAATTATTTATAGAAAAAAATGAGTGAATTAACAAATAAACTTTCTTTAAAATATTGGTACAATTTTTCTTCTTGAACTCTCAAGAGTATAATTTCTGGTCCATTTATTTATCTTATGTAGAGTTCCAATGGATAGGCAAATTTCAAAATGTAGGAAATAAAGTCAATAGCAACAGTAATTCATGAAAATTCTCTCTCATTAACAGCTGTTTTACTGCAGGTAAACATAAGATGCTTTTAAAATAATGTTTTTTAGGATGTCACTCTTAAGAATAATGTTTGCAGGTATAATGAACCAAATAATTAATTTTTTACCAACTTCTCTAGTTATTATTTTATGATACCAAAGGGAAGTTCTATGTCATCCTGAAAGCCAGTCATTGATCAGGATTTAAATAGTATGACATCACACTGGGAGGTAAAAGCATATTGTATCCGTAAGAAGTTTTAGTATACTCTAGAGTTACTTCGGGATCACAAAGTAATTAGCCAATAATGTTAAAAAGTTATGGCTAATTTAACTAATGGTTAATGGAGCCTAGTTAAACTGCCAGAGTGGATGAGCCCAGAGAGATTTTGTGCAGAAACACACATTAAAATGAGGGTCCTTTATCTCCTTCTAGAGTGTAATCGGTATCTGGAATGATGGGTTCTCATTTTAATAATATGCCAAAAATATGGTTTTTAAAATACTTTTAAAATGTAAGTGTGAATAGTTACTAACAAAAAGACAGAGAGTTGTCACTGAGTGTATCATATAGATCAAAAAACCGTTCTCAGGTAATCCCTAAGAAAGCATCTTTTTCTGTGACTACTAGGGTAAATGGAACACTAATAAATATAAATAAGATTCTTCTTTCCTCTACAGTTTTAATATAAAGCAATAACTACATTTATGATTCATGGAATAAAAGTAAAATGTAATTAAATGAACCAATGGTCAAAATGAAATGAAATGAAAAGGGATATAGAGAAGATAGATTTGCAGAAGTAAGGTTTCCAAAAAGGTTAGAAAAAATGGCAATGTCTTCTAAATAACAGTTTTGAAGATCCTATCTAAAGGGCAATGCACCATTCTTTATGAGCTTCATGTTTTATTCATTTAATGGTTTGAGCTTATAGAAAAAAAAAATTCACAAAGCTAATGTTATAGAATAGATCCTTTACTGCAGGAAAACTCAGCTTCCTACTGTGAGAAATTCACTTGTTTTCAAAGTACCAAATGTAAGTAATGTATGAACAAATTGACTTACAGACCAAAGACAAAAGAAAAAACTCTACACAACAGAAAAAGCCTTTAATGCATCAGGCTATGTAAGCAAGTTTGGGATGATTCTAGTTCACCAGGAGGAATTTCTTATTATCCGTATGTGGAATACAACTTGACAAATTTATTATGATTAAAAATATTGAGAGCAACTAGCATAAGCACCACATTTGAAATAATAAAAGGATCTGCTTGAGTCTCTAGTTTCCACCATGAAAATAGGCAATGACAAAACTTCAACTTAACGTATAAAAGGAATGGTATTTTCAATGACATGGCAGGATTCAAATTACAAATAGTAAATAAATCAGAACTTTTTCCAAAGTCATAATACAATCTTTTAAACTTTAATAGAGTTAGTCAAAAATAATTTTATAAAAAATGTAAAATACAAACAACATATAATTCATTTCCACATGGAAATCATATATTTATGTAGTCGAACTTTGCTGATTATGTACAATTAAAAAAGCTCTATGTCAAGCACTGCGGAGCAGTGGACAGTAATGTTTTTAATTTCCATTGTGGATAAGAAAAAATTACATATATTATAAAATTATAACATAGTCATATAGATATATGTATATTTTTACAAATTATACTATAGTAAGTTTAATATAGGGTCAGCCTGTAAAAAGTACTAATATAGAGCCCAAATTTGCTCTCAGATTACAGTTAAGGAGAGGTTGATTCCAACAGGGAGAAACTGCAAAGCTATTTAAAGTAGGTGGACTTTAAAGTAGATGGGTAAGATTTTAAAAGTATAATATCATGGGAAAGATATATTAGGTTATTTGAACAACGTCTCATCCACTCATTCATTTAACAAGATAAGTAGGAAATGCCTATTCCTAGGGAGTAGAGTGTACACTAGAGATGCAAAAACAAATTAGAAAAGATATTTGCACTTAAAGTAATCATAGTTGAGAGAAAATGGCAGACAAATCAAAACTAAGCAGTGTGACATTTTCATTTCAATCATAAAATTACATGCAAACTATTACTAGTGGATAGAGGTGAAGATCATAATCAAGCTTCAAGATGTCTAATTAGATTTTCAGAGGATTAATAGGAGTTAGACAAGTTAAATAAATTGGTTCAAATACCAGGCAGAGGAAACCAAAGTCACAGTCAGTTTAACATGATATAGTCAACAATGTAAGAAATCTGATGTTAATGGAGCAGAGATTATATGTCATGTGGCTTTGAGAAACAAGATGGGAGGGATAGGTGTGGGAAAGACCATCCTGTAGCTTCCTGTAGGTTAGTAGATGTGAGGTGCACAAGGATGCAAGTGCTCATTTAACATGAGAAGGTGTACAGTTTAGTTAGTTAGGTGAAATGTTCCACTTGATGCCGAAGTCAGTGTGATTCTCCAACACCTTCTTTATTCATTAAATGACTATCCTGGCATTGGTTGTCTTTTGTACCCTTTATGGATAAAAATTACAGTATCCATTGTGATTCTCAATAAATACTTGAGAATAAGTGAATATTAGTATAATAAACGCTGAGATATTAGTTGGAGTTGTTTTTTTTTTTTTCCTGGCCAACTGCAGATGAACAAACAATTTTAAAATCTCAGTGACCTATAATAAAGCATTATTTCACAATCCTGGGGCTAAACATCAGCTGTGGTCAGTTGATCGTATCAGTCTTGGGTAGACACAACGGGTTTAAGGTTGGGTTTAAGTTGTGCCCTGTCAATGCAGACAATATTGATCCCAAGAGGATAAAAATTGGTTCTTGGTTTGTGTATGTAGTATTAGATATTATAATAATTTTTGATCTTCCAAAAAACCATGATATAGACACAAAGACATGGTATATCTATTAAATCAAAATTTTATGGTGTGGGGGCAGTGGGAAGGCAATTCAGAATTTAAAAAAAAAAAAAAAAAAAAAAAAGATGTCCAAAATGTCTTCGTTGAGGGGAGGAAATACTGTAAAACAAGGTACAGAAACACTGGCTTGTTTTTCCAAGTAGCCTCATTCTATGATCCAAAGTGAAGGTGCAATGTCTACCTACAGCATGCTTTTCCTTCAGGCAGAGATCAGAAACACTGAAAAGCCAAGCCAAATCATTCACGCACACTGAAAGCAAGCTTCTGTGTGCTTTGTTTCTGCTCACTCTCCATTACAGAAAACAAATAACAGCCCGAAATTTAATGAAGTATGTTTACCCTACTTGTTCTAGTAGGAGACATTGCAAATTCACAAGGCAAAGGCTGTGTGTGTATACTAGTGTTATAACCATGACTAGAGAGGGGAATACAATAATCTAATGTAACACAGATGATTTCTGAAGTTGTACAATGAGTATAAACAACCTACAATGGTGCCAATCTTTAGCACAAGTATTTGGGATAACAATCAAAAACTGGGGCTGAAATTTATAAAACAAAGAAGAGTTACTTTGAGCAACTTTTTCTCCTTGAACTTGCATTCTAACTCACTGAACAAATTGCTTGCTAGTTAGCATAGACAGCATTTTGACTTTATTGAGCTTTTATGTAAGATCTGAAACATTTGCAAAATCTCTGTTTTAAGCTGCACTAAATATTTAGGAGATAAATGACGTAAACAGAATATAAGAGCTCATGGAGCTTAATTTTATTAGCAGTTTTATTATTTAAAAACATATTATCAGAAAATGTCTATGGATAGTATGTTTCTATGGCTGAAATAATCATACCAGTATGGATAAATTACTATGAAATGATATCAGCAATAAAGTTACTGGATAGTTTGCTCTTGTATAATGGCAGTAACATCATCACTAAGTTCTTCATCAATAGGGTGGAAATAAATACTTCATAGTCTATAAACTATAAAAGACCTGTCAAGATGTATATATTAATGAAAAGCAGCTGAAAGAAAGGATCATTAACTTCACTTATAAAAATGGTGAAGCATTTTCACTGTGGACTTGGAAAAAGTCATTGATTATTAAAGTGAACATTTAAGCTATTCTAAATAAATATTAATAATGATAATAATGGCTACATCTACAATACCAAAGTATCTTAGGAATTAAAACAGGATGAAACTAAGAAACAAACAAACAAACAAAAGTAACTTTTGTTTCCTTCAAATACACAGCTCTGATGGGGAAATTAACAAAATAAAAGTTCTTTGAAATCAGTCAATAGCTGTGAGTTAGAATGTGGTTAATCATGTAGGCTCTGATGTCAGTTGCCTAGGTTTACATCTTAATTCTATTTAATTAGTCATGGAAAACTTCACTTACTTCATCTAACACTGAAGAGAAAGTATTCAACAAGTATTGTTTATTCTTATTTAATTGCTATCCTCAAATCTTCTGGAACAGATTTCAAAAACTGTCTCTGTGGAAAAAAAAAAGAAAAAGAAAAAGAAAAAAAACCACATATTAAGTATTTTCAGCTTTGCAGGACACAGGGTTGATCACAATTACTCGACTCTGTCATTGTAATGTGAAAGCAGTTCAGCCAGCTCCGTCTGATGTTATATTTCAACTTCACTATAAAATACTACCAGCAAATACTACCCTTTTACTCTCAAAATTATTGATTATTTGATTAGCAGCTATTCCCCCACCAAACTATCTTGTTTAGGTATGCTTAGTATTGTGCTTCAATTTTCCAAAGGAATAATTATTAAAACTAATTCATTGTATATTCCAGCAAGAAGTTAGCTGTTCTATGAAATACGTGCTCCCTCTTATATAGTGGAGAAAGGTTCCTGGAAAGAAGATGTCTAGTCAGAGATTATTTTCCTTCGCCAAGTTCCATGTGGACATACGATTGATTTTTAAATCAACAGATTGTGAATTCAATCTATGTGGGCAACTTACAAGGCTGACACATAAAAATTTCCTCATATACTTATTTTGAAAAGTCTGGGTAACACATTCCAAGGTAACCCAGGAAAATACACTTGGAAGACTGCAGCACCTCCAGAGTCCAAATGACTGAGCAGAGCCTCTCTGCCAAAGGGCAGGAATATTCATATTGGACTATTGGATCAGTCAACAATATACTTTTATATTTTAAAACACCTGAAATTTAAAAGTTTATTTGTTACTACAGCACATATTAAAATAACTAATTGACAATTTACTACTGGGCAGTGAGCCCATTCATAATAAAACATTAATGTATGTAGTATTGGTTTGGAAGTCAGGTGGTAGTCCCTGAAAAAGATCTAAAAAAAGGTAAAAGATGAAGTGCCTGCTATGTGAGTAGCTCTAGAAGAAATAACTGAAAGCTATAATGTTAGTACATATTAATTACTTCCCATGAATTACCGAAAGACAAGCTAAGGCAAACTATTTGTTAACAGAAATGAAATTAAGTAGATCAACCAGAAATTCTGTTTTAAAAAATGCACACTAAAAACTAACTGACAAATCATGAGGTGATAAAAGGTGTTGAATTAAAAAAAAAATAAAAACACATCCTGTTAATTTTTTTCGGTTGGACAAAATGTTAAATAAATTCCACTTTTTTTTCCCAAAGTCTATTGTTTCAGATGCTTACAAGGTGTCTGCTACTAAGCTACAGGCCCAAAGTAGCAAATAAATAATCATGCTTCAGAATTGTGTCTAGGAAAAGAAAAAAAAAAAAAAAGACATGAAGGATATAGAAACTTAGCCCACTTTATTGTTTTCAGTGACTAAGAATCAAGAGATGTTAATTACCACAATTTCAGCAATTACTCTTTGCATGCATCTTTATTTTCATTACTGGTAAAAAGGATACCGACATATAGTTTATGATGTTTGGTTGTAATAAAGTGAGGAATTCCATTTTGTGATTATTTAGGAGATGAAGTTATCTGCTAGGTGAAGGAAAACAGTGGCTTAGTATATCTGAGAAGAGTAGAAAATACAGACATGGCTACTATGTAGAAAAGGAGACAGTTAAATTGAAATAATAAAAATTTTAGCTCCTTATCATGGAGTGATTGGCTCTGATGTGAGGCTATGGGTTTGTGGAGATATCTTTATATTAATGGTGTGTGTTGAGAATCAACAGCCTCTCTGTCAGCACAGAAAAGGAAATCACTGGCTTGTTTTGAATTGGTGTTTTCCCAGGAAATATGAGGAAAAAATGTGATGCCAGAGACAAGAGAGCAGGGGAGATTCCAATGCTGACATAAAAATGGATCAAGTGAAATAACCCTGAAGTTGAAATTAGATACAGATGGAAGGGAAGATATGAGTAAATTTATAAGTAAGCAAGACTCAAAGCAGTCATAATTCTGTAAAAAGTAAATCATAATTCTGTAAAAAGTAAACAGTGTATTTGATACAATATAGAAGCTAAATGGAAGGATAAAAGATTGTGATCAGAAAATGAGCTTGGCTGATTTCAGATGAATAACATTTCTTTAATGTTACCCAAGGGTGTAAGTTTATGGATCTGAAAGTGGTTTGAGCAGAAAGAAAGGTGATCCCTTTCTTATATCTCTAGGACATCGAGGCAAGAAAGAATGAGCACCATGAGAGTGACCTGAGCACCCATGCTTTATTATTCTTCATCCCAAGAGTGAACTGATTTGACAGCATGGAATTAAAAATGATAACAAACTTACTGTAACAGAAAAATGAGTAAGAGGCATAACAATAGATTAGTGATTCCCAAAATTTATGAAAGACACATATGAAGGATTTTTGCTCAATAGAAGAGACATGAAAGATGATTTCATGCACATGAAGGTGCTGTGGTTGAGGTGGGAGCCAATCTGACTAAGAGCTCATGTAAACTCAGTAGTTACATGTTTGTTCTCTTCTTTGCCCACTCCCCGCCTCAACACTTCAATGCAGAGTGAAAGGCAGCCTGGCATTTGCATTTAACCCAGTCAAAACCCCGAAGGTATTAATAATTTGAAAGCACTGCCAAAAGAGAACTGGCGTTTCTGATAAAAAGTAGGTAATCCTGCAAAAGAAGACTATCTTCCCATCGAAACATTTGAAAAAGAGCTGAGATTAAATGATCTTACCAATATGCAAGACAGCCCTAGCTAGCCTTCTCTTCAGTAAGAGATGTACGGTGGGGAAAGACAAAAATACACAAACGAAAAGGAAATCTATAAGATTTAGCCACAATACTCAGCATAGTCTGTCATTATTTAATACATTAGCGAAGAAAATAACATCTAAGAGAAAATAAAGATCATTTATTAAAAATAACCTATAGAAAACCAAATTAAATTTTATAAGATATTGCCTTCAAAAAATCGGGAGATTAACAAGAAAAAGAATAATTTAATCAGAGGGCAAGAAAAAGCTCTTAAAATTAAAAACGTTTACTGAAAACATCAATATATGAGTTAACTAATAGTCATTTCACAATGAAAATGTACCTAGCTAGTGAAGTAGAAATAAAGAAGGTATGCTACATCTTAAAAATCTTACTTTTTTATAGTGAGAAGCAATAGATATTTTTAAATTTTAAGTTACAGTGGAAATAAAAATAAGTAAAAATGGAATTTTTTAAAAATAGTATATCAAGTAAATCTAAAGAGCAGAAGGGTAGGTTTGAAGACTATCCATATCTATTATAAACATTTTTGTATCATTTAATAGAAACAGAATGGCATAGAGGACCTCTGTTGTCACACATGTTTTTTCTGAGGCCCTAAAGCTGAAGACACTGAGTGGTAAGTACCCATTCATATTCAAATTTTCATGAGATTGTTTAGTGATGCATAGGATCCATTGGATAGTTATCTGATTCTTAGCCCATCACCCACTTTCTGGTTAGGAGAAAAATAAGATGAAAATAAAAAGCAATTCAAAAGTAAGGAGACTATTAATGTTCTTGTTGGACAGATGCATACTTTGCAAATATTTTCTCCCATTTTCACTGTGTTTATTATTTCCTTTCCTGTGCAGAAGTTTTTTAGTTGGATGTAATTTAATTTTTTCTGTATTTTGCCTTTGTTGTTCATGCTTTTGAGGTCTAATTCAAAACATCCTTCTCCATGTTATGTATTATTTCCCCTATGTTTTCTTCTAGTAGTTTTTTTTTTTTTTCCTCATTTCAGGTCTTACATTTAAATATTGAATTTATTTTGAGTTAATTTTTGTATATGGTGAGAAATAGGAGTCTAACTTCATTCTTCCACATGTGGATATTAAATTTTCCCAATTCCATTTATTGAAGAGACCGTCTTTTCTCTATAGTACATTGTTGGCACCTCTGTTGAAAGTCAGTTAGTTGTGGATTTGATTCAGGACAAGGAAGCCCCCAAACTGGGACTTAGTTCAGATTTCTTGGCTTCTCCCAGGAAAGGATTCAAGGGGAGCTGGTGGCGGTGTTAAACAGCAACTTTCACTGAAGTGTCACTGTAAACAGAGGTACTGCTCCTTGTGGAGCAGGGCTACCCCATAGGCTGTGTGTCCACAGTAGCACTTCAGAGGCAGTCCTGCAGTGATATTTATACCCGCTTTTAATTACATAAAAATTAAGGAGTGGTTTGTGCAGAAATGTCTAGGAAAAAAGGTAGTAATTTTCAGGTTGTTGGGTCATTGCCATGGAAAGGGATGGGGACTTCTGGATATTGGCATGACAATGGCAAATTGACATGGCACACTGGTGGGCATGCCTTCTGGGGAGGTGCTTCTGCTCTGGATCTGTTTCAGCTAGTCCTCGGTTTGATCCAATGTCAGAACCCCACCTTGAGTGGAGTCCTACCTCCTACCTCAGATGTATTTCTGTGTTCTCTGTCCTATTGCATTGGTCTATGTGTCTATTTTTATGCCAGTACCATCCTATTTTGATTACTATAGCTTTGTAGTATTCTTTGAAGTCAGGTAGTGTGATGCCTCCAGCTTTGTTCATTTTGCTCAAGATTACTTCTGCTATTCACAATCTTTTGGGTTGTCACCCAAGGAAAGAAAATCAGTATGTCAAAGAGATATCTGCACTCCCATTTCTATTGTAGCACTATTTACAGCAAGCAAGATATGGAATCAACCTAAGTGTCCATCAATATATGAATGTTATAGAAAAGGTAGTTATATATACCACATTTCCACATATAAACAAAATACTTTTAGCCATAAAAAAGGAGAAAATGTTGTCATTTGCAGCAACATGGATGAAACCTGAGATCATTATATTAAGTGAAATAAGCCAGGCACAGAGAAATACTGCATGATCTCATTCATATGTGGAATCTGAAGATGTGTATCCCATAGAAGTAGACAGTCGTATAATAATTACTAGAGTCTTGGGAGGGTAATAGGAAGGATAGGGAGATTTGTCAATGTATACAAAGTAATTGTTAGATAGGAGGAACGCATTCTGGTGTTTTATTTTATACTTAGGTTGACTATGGTTAGCGATGTTGTATATTTTAAAGTAGCTAGAAAATATAATTTTTTTAATGTTCTCATGACAAAAATATGGTAATTATATGATGTAATGGATATGCTAAATAATTTGATCTGATTCTTATACAATGTATACATGTATCAAAACATCACACTCTACCCCATAAATATATACAATTATCATGTGTCAATTAAAAATATTTTTTGAGTATGGGAATATTTTAAAGAATCACCAGCAGGTCAATTCTTTTTTACAGAATTCTAGCATAAAATGTCTTCTCTCCAGGGTAGAAATACAGTGATGTTTCACTTCAACAGTTTAACTCAAAAAGAAGATGAGTCCAAGAGTTTGCTTAATTGAAAAAGACTGGATTTGTCTAGCAAATGGGACTGGATTCTTGTCTCTGCATGGATGTTGAGCTGTAGAAACCTGTATACCATAATAATTTACTACCCTTGCTGAGTAGCTGAGAGTGTTTTAAGACTATTATTCATGCACCCTAGGCTTTGGAAGCTACTATGAGTGGCTCTCAGTAAGAAAAATCCTAAAGATGAGAAGCTGTCTAGAGCTGCTGAGGATACTAGTTTAAAAGAGAAATCAGGAAAGAGCCTTACCTCTCTTTCAGAATTTCATCAATTTTGCAATGGACTTAGTGGACAACGGAGAAGGAAGCCAGACTGAGGCATCTTGACAGGAACCAACAAAAGGGCTGCCTAATGCGGTGAAGAAACCATGAAGAAAATGCTTCTGTGATTTGTGCTATTAGAGGCAGAACTGAAGAAGTATCACAAGAGGATATCCAGAAAATGTTTTTCTCACTTTAGGAAATGGTGTGATTATTCACTTACTATCCCTTACCAAGAGTCTGAGGAACCAACAAACAGCCTATGAGAGAAGGAGACAGCATTTTGGGTGGGAGTGTTATGTGGAGAACACCATTCAAGAGTATAGAATCACATGTCAAATGGGACCTCATGTTTCCCTTTTCCCTCTCTGTTCTATCCTGTTCTTGGGGGACCCAGAAGAAACTAGAACAGTAGGGGGAAAGGAATGAATGAACAGGAAAAAAGGACAGGTCATTTGATATTTATTATCACCATAAATTCGGGAGCCTGGGCCAGTCCAGAGCAGAAGAAGAAATGTGAAGATTTAAATGAGATATGAGATAAAAGTGTGATTTACACTGGACTGAGTTTCTTCACACCTGATCAAGATCTAGAATTTTTTGATGGGACACAAGTTTCTTCCTTTGCTTGGTTGATGTTGGAAAAGAGGGAAACCAAACAGTGATTAAGATAGGGTGTCAAACCCCATTTCACATCAAGTAACAGTCTTAGGAGTTTTATTTCCTTTGACGATGAAGCAGCTTCTACATTTATAAACATTGAAACTCTGAAATCTTACATTTGAGTCTGTGTTGAACCATTTTGTTTCCTTTAAATGTTACTTTTGACTCTTTTGATCTTAAAGACATTACTCATTCTTTAGATGTTTTGAGCCAGGCTTTGTATTTACATTATTCATAGCTTCCCAATTTATCCTTTTTTATCTTTCATATTCTTTCAATTAGCTGATTCCCTAGATTTATCATTCATCAAAATAGGAATAAAAGTGCTACATTGACAATTTTGTGTGTGTGTGTGTGTGTGTATTGTATGTGTGTGTTCCTAACTTTGAAAGTCATTCATGTGTTAGAAAAGATTTAAAGGACACTAAATTTAGCCAGCAATCCTATTATAATTATTATTTTGATATAAATCCTTAGTTCTAACAGTTGTATCTCTCATCACTAGAACTTACTGTTGCATGTTTTCAGATCAGTTTTATTTATCTATCCATTGATTCAACATATATTTGGTAAACTTCTTGTCAACCACATGTGATACCAGGTAAACCAAGAGAAACATTACTGCTATTATATAAAGGAAGTCAATAAAAAAAAGGTAATAATTACAAACATGTTTTAAAAGAGTTTGTCATTTTAGACAAGAAAATTTAAAAAAAAATAACAAAACATTTTGAAGGCAGAAAACACATATATCAGATACTTGGTGGTTAGGGTCATTTTTGCTCCCCATAAGACAGATAATGTATATATTCAGCAAACACATACTAAGGGTTGTCTTAGTTTGTTTTGTGCTGCTGTAACAGAATACCTAAAACTGGGTCATTTATAGAACATAGATTTATTTCTTGTAGTTCTGAGTCTAAGAAGTCCAGGATCTAGGGGCTATGTGTGGTGAGGGCTTTCTGCTGTGCCATCACATGATGGAAGGCATCACATGCTAAGAGAGCACGTGAGAGAAGGAGAATACAGAATTGCTTTTAGGCAAACCCACTCTCACAATAATGAACTCCCTCCTGAGATATATTAATCCATTCATGAAAGCAGATCGCTTATGACACAGTCATCTCTCATAGGCCTCACTTCTCAATATTGTTGCTTTGGGGATTACATTTCCAACACATGCACTTGGGGGCACACATTCAACCTATGGCAGTGACTCAGAATAACTCAGATAGAAGGAGCCAAAACACAATGTGTCTTTCATCTTAGTCTATTTAGTCCCTATTTGGTTTAATTTTCTGACGAAAGAGAAATTGGAAATATACATTATTTATAACACAGTGATAATCCTGACTTTAGTGGCATTACTACAAGTCAGATCAAAGCCAATACATAGGAATTTCAAAAATAAAACATATTCACGAATTTTAAATAAAATACTTGAAATAAGTACAGTAGAATATGTTTATATTTCAGTTCATGAACATTAAATTTCATCATATTTTTGGAAGGTGATATTGATCCAATTATTTATTGGAATAGAAGTCTCCTCCACTATTTGCTGATGTTCACATTTATAAAACTTGATCAAGCAGGTAGTAGTAAACACTTCTTGTATTCTGTGTTGCACATGAAGTTTGTCTGAGCACATTTATCTAACCTTAATATACCTCCTATCAAGTTTATATTTTTAAAATCCAGATGAGCATTTTTTAAGGAATCAGGTCTTTATTTCCATTATTGAAGGAATTGGATCTTTATTTTTCTCAATCCCTTGGAAAGTTTAGGAAAATAATTTGCTCATATTTCCCAGATATTGACTAGTACCTTTCATTTTGCCTTTGTTTTTTAGAATAGTTCAGCCGTCTCTGATTTAATGTGGTTTTTACTCTCTTGCCTGGATGAAATTTTAGTAGTTTTTAATTTATCTGTTTTAATAATAATCATGGAGAAAACATTATTAAATATAACAAATATTAGGCTTATCTCCACAATAATTTAGCCATTTAAGCCATGCATATTTTGTATATTTTCATCTGCATCTCAGAAAATAAATCACTATCATAAAATCATATGTAGAAAAGCACACAAGCATCTTAAATGGTAGTCATTTCCATCACAGTTTTTGAAAACCAAGAAAACTGAACAGCAAATAATATCTTTTGAGTTAGATAAACATATACTGCAGAAGTTTCCAAAATCTTTACCCTAATTTGAATTGATTTAAAATTTACAGTGGGAAAAACTCTTCTAATAATATACAGACTCCATGTAAAGGATGTAAAAAATGACGTGAGTCCTATGAGTTCATATCACAATGCTTTGCTCTTTTAGTCTGCATTTGAGCATTCTCTGATAAATGGTACTAATTATGTTTATTGATGCACGTATATACTAATGAATATTATCTGTGGTCTTACACATACCTGACATAGGAAAGGATACTTCTTCCTACTCCTTACACAGAGGATTTGGTTTTACAAACTCGTGTTCTACACTGATGTGAGTAGAGAGGGCAGAACCAGTATTTCCTTTCATAATGGAAAGACACACTTGCATGTGTGCACACACGTGCACATACACACAAACACACACGTGCAAATACATATGCACACTTCATGATCAGTGTGATGGTCATTGAAAACATAGGCTGGACTAAGAAACTGAAATTTTCAAACCCAAATTTGTCCTCCTTGGAATGTTTTACCTACCGACTCTCCGTATTTAATTTGTACCTTAACCTCAATCTATGTTCTCTCTTTTAAAGGTGGAAGATTAAACATGTAGACTAAAGGAAAAGGAAGTGGAGGAGAAGGAGAAGGAAAAATCTGAGAAACAGAGGTCTTATATCAGTGAGGTAAAATCTAACATTGCTTATTGTTATTTGAGTAAAAAAGAATTGCGCAGAGTAACAAACAAATACAAAACAATTCAAAGCAAAATAAACACATTTGAATCCTCTTTCAGCCTCCTGGTACCCAAAATTTCTTCCTACCTTTAAGCACAGTTACCTCTAATTTTAATAAAAGCTAAAAATCACTTTGAGAAGTAGAAATATTCAAGTTCTATATCTTTACATGTGTATTTTTCTGTATGTATATTACATTTCACTCTAAACTTTAAAGAAAACTATGTGAGACAGATTCTACATAGTGATATTATATTTAGTAACATCATTTCTCAATGTGTTTACAAATTATCTCAATAATACTAAATATACATCGAATGTGTACATTTTTTTTAAATTATCACGAAAACGTATCCATGTATCTTATTATGTAGAATTTTTATCTACTTGCTTGTTACGTGTTAGTTTATTTCTACTTGTTTTGTGGCTTCAAAGTGTAAGTTCTCAAATTGGCTTCATGTAATCAGGAGCCAGAATACTCAGCTGACTACACTCTGTACTTTATAAGGTTTGCCAATGTTAAAATTATTATACGTGTACTTTTACCTCAATACATTTTAAATCTTCATTTATTTTCTAGTTTACATTTCATCATTGGGATTTAGCAAGCTCCATGACTTGAAATAAGTCACTGAGTTTCAAGTGTCCAAATAAAAGTAGAAGAAAAGATAAATTGCTTTCTTTTGATGTTAAGATGTTTCAGAAAACAGAGCTGCCAATTATTATTATTATTTTTATTATTATTTTGACTCCTGTCCTAATGTGATAGATAGACACTACCACCTCAGCTTCAGGTGTAAGCCACTATGCCTAGCAAATGTTATCTTTTGAATATTTGTCTTTCTTCCTGTAAATGACATAATGAGAATGTTCTCTGAGAAATTTAATTGGTAAACAAAATACAACAAAACTCATTCTTGCAGGCAAATTTTTAACATATGTAAATAAAATCACAATTTTGTATGTCTCAATATAAACAATAGAGTTTCAATATTTGACATAATAAGATTAGATTTTCAAATAGCAAGAGAGAAATTCTGTTATTTAAACAATTCCAAAATAACGATTTATGCATTTTTAGTGAGCATGGAAGAAAAGATTAAACTGACTAGTTATCAAAAAATAAAAAGTAAAACTGTATCAATAGTAGGATATTAAATTTAAAATATTGCATATCTTTATATTATTGTGGTTAAAAGATACCTATTTTATTAGTGAAAATGCTAAGCCAATACAATAATTTTGAAAAGCAATTTTAAATTTGCATATGCAATTATATATTTTTTAATTTCACACTAATTATAGACTTACAATAATTTTTTATAACAACTTGTAGCAATATATTTTAAGAGCTATCAAGTTTCTCTATGCCTTGATCCACTAATTTCACTGTATTAACATTTACCATTGGGAAATATAATAAGCAGAGAAACAAAATCAGTGAATATATCCATGCCAATATAATTGATAGTAGCTACAATTTGGAACACAAAGATAAGTGCAAAAATATACTTTTAAATAGATTCAATATATATGTAATTAAAAAAACAATTCTGAAGCCTGCAGAATGAGGAAAATTCTTATGATATATTAAGTATAATTTTTAAACTAAAATGACACTACTATTATCATAACAGCTATGGAAATATGCATAACCTAGCATAAGAATAGGACAGGAAGGTAAAACTATACACTTATTTGTGAGGTTCTTGCTTTCTTTTTTTTTTCCTGTAATATAAATTGCAAATATCATCAGAGACAAAATCTACTGAGTGGCTGTATTTTAACAAGTGCTATATTTATATTATAACATTTTATTGATGCTCAGCTAAGGATGAATATTAAAATTATAACTGACAACAGCTTGTTTTTTTCTTCCTTAATGGGATATACAATTCTGGTTAATTTTCAATTGATGGGAATTTGGATTAAGAGAAATATTGCCTGTGGTTTATTCATTATTTTTAGTAAAATAAGTGAGCCTCAGAATGATTTACTATTTTACGCAAGATTTCATAGTCAGTTATGTGGCTGAAATGATATGTGAATCCAGTCATATCTAATTTCAAAGCCCTCTATTTGTCCACCAAGAAGAACTGTGAAATAAATAAATCTGTGTAATAGATTCCATAGACTATTTTATCAAGAAGACATACAGGACCCGCCAATGTGAGTGATATTTGTATCTGTAACCTTTTATCTGTAGGTCCGAGGCATTTTCCTCTCAGCACACACATGTGCACACACGCAGACACACGCAGACACTCACACACTAAATATACTTTTGTGCATATTTTAATAATTGTTTTGAAGGCAAGTTGAGAAAAGTATGCCAGAGGCTGCTGATCACACACATTTTTTAAAAATATTGTGTGATTCTTATTTATTTTATTCATTGCAAATTGCACATGCTCATACTTCCATATTTCTACTTATAAGTGTCTTAGTACTGCAATAATGCTATTTTTAAAAGCAAAACCCACTTTAAAGAATTGTCACTTAACTAATAGAGTATCTTCTTAAACATTGACTTTTTTGTTTGTGTTTGCTACCACAGCAACTTTGGTATATATTTATTAAGATATTTATAGATTTGAATCGTAATAATTATTTTGTCTATTTTTGTTTTTGTTTTTTTGAAGAGGGTGAAATGCTCACTCACCCACAAGCGATGACAGCAAAAAGATGCTCAATACATACAAATTAAGTGAAATAATAATATTAGATGTTAATGTGCCTAACATTGGACTGCTTCATGCCTAATTTCAGTATGATATTATAACCTCAACCAAATATAAAACTAAATACAACAAGTTTTGAAATTTATGTCTTTGGCGAAGTCTCTTAAAGGCAAGGATGAAGCAGAAATTCCGCACAACATACAGCAAAACTTTCAAAAAATAATATTTTCTATCTTGTTCCAAATTCCCACAAAGCATATGTGTTGATAATGATCATTTCTCTCTGGGTTAAACTCTAACTTACGCTATATTTTTCTCTATATAACTTAGTCTCTTCCTGATTCATTATCCCTTTTGTGTGCTCTAGAAGAATCCTGCGTTTTTTAAAATGTAAATTAATCTAGTATTTCTTTCTAATTTTATTCTACCAAAGCAAATAAAATAAATGTACTTAAAAAGTTTAGATAACCAGTAGGAAAAAAAAAAAAAAAAAATCTCAGAAAGCTCTCAGTGTGTAAAACTAGAAATGTGCTAATTTTTTATTTATTTTTTCTAAGTCACAGAATGCATACCAAATAAATAGATTGTGCTATACACCTTTTATTTCCTTCGATTTTTAGGCCTAATTTGAAGGGATCTTATAAATTCATGAAAAACCCTGGAATATATTTCTTTTCTCTAACAAGGTGCCCAGTAAGGAGAAGTTGTCTTGTTCTATTTTGTTTTATATATTATTGTTGTCAATGTGGATTTTTATGGAGGAAAGGAGCTCTACCAGCTTTGGAAGTGACTTTGTTTCAGTAAAATTACACTTTAGAAGCCCAAAGCACAGTGTTTTATTATTTGAAAAACAGTGCAAAGACAATCTGGAACCTGAAAACTGAACTAATCGTTTTTAATATAGTAAATTGTGTTTATATGTGATTTCCGATATTAAACATTAGAAGTATATTTCTCTCCAAAATAGATTTGGACTAGACTACTGTTTTCATTCACATAAATTTACATTAATTTTGAAAAACTCAAACATCTAACGATGTATTCTAAAATTTTTGGGTTACTGTATTTTGGGGCATGGAGTTTAACCACATCCTATAGCTGGATGTAAGAATGTTTGCTGATGTATTTATAATATATTTCTCCTGGCATCATAACTGTTAGCACTGTCATTTTTTACTCCTACTCCTGCTGGCTCTCAGATTGGAGAAAGAAAAGACGTTTTACCTCTGGAAAGTGAGTGCTGCATATAAGGCAAAATATGTCCAAGGGGCATGAGGGCTAGCCCCTGGACATTTCTTATTAGGGGGCATGAGCTAGCCCTCACATATAAAAACTTGTTCAAACTAATAAAGTTATAAGCCTAAAATTTTAGGGCCATTTGATGGCTTGTACTCTGTCATCTTAGCAAAACTACATTCCCCAAAATTCCCTTGACTGAATAGTTCTGGTTTAGAATTGGCAACAACAACAACAACAAAAATACGTGCAGGTCTTGGAAAGTAGAAGGAATTAGAAACCATTAGGCTATCAGGGTTGGTGTGGGCATACAATGCCACTGAAGCTCACACACATCTGATATACCAGTTTCAAAGTGACATGTATGCTCAGCTATGTGATAGAATTCAGGAACAGTTCACTCATTCCATCGACACTAGAGGCAGCTAGAAACCAATGTGGGTTTCAGGTTGTTTTTGCTCTCTCCAATTCAGGTCGAGCTTTTCTTTCCAACTGTCAGCCATGAAGGCTTATTGCAACTTCAGCAGCAACAATCTGCCATGCTTTTCTTTGCCTATCTTTTCTTTCGTACAAAGCTTAATCTCTATAAAACATGCTTTCTTCCTTATCATCAGTGGTGGTTCTGCTTTCCTAATGAAATCCTGACTGGCATATGTTTGTGGGATAGTAGGACAGGCAGCTATGCTCAGCTTTCTATTTTTTATTGTTTCAGAAATTTATACAATGTTTTAAATATACAATATGACCTTAACAAAACTTCTAGGAAGTTAAGGAAAGCAGCTTGATTCATATGTGAAGTGAAAAGTACAGACAATTCCAATTGCCTGGAGTTAAAGGTTAAGAAGTTCTGCTAAGTGGTTTGATAGCTTCAGTTAGCAACATGGAGAGTTTATGAAAGGAGAGGCAATAAGAAAGTATGAACATAGATTTGAAATACCTATAGGTGCTTTTATTAGTTTTCTATTGATGCTATAAGAAATCACTACATATTTAGTGGCATAAGAAACAAAAATTTATTATTTTACGGATACAGAAGTCCTACACAGGTTTCACTGTATAGTGACACATCAAGGTATCAGCCAGGCCATGCTCCTTCTGAAGGCTGTAGGAGGAAATCAGTTTCCTCCCTTTTCAATTTCTATAAGCATCCACGTCTTTGGTATATTAGAATGTTCTTGCATTACTGTAAGGAAATACCTGAGGCCAGGTAATTTATAAAGAAAAAGGTTTATTTGGTCTCACAGTTCTGTAGGCCGTGCATGAAGCATAGTGCCAGCATCTGCTTCAGGTGAGGGCCTCAGGAAGCTTACAATCATGCATGAAGGTAAAGGGGAATGCACATGTTATGTGGCGAGAGAGGGAGCAAGAGAGAGAAGAGAGAGTTCCAAAACTCCTTCAAACAACCAGACCTTGCATGAACTAACTGAGCAAAAACACATTTATTACCAAAGAGATGACGCTAAACCATTCATTAGGGCTCCCTCCTATGATCCAATCACCCTCCCACTAGGCACTGCCTCCAATATTGGGATCACAGTTCAACATGAAATTTGTAGGAGACAATATCCAAACCATATCACTTTCCATATGCCCCTCTTCAGTCATCTTCAAAGCCAGATATGTTGGATCTTCCTCTGACTTAAACCAGAAAAAGTTTTCCCTTTGGAGCATCCATGTGATTAGATTGGCCAACCTGGATAAACTCAGATAATCTTCCCATCTCGAGATCTTTAACCTTGTTCTCACCTACAGAGACCCTTTGCCATGTAAAGTAGCATTTCTTCAGGTTTCGAAGAGTAGGATGTAGACACCTTTGGGGTAGGGAGGAATTATTCTGCCTATCACAGTGTTCAAAGGATTCATGTAAACCATTTATGATGAAAAAAATCTTAGAGAAACGCTAGAATTCTTATCTGTCATAGAAGACTAATGCTTTGGATATACTCTGCTTTGAAATCTAATAAAAGTAGGAACTTAGACTTGAAAATTAACTTAAAAATTAGCAATAGTTGTTTTGTTTTGTTTTCAGGGTTTTTTTTCCCCTAAATGGGGAGATATTTATTATTTTATGTTGTTTTCATTATTGCTTTAAGTGTATAGTGTAAATGTGCTTCAAGTCTTGAATGAGATTATAAAATCAGGGAAGTGAAGGAATTAAATGTTTAAAAATATTGCACATATTTCCATATAAAACCCTGTTTTATGTAAGTCAAAGAAAAGTAGTTAGTATTATCTTAATATTTTTGTATATTTCAATTATTTATACTTGTATGAACCTAGTTAATGAAAAGCTTTTTATTTGTTCTTAATTCAAGAGAATTAATATTGTGCATATATTTGTAAATTCTGGGGCATTAGTTATAATAAGAATGTTACATTCAAAATGAGCAGTTATTTTTATAATCTGCTCTAACCTACGTTTGCCACTTTAAGGGGATAAACACATTCATCTACCAAGTAAATTGTAAGTCTTATATAATTTTGAACTCAACAGTTCTTGGATGATAACTTTTAAAACAAATGTATATATATCCCTCTTTAGTCAACAGAAAGAGTCTTAATTGAATTTCATAGTGAAGAAATGTAAAATAAATGTGATTTTAATTTAAAATTTTAGGTAAATGACATGCAAACAACTTCCAATTTTCTTTAATAGCATTCCAGAGTTTTGCAATCTCAAAAAATTTTGGGTCAATCAATTATTCATGGAAAATTTCACTTTAAGTACTTTAAGACATATGATTTAAACTAACAATTCACAAAAATCTGAAACAACGCATTTGAGGCCTGTTATGTTTTTTCAAATATAAATTATCTCTTTTATTTTTTTCCAATAATGCCCTGATATAGGTATTAAATGCAACATTGTACAAATGATTACTATGAGACTCTAGAGTTTAATAAACCTGTTCAGACCCAGAATTCTAATGACTTTAAACCTGGTGACTTTCTTACCACACCAACCATTTTAATTTTTCTAAGGAGAATCTGTTATGAGCTGTCAGTCTGTAGCTCCTGCAGAGGCTTTGCTTCCTTTCTGGCATTCTTCTCTCATCCACTAGATGAAAGGAAGATGTATTTGCTTTCTGTTTATGGTATGTTACTCCTCTTATGCTATGTTTGTCTTTATCTCCAAATTACTCATTGGATACCTCTGGGTCCTGAGTCATCTAACAAAATACACTTTGTGTAGATAATTTTTTTTTATCTTCTTAAAACTATTTTAATGCACATATTTAACTAAAAATTCCCTTCCCAGTGGATTTATAATATGCTACTGAGCGTTCAATAAATGAGAAACTTGCTATTCATCAAGGTAACTTAATTTTTTTAAATTTTACTTTAAGTTCTGGGATGCATGTGATGAATATAAAAGTTTGTTACATAGATATACATGAGCCATGATGGTTTGCTGCACCCATCGACCCATCATCCAGGTTTTATGCCCTGCATGCTTTAGGTATTTGTCCTAATGCTCTCCTTCCCCTTGCTCCCACCCCCTGAAACACCCCCATGTGTGATGTTCCCCTCCCTGTGTCCATGTGTTCTCATTGTTCTACTCCCACTTATAAATGAGAACAAAGGGTATTTGGTTTTCTGTTCCTGTGTTAGTTTGCTGAGGATGATTGTTTCCAGTTTCAACAATGTTTCTGCAAAAGACATGAATTCATTCTTTTTATGGCTGCATAGCATTCCGTGGTATATATGTACCATATTTTCTTTATCCAACCTGTCTTTGATGGACATTTGGGTTGGTTCCAAGTCTTTGCTATTGTAAATAGTGCAGCAATAAACATATGGGTGCATGTGTCCTTATAGTTGAATGATTTAATATCTTTTGGGTATATACCCAGTAATGGGATTGCTGGGTCAAATGGTACTTCTGGTTCTAGATCCTTGAGGAATTGCCACACTGTCTTCCACAATTGTTGAACTAATTTACACTTCCACCAACACTGTAAAAGTGTTCTTATTCTCCACAGCCTCACCAACATCTGTTGTCTCCTGCTTTTTTAATTATCACTATTCTAACTGGCATGCAATGGTATCTCATTGTGGTTCTGATTTACATTTCTCTAATGACTAGTGATGATGAGCTTTTTCTTATGTTTGCCACATAAACCTCTTCTTTTGAGAAGTGTCTGTTCATATCCTTCGCCTACTTTTTGATCGGGTTTTGCTTTTTCTTGTAAACTTGTTTAAGTTTCTTGTAGATTCTGGATATTAGACCTTTGTCAGATGGATAGGTTGCAAAATTTTCCCCCTATTCATAGGTTGCCTCTTCACTCAGATTATAGTTTATTTTGCCATGCAGAAGCAGTTTAGTTTAATTAGAACCCATTTGTCAATTTCGGCTTTCATTGCAATTGCTTTTGGTGTTTTAGTCCTGAAGTCTTTGTCCAAGCCTATGTCCAGAATGATATTGCGTAGATTTTCTTCTAGGGTTTTTATGGCTTTAGGGTTTACATTTAAGTCTTTAATGCATCTTGAGTTATTTGTGTATAAGTTGTGAGTAAGGAGTACAGTTTCAGTTTTCTGCATATAGCTAGCCTGTTTTCCCAGCACCATTTATTAAATAGGGAATCCTTTCCTCATTGCTTGTTTTTGTCAGGTTTGTCGAAGATCAGATGGTTGCAAATGTGTGGTGTTATTTCTGAGTCCTCTGTTCTGTTCCATTGGTCTATATGTCTGTTTTGATACCAGTACCATGCTGTTTTGGTTACTGTAGCTTCATAGTATAGTCCGAAGTCAGGTAGTATTATGCCTCCAGCTTTGTTCCTTTTGCTTAGGATTGTCTTGGTTATACGGGTTCTTTTTTGGTTCCATATGAAGTGTAAATTTTTTTTTTTTTCTAATTCTGTGAAGAAAGTCAGTGGTACCTTGATGTGAATAGTATTGAATCTATAAAGTACTTTGGACAATATAGGAATGCTTGTGATTTTTGCACATTAATTTTATATCCTGAGACTTTGCTGCAGTTGCTTATCAGCTTAAGGAGTTTCGGGGCTGAGACAACGGGGTTTTCTAAATATACAATCATGTCATCTGCAAACAGAGACAATCTGATTTCTTCTCTTTCTATTTGAATACCTTTTATTTCTTTTTCTTGCCTGATTGCCCTGGCCAGATCTTCCCATACTATGTTGAATAGGAGTGTTGAGAGAGGGAATCCTTTTCTTGTGCCAGTTTTCAAAGGGAATGCTTCTAGGTTTTCCCCATTCAGTATGATATTGGATATGGGTTTGTCATAAAAAGCTCTTGTTATTTTGAGATAGGTTTGATCGATATCTAGTGTATTGAGAGATTTTAGTACGAAGGGATGTTGCGGCCTTTTATTAAAGGCCTTTTCTGTGTCTATTGAGGTAATCATGTACTTTTTTGTCATTGATTCTGTTTATGTGACAGATTACATTTATTGATTTGCATATGTTGAAGCAGCCTTGCCTCCCAGGGATGAAATCGACTTTATCGTGGTGGATAAGCTTTTTAATGTGCTGTTGGATTTGGTTTGCCAGTATTTTATTGAGGATTTTTGCATCGATGTTCATCAGGGATATTGGCCTGAAATTTTCGTTGTTTTTTGTTGTTGTTGTTGTTGTTGTTGTTGTTGTGTCTCTGCTAGGTTTTGGTATCAGGATGAGGCTGACCTCATAAAATGAGTTAGGGAGGAGTCACTTTTTCTATCGTTTAGAGTAGTTTCAGGAAGGAATGGCACCAGCTCCTCTTTGTACCTCAGATGGAATTTGACTGTGAATCTGTCTTGTCCCAGGGTTTTTTTTGGCTGATAGGATATTAATTACTGCCTCAATTTCAAATCTTGTTATTGGTCTAGTCAGGGATTCGACTTCTTCCTGGTTTATCCTTGGGAGGTTGTATGTGTCCAGGAATTTATCCATGTCTTCTAGACTTTCTAGTTTATTTGCAGAGAGGTATTTATAGTATTCTTTGATGGTAGTTTCTATGTCTGCGGGATCAGTGGTGATATCCCCTTTATCATTTTGTACTGTGTCTGTTTGATTCTTTTCTTTTCTTCTGTCTTAGTCTAGCTAGTGGTCTATTTATTTTTTTTTCATTTTTTGAACCAAAAAAACCAGTTCCTGGATTCATTGATTTTTTCAAGGTTTTTTTTTTTTTTTTTAAATTTTTTCATTTCTCTATCTCCTTCAGTTCTGCTCTGATGTTAGTTATTTCTTGTCTTCTGCTAGCTTTTGAATTTGTTTGCACTTGCTTCTCTAGTTCTTTTAATTGTGATGTTTGTGTGGTGATTTCAGATCATTCCAGCTTTCTGTTGTGGGTATTTAGTGCTATAAATTTCCCTCTTAACACTGCTTTAGCTGTGTACCAGAGATTCTTGTATGTGTTATCTTTGTTCTCATTGGTTTCAAATAACTTCTTTATTTCTGTGTTAATTTTGTTATTTACCCAGTAGTCATTCAGGAGCAGGATGTTCAATTTCCATCTAGTTGTGTGGTTTTGAGTGAGTTTTTTAATCCTGAGTTCTAATTTGTTAGACTGTGGTCTGAGAGACTGTTTTTTATTATTTCCATTCTTTTGTGTTTGCTGAGGAGTTTTTTTACTTCCAATTGCATGGTCAATTTTAGAATAACTGTGATGTGGTGTTGAGAATTATGTATATTCTGTTGATTCGGGCTGCAGACTTCTATAGATGCCTATTAGGTCTATATGTCCGTAGCTGAGTTTAAGTTCTGAATATCCTTGTTACTTTTCTGCCTCACTGATCTGTCTAATATTGACAGTGGGGAATTAAAATCTCCCACTATTATTGTGTGGGAGTCTAAGTCTCTTCGTAGGTCTCTAAGAATCTGGATGCTCCTGTATTGGGTGCATGCATATTTAGGATAATTAGCTCTTCTTGTTGCATTGATCCCTTTACCATTATGTAATGATCTATTCTGTCTTTTTTGATCTTTGTTAGCTTAAAGTCTGTTTTATCAGAGACTAAAATTACACCCTTTGCTTTTTTTTTTTTTTTCTTTTTTCTTTCCGTTGCTTGGTAAATATTCCTCCATAATTTATTTTGGGTCTGTGTGTTTGCATGTGAGATTGGTCTCCTGAATATAGCACATGGATAGGTCTTGACTCTTTATCCAATTTGTCAGTCTGTATATTTTAATTAGGACATTTATCTCATTCCATTTAAGGTTAATATTGTTATGTGTGAACATGATCCTGTCATCATGATGCTAGCTGCTTATTTCTCTCAATAGTTGATGCAGTGTCTTCATAGTGTCATTCGTCTTTATATTTTGGTGTGTTTTTGTAGTGGCTGGTACCAATTTTTCCTTTTCCTATTCAGTGCTTCCTTCAGGAGTAGTACTTGTTACAAGTGACAAAATACCTCACCATTCACTTGTTTGTATAAAATCATTTTTTCTTTTCTAGGAAACTCACAATGACTTTATATCACATTGTTAAAAAAAATATGGATGCATTTTACATTACTCAAAATGTATTAGATTTAAATATTATATGAAATAATTTTAAATAAATTGGCAGATACATATAATGGAATATTATTTAAATTTTAAATAAACTGGCATATACATACATATATATATGAATATTATTTAACCAAAAAATGAAATAAATCCTGACATTTGTGACAGCATGGGTCAACCTGGAGGGCATTATACTAAGAGAAATTTGTCAGAGTACAGGAAGACAAATGCTATATAATCACATTAATATGTGGAATCTAAAGAAGTCTAATTCATGAAAACAGAGAGGAGAATGGTGGTTTCCAAGGGCTGGGAGGTGGGGGAAAAGGGAGGTCTTGGTGAAAAGGCACACACTTTATTTAGAAGGTAAATAAATTCTGGGGATATAATATACAACATGGTGACTGTAGCTAATAATTTCGCAAAAAAGAAAAAATTTCTTTTCTGAACCTATACAGAAAGTTTGCTGACCCTTATATAGTACTTCTGAGAATCAGTTAAAAGATAAAAGAACAAAGAATATGAGGCTTCAGTGGCATACAAAACTCCACATGTCTTTTGGAATAATAAAACATAACCTATTTACTCATCTTTTCTACTGGACTGCAGTCTACAAGCTAACATTTAACTTCATACCACATGAGCTTTAATCAAATAGTAAATTGCATTTCAAATACCCCTATCTACTCCTGAATTATTATCTGGTCCTTGGGTATTCTTATTAACCATTGCCTCAGTAGATCATTGAAAGAAGGTAATGTACTCTTTTTTGATTTCCAAGTTTGGGATAATTTTTCTTAATGCCACTGAAGTAAAAAATTCAATCAATCTTGAATCTCAATCAAGATTCAATCAAATTTAATCTTCTGGTTTCTGGTTTCTACTCTATTATCTAATCATATCTCTGTCCTAATTTCATTATAATTGGTTTTGAAGGCAGTTGCTAAGGCACATACCAAATGTATAAAACATAGTATCATAAAAATTTTCATAGACATGATTCTTTCTTATCATTTTACTTTTCCATTCCTTGGGATATGACATGACTTTTAAACTGCTGGCACTTATTTTATTCTTCATAATGTGGAGTTATTTGCTGCAGGTACGGCTTTCTTATTAGGCTATAATACTTTGCATCGTAGCAGAGTCCACTATTGTTACTGATTACTGCTTATAAAATTAGGTAGATCTTTAATGCACACTGAATTAAGTTTTGCAGATTTTTTGGTAAATAATCCTGCATCATATGAAACAGTGTGACATTTTGTAGACAAGTAGCAGGACTTCTCAAGTCTCTACTTCAATTACTTTAAGACAAGGTTACATGTATTTGAAAATCTTTAACATCTCCCAAAGATATTTTTCTCTTATGTTACATGTAAAAATATTTTATCATCTTTGTGCTGCCTACTGAAGTGGAAACATTCTAAAAGTGTCTTTTTAAATATCATACCTCTTAAAGCAACAGAAATCATATTTGACCCCCTTTGCATTGCTGAAGCAAATACTACTATATTAGTTAGTTTCCATATTGCTATAAAGAACTTCCCAAGGCTGCGTAATTTATAAAGATGTTTAATTTACTCACAGTTTAACATGGCTGGGAAGGCCTCAGGAAAAATGCAATCATAGTGGAAGGAAGAATGCCAAGCAAAGGAGGAAAAGTCCCTTATAAACAACTACAACAAAAAATCAGATCTCCTAAGAACTCACTCACTGTCACAAGAACAGCATGGGGGAAATCACCTCCATGATTCAATTACCTCTACCTGATCTCCTCCTTGACATGTGGGGATTATGGGGATTACAATTCAAAATGAGATTTAGGTGGGGAAACAAAGCCTAACCATATCAACTACGGTGGCTATTTGTTATTTTCAATTCATTATTTAGTTTTTTTTCTATGACATATTTTATGGATTCAAGCACCTATTATTGACAACAATATTATTCTGCTGATATATCTGGTCATTGTTACCACCAACACACTAACTTTAATAACATGTTTAGCTAAGAAGATACATGTTTTTGTCAAAATAATTTTTATGCATCATTTTTCATAATGTATGATAATTCTAAACCATCAACAGATAATCCCAAGCACCATAAAAATTTATTATGTTTTGAATAATATTCAATATTTTTAAGATTCTTAATGATTATATAATGTTGAGTTTCAAATTTTCATGTGCCTCGTAATTATGTAAGAAAGTTGTTATCATGAATATGACAACAATCTATCTGCAGCTATTTAAGATTAGAAGTCAGCAAAGTATCCAGGGATCTACATCGCAACAGGACTTGAGGAGAATATATTGGAGGCTGTCTGACCTCAAACTGATAGAAATGCTGTAAAGTATGCACTTTTATAAGATTTTGAATGAGACTTTGAAAGTGTTCCAAAGCCTTAGAACTGTGTGTTAAGCTATATTTTCTTTTTATATTTGAGAATCGTAAATATTTCCAGTCTCACTAGATTTAAAATATTTAATATCATACATCCATTGAACTGATAATTCCTTCAACTGAATCTTCATAGGAATTTATTGGCCCATCCTATTTTCAAGAATAGAACCCCAAAAGTCAAATTATTTGCTTAGTTCTGCGGGTCAAAATGGAGAGCCAGAAGAACTCCTCTGTCATTTACCTGTGGTTCTATTTAGTATCGATGGAGGGTTAATATCAAAATTAGACTCTTTCTGAGGTGGAATATTAGGTCAGATTGAAAGAGAAAGACTAAATGAGTGTATCAAGTAAGAGGATATGTGAAATAAGAATCAGAAGCAAAATCTAGGCAATAAGACATGAGGGCTTGAAGAAACAGAGGAGAGTAGGTTAGAATAAGTAAATGCATGGGATAAACTCCACTGATGTGGAAAGGAGTGTGGCACAGAAAGTTTAAGGTTTGCTATTTAGTCTGTATAGGAGGGGTGTGTGTGTGTGTGTGTAATTGAAATGGAAAAGATTGTAATATTATAGAAGTTTCCATAAAAATATATCTTGAATTAGTGGTAGGGGCTAAGAAAAATAGCGGGGGGAATATTACATATAGTGTATTCAAAAAGAAAATAATCACATCAAACACTAACAGAAAGTGAACAAGCTAGAAGCAGAGAAGAGGCATCAATAATGTACTGAAGGAAAAATAAAGAACTAACCTAAAATTCTGTATTCAAAAAGTATCTTAAAAACAATGTCTATTTGATTTTCTAGAGAAGCAGATGCTACAAATATTTGTTGCCAGAAGACCTGAACTGTAAGAAATATCCAAGTAAGTTCTACAAGCAAAAATGGCATTTCACCCAACGAGACTCGAATCTACTCAAATAAATGAAGAACGCTAAAAGCTGTAAAAAGTGAAGGTAAACATCATGCTTATTTTAATTGCTCTAACGGATAACTGACAATCTAAAGAAACAAACGGCAGTATATTTTGGGATTCACAGCCTATAAACGTAAACTACATGACTGCCCTGGGTGTAAGTTTGTCCCTTCACTTTCTAACTGAGTAAATCTTGGACAATTTATGGAACCTTCCCCATTTCAGTTTTCTTGTCCTTCAAATGGAAACGAGAATGGTATCTACCTCACAGGACTATTGCCAGAATAAAATGAGTTAACAAATATAAATATCGTGAAAGCACCACTTCATGTTCAGTAAACTCAAGAAATTATGGTTTATATTAATATTCTTTAGTATTATTTTATTACAGGGAATAAAATGTGAGATTAAACCAAAGTATGTTGAAGACCATATTATAAAAGTCATAAATCCTTAAATTCATACAGATTTTTCACTAAAACAACGGTTCTACTATTACCATGACTACTTGGCAATATTTTTTATAAACAGTTTTCAAGGCTCGACTTTCAGTGCCACTGAGATAATATGTCTAGGATAGAGCCCATTAATTTTTAAAACAAAACATACATAGTTGATTATAATGTAGTCTGCTACCATCCTTGATAAAACACTGTACTTCTAATAGTTAAGGGCCATGTTGTTTGTTTTTTATCATGTTTTCTCCAACTCCTCCCATAATTCTTGGCACAGAACAAACACTCAAAATTTTTCTTTAAATATTTGAATGAAAAGAGAGGTGGAAGGAGAAAGAAAAAGAGAGAAAAAATACTAAGATACATGTACAAATAAGATTGTCTACATGTAGAAAACTCAATATAATAATATCAACACACTTTTGTCTATACGCTACCACTACCAAAACTGAACAACAGTTATTGATATGAAAAATGAAGTTGCCAATTTACAGTATCATACACTGGGGAGAATAGAATCAGGACTCAAGTGACCTTAAATAGGGAGACTAGAACCAAGACCCAAGTGACACTAAATTAACTGGATTACTTATAAAAAGAATGTGCTGTATCTGTCAGTTAATAGCTAATGTAAAATTCATTGAAATGCTGTAGTATACATATTTCCTTTGTAATTTAATCAGAAGTTATTTTTTTCATATTTTAACAACAATTCAGGACACATAGAGAGAATAAGGAACAGATATATATTAAAGCAGTCATATTTCTTAGAGAAGCTGAGATTTAACAATAAATGCAATATTTATGTTATTATCATTTGGACAAACTGCATTGCCATTACCTGTAGAAGTAAATCTCTTGCCGTGATAGTTCTTCCTCTTTTAAGATTCATTAGCACTTTACCCTTCTTTTGAAATCACTCATTTTACTTTAACAATTCTTTAAAAGATGTGTCATTTAACAAACTGCTAGTTAAATATTTATAGAAAACATAAACATCTTATTTGTAGCAATGTCCCTAGCTCTAACAGAGTGCTGGTACATAGGAAACCCTAAATAAATATTTGTTAATTAAATAATTAACTAAATTAATTAACAGTCTTTGTGATTGGAATCTTTAGTTTTAAAAGTAAGGTCATACAATGTGTATGTGCAGTAGATTGACTTCATTGCAGTGACTTTTAGAATGATTCTGAAACTGTTTAGCTACATTGTGCTTCAGACCTAACTTTTTAAAAATGTAATTTCAAATTTTATTTTGTATTCAGGGAACACATGTGCAGGTTAGTTACAGGGATATAGTGTGGTGCTAAGGTTTGGGGTACAAATGATTCCATCATACAAGTAGTAAGCAGAATAGCCAACAGGTAGTTTTTCAACCCTTGCCCCATCCCTCTCTACTATCTCTAGTAGTCTCCAAGTCTAGTAGTTTTGTTCCTATCTTTATGTTCATGTGTACCCAATGTTAAGTTCTCAATTATAAGTGAGAATATGTGGTATTTGATTTTCTGTTTTGCATTAATTCACTTAGGATAATGGCCTCCATTTCCATCCATGTTGCTGCCAAGAACATAACTTTAAAGAGGACCTTTATTATTGTTCATAAACTTAATTTGGAATTAGAAATAAGTTGAAGCCATTGACATCTTTTAGAGGGCTTTGATGTGTTTATAAATGCATGAGGAAAATTATATTGGAAGCAGTATTAGATGAGGATGAGAGGTTGATTTCAGTTTCCTGTGAATAAATCCAGTTCCTCAGATATGAGATAGAATGAATGTCTAGTCATAGGAATACTTTAGAGAGACCTGAATGTTTAGGCAATTTCATAAAAATTGAGGAAAACTGGCTCAATCTTCTGTGGAAAGTGTAGTGAATCTACTGCAAAACTGTTGATGAATGACCAAAGGAGATGTATGTAAAGAAAGAGAAAAACCTTTGTTTATATGTAGAAATGAAGCAGTAACAAACAGTAATTGCAGGAATAGTGGAAGCTTAAGAATAGTGGACTTTGATGTTTATTAAGTTACTAGTATTCAAATTCCTTTATTCATTTGGAAAATAAAATAAAAAATGATTGCGCTCTTATTATGATTAAGGAACTGAAATTCATAGAATTAAATGCTATTAATATAGAATTAAATGCTATATGTATATTTACATTTTTTTAGAAGCACAATTCAAAGTAAATATATGTACCATCAGAAAATTGTACTACGGTCTGTGTAGATAAGAAGTAACGGAATTATTGGTGCATGTCATTGCATATACTCCCCTGCAAACCACTCAGATGCAACTTTCTGTCTGCTTTTCTCTTGTTACAGGGAACTTCAGAAGTATCATTCAAGAACCAATTTATAGATTTATAAACTTTTATGGCAGGAATGGACCTTCGAGGTTACCCACTTCACCCCTTGGTTATAGATTTCTCTGACTTTGAATAGGCATCAATAAAAGTATCTGCTGGCTTTGCCTCTCTCACACTCAAATAGCACTCATGCAGTGGGGACCTGATCATTAAGAAACACATACATTTTGTCACCTCTTTCATGTGAAAGAATTTCAGCAATGCAATGTAAATGACCTTGAACAAAATGAAAATTTGGGAAAAGAAAATAATTTTGCATTAGCAATCTTAAACTATCCTTCCTCTGCACACTCAAAACAAAGAAAAATAGAAAACCTCTACATCAAAATCCCTAAGTCTCCATATTGCATATGCCCTCTAAATTGAATTAGCTACTTTGCCATCATAGATAAAAATCTGCTAAGACTTTACCCTAAATTCCCTTTGGTACCAGATACTGATTACCTTGAAATAATTTATGCAACTCTTTTCTTTTTTTTTTATCAGTGACTGTAATAGGAGGATATATTTTGCTCTTTTGTATTACTATCTGTGGTTATTTTTGTTCCTTTCAATAAAATTAGATACTGAGAAACACAGCATTTTTTAAAATATCATATGGATATTCTGAATTTAAGAATTAGTGATTATTTTAACTTTCCCTCCACCACCTCACCAGGAAGCAAATGTTCCTATTATTGACAGAACAAATTTGTGTTTTTGGTCACCATCATGTTTTCAGGGAAAGCTCTCTGTGTTCTTGTATACCGAGATCCAGCATGTGAAAGTTCATGTCTGTAATACATTCTTCCTAATATACCAGAACAAAACCTGAGAAGGATGAAAACAAGTAAGTTCTTAAAATTATTTCCTGGAGTTCATTCATATTCTGCTAAATTTGGGTATGCACCCAAAAGATGGAAAAATAGCAATAATTTATTTGTTAATTATATGACTCAACATCATCCAGGAGTATGGGGAATTAGTAATTTTAAATGTGCCCTTTTCTTTTAGAAGCACGCTAGTATCTATCTTATCTCTCACAACAATATGCAAACCAGTATACATGTGAAATACAGTAATATGTAGAGCAGGCATCTCCGTTGCTTGGATTCATCTCCTCCTTGGATTCCCACAAAAATAACCACAGTTAAAATATTTTTCAACTTCTGCCTAAATATCCTATAAATATTCTTTAAACCTCATTCATTGTACATTTTTTTTTATTTTTGTACATCCCTTGGAAAACCACATATTCTTTGTTATTAGGATTTGAGTTTTCATCATATTTATATTCCTATAATATATTTGGAAATATGATATATTTCATCATATTTATATTCCTATAATAACACTATGTGTCTAAGATAGTGCCTGACATGTAGTTGAAAATGAGTTTGTGCTGGTGAAAAAAAAATACATGAATTTATACTATAATGTTGTGGAAAGATTAATCTATCAATACCACCTGATTAGTTTATCAATGATCCCTAAAAAAACAATATTTCTTCCTGTCCAACATTACCTTCTCCCTATGTGTTTTGAATCCCATTCATCACTGCTCCTCGAGAAATTTTTCTATGAAGAATAGACTTTCACACAAAGAAATGATAAATGTTTGAGAGTATGGATATGCTAATTACCCTGATCTGATCAATATATATTATATGTACTGAAACATCACTTTGTACCCATGAATAAGTACGAAAAACAAAATTATAAAAGAACTCCCTCTCTCTACTAGCTCTTCAATTGCTCTCTTTTCAGCTTAATCTTTATAATATTTTAAATGTTAATATCTTTTTTCATATGAAAGGCTAAGATGAATCGCAGAAACGAAAGAAGAAAGAAACAGAAAGGAATGATGAAAAACTTCTGGACGTATACTGTTGATGATTGCACAACAATGTATACATACTTAATGTCACTGAACTGAGCACTTTAGCATTGTTACAATGGTAATTTTTATATTATGCATATTTTAACACAATAAAAATAAGCCTATATATTTATTGTTATTTTTCATTGTAATAAAGACAATTTATTTAAAGTATGTATGCTACTGAAGAAGTTCCAGTCACTGTGCATGTCACTGAAAATCTACACATATTACTAATTGATTTCCAAAGAAGAAATCAGGTATATGGTTTTATACAGGGGTTTGAATGTGGCAAGAGTTTGATCTGGTTATATTGTTGGTGTTCACTTAATAATTTAAGAAATAAAGTAAGTACCTGAAGTCTGTCCAAAAGAGAGACACTATAATAATGAGAAAATTGCAAACCATGGCAGGGAGAAACAGCTGCAGTACCCCCATTTGATTACCCTGCCTTAGTGTGGATACGATGAATTGTCTTTAAATAGAAAAGTGCTGTCATGTGGAGGAATAATTAAACTTGACAAAGGCAACCATGCAGGGCAAAACTAAAATCAATAGGTCAAAGTTATGAGAGGACAAATTTTAAATCTCAGAAAATGAGGTGAGCTTCCTTAAGAACAGTGATTTCCTAGTCACCAAAGAAAATGCAAGAAATATAGTAAGCAAAAATGTGTTAAAGACACAATACATGCATAACATAAAAAGTAGGCCTGAAGATTCTCGAACAGACTTTCGTATCTGGAGATTCAATAGATCTGTGAACTTTCAACAGCTGATGATTTAAGCTTCTTTCCTCTGGAAAAAAGGCATAATGCATTTTACTGTTTAAAATTACTAGTTTTAAAATTTCATGTATAATAAAATAAAAATAATTTATGCAAAATCCCTTTTAATGGATTTGAAAAATTTGTTTATGCTGAATGCAATAATATCTGCTGAATATAGCATTTCGTTTTGCCCTGCTCCACTCTTAAACATGCATACATGTATACACACACATGCATATAAACGCACATACATATGCACATATATAAAGGTAAACAGGGTAGTTAGAAGTTAATAATGTGGCCAGTTATACCTATTTGTGTAGAAGTTTCATTTAAAACTGTCCCCTGTTATCCATAAAAGATATGTTCCAAGACTGCTAGTGATTGTCTGAAATCAAAGATGGTAGTAAATTCAATGGCCTTTATGTTTCTGCTTATGTTTTCCATCCATACATTTAATGTACTTTTCCTCTTAACTAAGTACTTACCAGGCACTGTGGCTATAACTTTTTCAGTTTAAGGTAGCAACAGCAAAACTAGCATGAATTTCTTTTTCCTTTTTCACAATTTCATGGGTAGAAGATTTGTTCCTACCACAGGTCTTAGCAACCTCAGAATATGATTTTTTTTTTTTCTTTCCTCATGAAGTCAAGAACCTTCACCTTTTCACTTAAAGAAAGCATTTTCTGGCTTCTCTTTTGCATACCCAAATTGCCAGCATCACTATTACTGCACTTTGGGGCCATTACTAAATAAGTAAGGGTTCATTGAACACAAGCAGTGTGATACTGCAAAGGCCGATTTGATAATGAAGTCAGATACCAAGTAACTAACGAGTGAGTGGCATATACAGTATGGGTACTCAGAACCAAGGGATGATTCACCTCCTGAGCAAGACGGAGCCGGTCACTGTGAGATTTCATCATGCTACTCAGAATAGCGTGAAATTTCAAACTACTATGTTAATTTCTGCAATTTTTCCTATAATATTTTTGGACCACAGTTGACCACAGGTCATTGAAATCAGGGAAAGCAAAAAGTACAGATAAGGGGAAACTACTATATATGCACAACATCAATAACTATGAGAAAAGAATTAAGCTCTTTTATTACCAAAGAAAAGAAAAATGTATATTTTCTCCTAGGAAACACAGAATTTGGAGTTTCAATTTCATTCAGAGAAGACTTGGTAAAACAAAATGGCAATCAAAGCAATATTCAGCCTTCACCAAGAGAGTAGCAGTAACATGGACTAAACCTGTTTTCCTTAGGCAACCTGTCTCAGTTGTTAGATTAAGTACAATATTAAATGATGGCACTAATGTAGTTGTTCAGAATATCCAGTATGGATTCCTGGAATTGTCTAATATGTCCAGTATGGACTATTGAAATTGTCCAGTATGTAATGAAAAACTAAAAACATTACATTGAAAGAGAAACATGCTGAAAAGTAATTAAAACTAAATCAATACTAATCTCCCTATTAATTGCCCGCTTAAGAGAAGCAAATTACAAACAATTCATTTTTTTCAATCTCATTGAAAGTTGTATCTTTATGATTATGTCCCTGTAATATCTCACATTTACTTACACTTATAATTATTGTTGTTCTAATCTACTAAAATGACTTATTTCAGTGCTAGAATTAATTTCTTAAACTTTACTGCAGCAATGCCTAATAACATTCTCATAAATCTGAAGATACATTTGAACATTGTGTGTGTAAGGCTATTGTGAAAACATCAACTTAAATTTGCCAGTTTTAGCAGCTCAAAGATAGTCTGAAGAAGGTAAAATAGGAAAAAGTTCCCCAATACATCTACACTGACTTCACATCAAAGGTCAGAATAAAAACCTGCATCATGAAAATTAACATGGCTATTACAAAATCAAGGTGGGAATTGCAATCTTTTCAGCTAGCAATCAATTTCGCTATAAACATGAAAAGAATGCAGAACAGTAGAGCAGGAAGAAAAAATATTCTGGTCATCACACAATCTAGTTCAACATTAAAAAACAATAGCAATTCCTAACACTTTTCCAAACCATAACAATGAAGGAGCATTCAGGAAATGTTCCTTGTTTCATGTTTGCAGCTACAGCAAAGCATTAGCCAGTGAAGCTAAGATGTGACAAGAAAAACTTAAAAGAAGAAATGACAAATATGATTTTGAAGAAATCACATATTTGCCTAGAAGATAAAGAAGGATCACAATCTAATTTAAACCCCCATACTTTGAGCCAATTTATCATCATGTTTATTTTCCAAAACAAAGCATATGAAAGAAGTTCTCAAATCCAAGTGTTAAATTGAGTGAAATAGTAGATATCACAAAATTAGGCACAGTTTGAGGTTAAAATATTAGACAAATGAAATTTCAAGAGCATGTTAAACTGTATACAGGAATCAACAATCTATTGCCCATAGTCAAGCTGCCTTTGTTAATAAAGTTGCATTGGGATACAGCCATGTCCGTGTGTTTACATCTTGTGAACGGCTGTTTTTGATTATAGTAGTAGAGTAGAAGATTTGTGACAGAGATCCGACAGCCTGCAAAGCTGAAAATATTTACTATTTGCCTCTTTAAGGAAATATTGCCTTCTACTTCAAATAATATCATTTTTTAAACGGACGTTGACTGACATGTATACAGATATATACAAGCTCACTTGTCTACTTATAAGAAAAGTATAACTTTTTTTTGTTTTAAACAGAACCAGTGTATATTGGTTTACAGAGAACCAGACTACAGGAACATAGTAAGGACAATTATCCTTTTCCCGTTGACTATTCAGAATTTTATAAATATCCACAGTGAAATTCCATATATCATGCACATGCCTTTAAACTACATTAGTAATGTTTGTTTTCTTCTTACTCTCCCTTATATTTGTCTCACATCTATGCACTCCTTATTTGTGTCTGAGTATTAGAATTAGAAATTGAGATACCTCAATGAATAGGATGGTCAAATCAGACTCACAAGAGTCTTACTGAGTATCAATCTATGCTAATAATTTCAAGAATACATTTAATCACAAGGCACAGGAAGCGGCCTGGGATGTCAAAGTAGCTCCCTGTGCTCTTTTTTCCACATTAGAATATACTTTAGCCCAAATTAGCGTATGCAATCTGTAAGTAATGTATATAGACATCACACAGAAGGAAGCTATTTTGGTCAGAAAGCATCTGCGTTTTATACTTCAAAGTTTAGCTTTTGTGATATTTTCCAGGTAGTTGAGCAATAAATCCTGCTAAAAGCATACCCTATAGAGCAGACCCTCTACTGAAAAATTGCATAAGGCTTTTGCATTTTTGTGTTTACCAGAAAGTTTGTCAATGGCTTATTTAAAAAGATTTGACATTATTTGCTTTCTTTCTTGATGATCCCCCCACAAAGAAGATAATGATCTATAGTCATGCTGATAACACTTTGTTTATAACAATGTAAGCTATATTTATAGAACTAAGAGTATCATTATCTGGCTATACATATCAAAATTGGGAACTGAGACTGATCCTAGGAACAAACTTAAAAGTGAAACACACAGCACTGACTTCTTGAATTCTGATTCAAACACAAATACATGTAAATACACGTATCTATAACTTTTTCTAGCAAACTTTGAACAGCATTTGTTTATTTAAAACAAGAATCCTTCCAGCACTCTGGAGAAAAGTTCAATACAAATTGGACCTAAAATCCCTAATAAGCAATGGAATAAAAACCAAAGGATTTCAAACCATCCTAAACCAAATGTGAGAAGCACTGATCATTTGTGCATGTCTAGTGTCCAATTTAAAGTGAGGAATTGTTTTGAATCTTGTAGATATAGATTCAACCATGAAAATAGCAGTTTTGCTCAATTGCCCTGAGAAAATGAAGAAATCACTTGAAAAAATAAAAGATTAAGCCAGAGTGCTATGAATAAATTGCTAATAATTGTTATGGGAATTGATTGGCTCATAAACGCTTCACTCTATCATATTAACCACTTACTTCTGAGGAAGGTTTAAGTCCCATAAAATAGTTTTCATTTAGTTGCTAGAGCTAGTAAAGAAATAGGCTGGGAAGGCAGAATATATCTGGGAAGAAAAATGAAGCTTACTTTATGCACATTAACTAGGAAGAAGAAGCAGAAAGAGGAGGAAAAGAATGAAAGTGAGAAGGAAGGGGAGGGACACATTTAGCACTACACTGGCTCTTGGATGGTGGGAGACATAATAAATAATAAAAAAATAAAAACTTAAGTTTTTCAAAATTTTTACTATAAAATTTTAGAGCAACATTATAATATTTTATTATAAGATTATTCTATAAGATTATGAAGATATCACCTTCTGTTTTCTTCTGTTGCAATTATGTAACTTTAAAAAGATGTTTCTGAATATATAGTGTCTCTAGGTTTCAGCTGGTTTTTGAATATAACGTGTCACTGCTAGAGTTGCAGTTAAGTGTGAATCATCATTCTAGAGAAAGAGTTTAGACTCTATAGCCAATGTGTCCTGAAACATCACCTGATCTATCACTTACCTACTGGATATCCTTGATTTAATTTCTCAACTACTCTCACCCTCAAAATATGTCTCTCGATGAATACAAAAAGAGCCACAAGAAAATCCAGAAATAAAACCATGGCTGTAGGTCAAGAAACGTGGCCTAGAATTTCATGAAACTTGTAGGAACTAGTAAGCAGAAAATAAAGATATAATTTTGCACATGCATAGTTAAAATATTTTAGTATGCTTTTTAAAAATTTTTATTTTTATTTTCCCAAGTTGTTAGATCAATGTTTATAGGTATCTCCCATAATCTAAAACAACTTTAGTGTAGAAAATAGTATTTATGCCACCTAGACTAAAGAAAGGACTTAAATTTGCTTGAAATGAGTAACAGTATGCATGTTAAGAAAACAAGGGTAATAGAAACAAGATAAAAATAATAGCTCTTATTGAAGGCCCTAGATAGTTATATCACTTATTAAAGAGGGTCACTAGATAACATTAGGAAAAGAAATATAGTGTTATCTATTTGTTAGAATTTATGACTACTTGTGTTTTCAAAATTATAAACACCTTTTAACAACATGAAACACAATGCTGTTTAGAAATCATTCAAATAATGATTTAAATAAAAATAATTATTTAAATATGACAGTGCCATTATAAGTATAACTGACTTGTCTCACTTTGTTATTTGGAATACACATATCAATCAAAATGAATCTAAATTTTCCTCTGCCTAGATTGGCAAAGGGCAGAGATCTTTATTAATTACAAAAGCTAGCCCTTATTATTTTTGTCTACAGAAGAAGTCAACAGGAGACTCTAGTTTCCTGACCAAACAGCTCATTTTCTGAAAAACCAGTCAAAATTAGCTCACTCAGCAGTTTGATGGAAGGTTCTGTTGCACCACAATAATCACTGTGTCATGGTGAGCTGAACAAACAAACAAGGAAACGAACAAAATGGGAATTGCTTCGGTCAAGGTTTACTACCATCACTATTTCTAAACTTTTTTTAAAATTTTTAATTGGGAAGATGTCATTTTTCCCAGAGTTATATTCAACTGAGCTATTTCAGAATTAAACTGTATATGCGGCCCCGTGTGTCATTTTTATGACAATTTCTTCAACGTTGTTATTCCAAATCCATATTCTGCAAGTCATCCAAAGTGCCAAGATGTTTAGTTCAGAGGTATTTCACATCAATTGCATGCTTAACACATACCAGCTAGTCCTAGAACAATTCAAAGCCTAACGGTAGCTCAGTTTATTACTCGGTGATTTATATTCTTTAATTATGCTCAGCCGCTTTGCCATTTTTTATTGATTTCAGAGAGGCCAACTCGGGTTATGAGAATTCTTCTGGTCATTGGTGATTTCATTCTATATAAGGCTTCAATCATAGGTCTGAATAATGTATTTCTGAAAGTGTTACCTTAAGAATTTAGAATACTTTGGCAAGAAGACTCCAAGCAGAGAATACCATGGATGTGACTGTTTTCCTTAGGCAAAGCTGTTTTGTAGTACCACTGCCATCATGGCATTCCCTCTGCTTTGGGATCTTTAATTCTGTGTCATCTGAAATAGTCTAGATTATACACTAAATTCTGGAACCTAAAATGCTTCAATAGACTCAAGAAATACTCTTGAAACTTTCTTTCTTGCGTGTTCCCTCAATTTTTCAACTGTGCAGATAGACTATCATGTCAACACCATCTGTATCTGAAAAGCTTTCCTTGTGTTATTTTAAAACTAATGATACAAACTGACACATTGTGTTAGTCCTTTTGGGTTGCTGTAACAAAAATACCATAGACTGGTTAGTTTATAAGCCATCAGAATTTATTTCTCACCTTTCTGAAGGCTGAGAGGTATTAGATCAAAGGGCAGACAGATTCAGTGCCTGGTGAGGGCCTGCTTCCTTGTTAATGAAAAACTGTTTTCTGTTTTCTGTGTCCTCGCATGGCAGAAGGGGCAAAGAAGCTCCCTTGTGGCACTTTTATAAGGGACACTAATTCCATTCATGAGGGCTCCTTCTTCATGACCTAATTATTTCCCAAAGGCTCTATCTCCTAATACAGTAACATCGGGGGTCAGAATTTCAACATACAAATATTCAGGGGAAACATCCTATCTACATCATATGTTTTCTGTCCTTCTATTAATAGTGATACTTTAAGTCTAATGTCCAAAACAGACCACAATAGATAAGATAAACTGGAGTTATACCTAAAGACATCATTTCATGTAGCCTCTAAATATGAGTGTATACCTGAAGGGAAAGATTAAGTGATTCCTGAATAAACACATTAAAAAAAAAAAAAAAAAAAAGTCTGTTGTGGTTCAAATGGAGCTTTTTACATAAACCAAAAGGCATATACTTGGTTTTGTTCTTATGATCCTGTCAGTTTTCAGCTTCACTCATTTTCTTTCACCAAATTGGTATTCAGTGGTCTCTATAATAATCCCATTCTTGTCATACTGTTTTCAGTTGTATTTTATTTTATTTTATTTATTTATTTATTTTTTTTTTTGAGACAGAGTCTCGCTCTGTCGCCCACGCTGGAGTGCAGTGGCGCAATCTCGGCTCACTGCAAGCTCCGCCTCCCGGGTTCACGCCATTCTCCTGCCTCAGCCTCCCGAGTAGCTGGGACTACAGGCGCCTGCCACCTCGCCCGGCTAAGTTTTTCTATTTTTAGTAGAGACGGGGTTTCACCATGGTCTCGATCTCCTGACCTTGTGGTCCGCCCGCCTCGGCCTCCCAAAGTGCTGGGATTACAGGCGTGAGCCACCGCGCCCGGCCTTTCAGTTGTAAATGACTGTCATTATAAAGCTCTTGTCTTATAGCCTAGGCTAAACTTTTCTTTAATAAATCACATGACTATATTTAAGGTTTTAATGAAAAGGCTAAAGTACAAATGACTATTGCCTCTTTCCTTTTCCAGATGAACAGAGGAAACATTACATATTTCCTCATCAGGATTTTGTTTTTTTAACCTCCTTCCATCCTCCCACACTCAAGCACATTAGCCATGTTCCATGATTTCAAACGTGATGACTTGCATCCCCAGACTGCATAGATAGAAAATTTTCTCTCTTGTTTTTCAGAATAATTCTCTCTCTCTTTTTTTTTTTTTTTTTTAAATTTTTTTTTCTGTTTTGTTATGTTCCTGAATCGCCACTCTTGCCGTGGTTAGTAGTGACTAGCTTTGCTGGTATAATTTTGTTGCTAATTTTTTTCCCTTTATTCAATTGACTTCATTCCAATATATTTTTTTATTAGCTCTTTTCCATCTCCAGCTGCTTCTCCTGCATATTTTACTTTCCACCAAAAAGGGCTAACTTTCATACATATTAAATCCCAATATTTATTTTTACCTATGAAAAATTTCATACTTCATCTCTTGTATGTGATATTTGGGCTTTTAGCTTATTGGTTCTTTTAGATTGTTTAATTCATTGCTCACAAATCGCATTTTTAATTACAAAAGATCTTTGTGCTTTTAGTTTTTTTTGGTTTGTTTGTTTATTTGTTTGAGACAGAGTCTCTGTCGCCAGACCGGAGTGCAGAGGCTCAATCTCGGCTCACTGCAACCTCAGACTCCCAGGTTCAAGCAATTTTCCTGTCTCAGTCTCCAGAGTAGCTGGCACTACAGGCACACACCATCACGTGCAGCAAATTTTTGTATTTTTTTTTTAGTAGAGATGGGGTTTCACCGTGTTGGCCAGGATGGTCTCGATCTCTTGACCTCATGATCCACCCTCCTCAGCCTGCCAAAGTGCTGGGATTACAAGCGTGAGCCACAGTGACTGGACTAGTTTGATTGTTCATTTTTAAATTTTGAGGCTGATGATATATTGGAAAATTACGTTTCCCAAAAGCCTTGTCTCTGAATTAGACATACTTCAAAAAGATCCTCCAGTATAACAAAAATAGATGCATTTTCATCATAATATAATCCATATTCATTTTCTGACTTGAGCATTCTTTTTGATTAAATTGAGACAGGTGGTAACTTTAATCACTAGTCATTATCATATATTCATCACATAGTATTTCACTAACAGTTTTGTAACAGGTCATGATTAGAAGTATTTCATTTTTTTTTTTTTTTCATTCACAATTCAATAAATGTTACTCATCATTGCTCAGGGAAATATTTAATCTAAGAACAGTGTTACTCAATGAATAGATGAATGAGCTCTAATTTTGTTCATCATAATTTATTTGTGCATACTTAGAAGCAAGAAAGTAGATATACACAGGGCAAAAAAATTACTTTAACATTGGACAATATTACTTAAATGTCAAAATTCAAATTATGAAGGAGTATCTAAAAAAACTTATTGTGTAAATTATTTTTTGTCTGTAATTTGAGTAGTTATATAACATATGATAATAAGAAAAAAAGACTTATAAATAAAATGAATAATCTGAGGTAAACAGTAACAAGCTTCCTAAATGTATTTCCAAATACGCTTTCATAAAAATAAAACAGAGTAAATATTAGCTTTCCAGAATTGGTAATAGTGAATTAATAAAATTATCATTTAAATATACATAATTCAATAAATGCAAGGAAGAGTGTGGATTATCATAACTATTTGTAAGGTGAAAATAAAATAACAGAGCATCTTTATCATGTGATAACTTAGCAGCTTCCCTTTGATGCTAAGAGTAGAGTTAACTTCTCTTCTCCACTTGTATTTGAAGAACAAGTGAAGATAATACTGACCTTCTGATTTAGACGAGAAAGACTGAGGAGATACCCAGAGAGGAATCAAAGTGATCTCTCAAGTTTTTAGGAATCCATCAATTCCAAATCTAGGTCCCACTCTCAGAGGAAAGTTGAGGGATAAAATCAAATAAAAAAATATATATTAATAGCAATCTTGTTGTTAAATATATTTTTTCTATTCAAAATATTGGAAGTTTTCATCTTCTTTAAAGTGAAAAAAATTAGGAGAAAAAATATAGTTTTCACATTTTCTGAGGAAATGACATCTTCCTGGGTCACTCTTGGTATAAATGTATTTTGTTAAGTAGTATTTTAATCACAACTTCATAAGTCTAATGAATTAAAAACATATCTGATGTATGAAGTCACAATTAGGTTTAAAAAACAAAACATGAAAAAGGGAAGACTTTTCCAAAAAGGCATCTTACACTGTTTAAATTTTTTAAAAAATCACAGGTAAAAATACGCAATTTCTTTAATCTAGCCACTTTAGTAATAAATGGCAAATCAATTTAGTCTAGAAACTAGAAATGGACCCAAACCGAAAACAAATAAGGGAACAAATGAATAATTTTACAGCAGCGTGGAACATCTCTAGAGTAGTAGCTACAGGACATGTTATATAAAATGTGTATTTTCATATAGCTAGTGGAATGACAAGGTGAGTAGTTAAATTAGAATCACATAAGTAATAATCTCAAAACACCAAGGGAGTATTTTGTTGCAATTAGTGATGCAAGTTCAATAATTGAGCAGGCATAAGAGTGTTAAGAAAATAGATGGGGAACATGCTAGTTCACCCTAAAGATCAAGTATGTCTAGCATTCACGGTGCTCTATCACAATATATGTGTTGCTAAGGACTTAAAGATATGGTAATTCATGGAGGATCTTATGTTTGATTGTACCATCACTGTGGATATTTTAATATTTAATGTAAGTTGATAGTCTAATATCACAATGTAAATGCCCATGTGGCAAGCATAGCAGATAATGTGGTTGCTTTAAGCTGCAATAGCAGTATGTATTATTCATTCTTTAATAGAAAAAGAAACAGTCAAATTATCTGCTTCTAAGGGAAAACTAAATGCCAGATAACATTTATCTTGCAAAACCTCTTGTTGAAATGTGGCACAGAATTTAAGTTGCTCATTAGTCTTTTATTAGGGTAATCCAGGTTTCTTGCTATGGGGCAGACAACAGGATGTAGAAGTTTAAAAGACATTATTTTTCTATCACTAATAGACAAACACTTAATACATAATGCACTTAACATACAATGATTTACACAAATTACCCCTGGTTTCATTCCCAGCAGACATATCTTGGCATCTCATGAAAACAGAGATTGGAACATCTGTGCTATTACTGAACAAATCTCTTCCTAGAAGTTGCTCTGTAGCAATACCATATGGAGAAAATGTTTTCACATTTCTTTCATTCATTAGACATTACATTAAAAAATTTGTACAATTACTAAGAAGGAATACAGGATGAAACAAATCTGCTTGTAACATATTTACAGGCATCGTTCAGAGATATTGTAGGGTCAGTTCCAGACCACTGCAATTAAGCAATTATTTCAATAAAATGAGTCACAAAGATGTATTGTCTTCCCAGTGAATATGAAAGTTATTTTTACATCATATTATAGTCTGTTAAGTTTGCATTGACATTATATCTAAAAAGCAAGGTATATTCCTTAATTTGAAAATACTTCTATTGCTAGGAAATGCTAACAATCATCTAAGCCTTTAGAGAGTTTTAATCTTTTTGCCAGCGGAGGGTCTTGCCTCAATGTCGATGGCTACTGACTGATCATAGTGGTGATTACTGAAAGGTGGAGTGGCTGTGGCAATTTCCTAAAATAAGACAAAAATGGAGTTTTCCACATCTATTTACTTTTCCGTTTACAGAAGATTTCTATGTAGCCAGCAATGTTTGATAGCATTTTACCCATACCAGAACTTCTTCCAAAATTGGAGTTGATTATTTCAAATTCTGCCACTGCCTTATCAACTAAGTTTATGGAATATTCTAAACCCTTTGTTGATATTTTAAAATCATTCACAGCATCTTCCTCAGGAGTAGATTTCATCTCAGGAAACCACTTTTGTTTCTCATCTATACAAAGCAATTTATTTCCATTCAAGTTTTATCATGGGATTCAGCAATTCAGTCACATCTTCAGCTCCATTTCTAATTCTGGTTTTCTTGCTATTTCCACCACATCTGCAGTGACTTCCTCCATGGAAATGTTGAATGCCTCAAAGTCATCTATGAGGGTTGGAATCAACTTCTTCTAAACTCCTGTTAATGTGGACATTTTGATGTCTTCTCTTGAGTTACAGATGTTCTTAGTGACCTCTAGAATGGTGTATCCTTTCCAGAATGTTTTCAATTTACTTTGCTCGAATTCAACAGATAAATCACTATCTATGGCAGCCATAGCCTTGAAAAACCTATTTCTTAAATAATAAAAGTTCAAAGTCAAAATTACTTCTTGATGCATGGGCTGTAGAATAGATGTTGTATTAGCAGTCATGAAAACATCAATCTTCTTGTATATATACACAATGTTATCTATCTCTCTATCAATCATCTATTTAGCTACAGAGCTCTTGGGTTGCCAAATACATTGCCAATGAGCAGTAATATTTTCAAAGAAATCTTATGAGCAGTAGGTCTCAACAGTGGATTTAAAATAATCAGTAAACAATGCTATAAACAGATGTGTTATCATTCAGGGTTTGTTGTTCCATTTATAAAGGGCAGGCAGAGTCAATTTAGAGTAATTCTTAAAGGTCCCAGGAGTCTCAAACCAATAAATAAGTATTGGCTTCAACTTAATGTTACCATATGCATTCACCCCTAACAAGAGAGTCAGTCTGTCCTTTGAAGCTCTAAGGTCAGGCATTGACTTCTTTCTAGCTTCAAAAGTTTTAGATTGACTATTCTTCACTATAAGGCTGTTTTTTTTTCTATATTGTGAATCTTTTGTATAGTGTAGCCACATTCATTAGCTATCTTAATTAGCTCCTTTGGGTAACTTGAAGCTTCAATTGCACTTTTATGTTATGAAAATACCTTCCTTTTTTTTTTTTAAATTATACTTTAAGTTCTAGGGTACATGTGCACAACATGCAGGTTTGTTACACATGTATACATGTGCCATGTTGGTGTGCTGCACCCATTAACTCATCATTTACATTAGGTATATCTCCTAATGCTATCTCTCTTCCCTCCACCTACCCCACAGCAGGCCCTGGTGTGTGATGTTCCCCACCCTGTGTCCAAGTATTCTCATTGTTCAATTCCCACTTCTGAGTGAGAAAACACAGTGTTTGGTATTCTGTCTTTGCGATAGTTTGCTCAGAATGATGGTTTCCAGCTTCATGCATGTCCCTACAAAGGACATGAACTTGTCCTTTTTTATGGCTGCATAGTTTTCCATGGTGTATATGTGCCACATTTTCTTAATCTAGTCTACCATTGATGGACATTTGGATTGGTTCCAAGTCTTTGCTATTGTGAATAGTGCTACAATAAATATATATGTGCATGTGTCTTTATAGCAGCATGATTTACACTCCTTTGGTATATACCCAGTAATGGGATGGCTGGGTCAAATGGTATTTCTAGTTCCAGATCCTTGAGGAATCCCCACACTGTCTTTCACAATGATTGAACTAGTTTACACTCCCACCAACAGTGTAAAAGTGTTCCTATTTCTCCACATCCTCTCCAGCATCTGTAGCTTCCTGACTTTTTAATGATCACCATTCTAACTGGTGTGAGATGGTATCTCACTGCGGTTTTGATTTGCATTTCTCTGATGACCAGTGATGATGAGCATTTTTTCACGTGTCTGTTGGCTGCATAAATGTCTTCTTTTGAGCAGTGTCTGTTCATAACCTTTGCCCACTTTTTGATGGGGTTGTTAGGTTTTTTCTCGTAAATTTGTTTAAATTCTTTGTAGATTCTAGATATTAGCCCTTTGTCAGATGGGTAGATTGTAAAAATTTTTTCCCATTCTGTAGGTTGCCTGTTGACTCTGATGGTAGTTTGTTTTGCTGTGTGGAAACTCTTCCGTTTAATTAGATCCCATTTGTCTATTTTGGCTTTTGTTGCCATTGCTTTTGGTGTTTTAGTCATGAAGTCCTTGCCCATGCCTATGTTCTGAATGGTATTGGCTAGGTTTTCTTCTATGGTTTTTATGGTTTTAGGTCTAACATTTAAGTCTTTAATCCATCTGTAATTAATTTTTGTATAAGGTGTAAGGAAGGGATCCAGTTTCAGCTTTCTACATATGGCTAGTTAGTTTTCCCAGCACCATTTATTAAGTAGGGAATCCGGCCAGACGTGGTGGCTCATGTCTGTAATCCCAGCACTTTAGGAGGCTGAGGCGGGCGGATCACAAGGTCAGGAGATTGAGACCATTCTGGCTAACTTGGTGAAACACCTTCTTTACTGAAAATACAATAGCCAGGTGTGGTAGCTGGCACCTGTAGTCCCAGCTACCCAGGAGACTGAGGCAGGAGAATGACGTGAACCCAGGAGGTGGAGCTTGCAGTGAGCTGAGATCGTGCCACTGCACTCCAGCCTGGGAGACAGAGTGAGACTCCATCTCAAAAAAAAAAAAAAAAAAAAAGAAAGAAAGAAAGAAAGAAAAATAAGGAATCTTTTTACCATTTTTTGCTTTTGTCAGGTTTGTCAAAGATCAGATGGTTGTAGATGTGTGGTATTATTTCTGAGGGCTGTGTTCTGTTCCATTCATCTATATCTCTGTTTTGGTACCAGTACCATGGTGTTTTGGTTACTGTAGCCTTGTAGTATAGTTTGAAGTCAGGTAACATGATGGCTCTAGCTTTGTTCTTTTTGCTTAGGATTGTCTTGGCAATGCAGGCTCTTTTTTGGTTCCATATGAACTTTAAAGTAGTTTTTTCCAATTCTGTGAAGAAAGTCATTGGTACCTTGATGGGGATGGCATTGAATGTATAAATTACCTTGGGCGGTATGGCCATTTTCACGATATTGACTCTTCCTATCCATGAGCATGGAATGTTCTTCCACTTGTTTGTGTCCTCTTTTATTTCGTTAAGCAGTGGTTTGTTGTTCTCCTTGAAGAGGTCCTTCACATTCCTTATAAATTGGATTCCTAGGTATTTTATTCTCTTTGAAGCAATTGTGATGGGAGTTCACTCATGATTTGGCTCTCTGTTTGTCTGTTATTGGTGTATAGGAAGCATGTGATATTTGCACATTGATTTTGTATCCTGAGACTGCTGAAGTTGCTTATCAGCTTAAGGAGATTTTGGGTTGAGACAATGGGATTTTCTAAATATACAATCATGTCATCTTCAAATAGGGACAATTTGACTTCCTCTTTTTCTAGCTGAGTACTCTTTATTTCTTTCTCCTTCCTGATTGCACTTGCCAGAACTTCCAACACTATGTTGTAATAGGAGTGGTGATAGAGGGCATCCCTATCTTGTGCCAGTTTTCAAAGGGAATGCTTCCAGTTTTTGCCCATTCAGTATGATATTGGCTGTGGGTTTGTCATAAATAGCTCTTATTATTTTGAGATATGTCCCATCAATACCTAGTTTAATGAGAGTTTTTAGCATGAAGCACTGTTGAATTTTGTTGAAGGCCTTTTCTGCATCTATTGAGATAATCATGTGGTTTTTGTCATTGGTTCTGTTTATGTGATGGATTACGTTTATTGATTTGTGTATGTTCAACCAACCTGGCATCCCAGAGATGAAGGCAACTTGATCATGGAGGATAAGCTTCTTGATGTGCTTCTGTATTCAGTTTGCCAGTATTTTATTGAGGATTTTTGCATTGATGTTCATCAGGGATATTGGTCTAAAATTATCTTTTCTTGTTGTGTCTCTGCAAGGCTTTGGTATCAGGATGATGCTGGCCTCATAAAATGAGTTAGGGAGGATTCCTTCTTTTTCTGTTGATTGGAGTATTTTCAGAAGGAATGGTACCAGCTCTTCTTTGTACCTCTGGTATAATTCGGCTGTGAATCCATGTGTTCCTGGACTTTTTTTGGTTGGTAGGCTGTTAATTATTGCCTCTTCCTGGTTTAGTCTTGGGAGAGTGTATGTATCCAGGAATTTATCCATTTCTTCTAGATTTTCTGGTTTATTTGCATAGAGGTATTTATAGTATTCTCTGATGGTAGTTTGTATTTCTGTGGGATTGGTGGTGATATCCCCTCTATCAGTTTTTATTACATCTATTTTATTCTTCTCTCTTTTCTTCTTTATTAGTCTTGCTAGGAGTCTATCAATTTTGTTGATCTTTAAAAAAAAAAAAAAAAAACGCTCCTGGATTCATTGATTTATTGAAGGGTTTTTTGTGTCTATCTCTCTTTAACTCTCATGAACCAACCTCTGCTAGCTTTAAACTTTTCTTCTTCAGTTTGCTCGCCTCTTTCAGCCTCATTGAATTGAAGAGAGTTCAAGATTAGACTTTGCTTTACAGAATGTTGCGGCTGATTTGATCTTCTATCCAGACTACTGAAACTTTCCCCACTTCAGCAGTAAGGCTGTTTAACTTATTTATTACTTGTGTGTTCACTGGAGTTAACTTCTAATTTCCTTCAATGTTTTTTTTTTTTTTTTTTTTTTTTCCTTTGCATTCACAACTTTGCTGCTTGAAACAAAAGGCCTAGCTTTCTGCCTGAAAACTCAAAGAAGACTGAGGAAGGCATGTCAAAACCCTGTCCTGGCCTTCACATGCCCTCTTCAATAAGTTTAACCATTTCTACCTTTCACAATTTTGACTTTAATTTTTAGACAGGGTTTTGCCTAGTTGATAAAGCTGGAGCACAATGGCATGAACAGGGCTCACTGCACCCCTGACCTCCTGGGTTCACGTGGTCCTCCCAACTCAGTTTCCTGAGTAGCTGAGACCACAGGCGTGTGCCACCACACCCATTTAATTTGGTTTATGTATTTATTTATTTATTTATTTATTTATTTATTTATTTATTTATTGTAGAGACAGGACCTCAGGTATGTTTCCCAGCCTGGTCTTGAACTCCTGGGCTCAAGCAATCCTGCTGCCTTGGCCTTCCAAAGTGCTGGGATTCATCATAAGCCACCACACCCAGCGCATTTCTAGCTTTTGATGTAACGTGTGAGACGTAACTCTTTCTGTCACTGGAACACTTACAGGCCATTGTAGGGTTATTAATTGACCTAATATCAACATTGTTATGTCTCAGGTAATAGAGAGGCCTGAGGAGAGGGAGAGAGACAGAGGAATGATTTGTTAGTGGAGCAGTCGGACACATTCAACATTTATCAATTAAGTTTGCCATCTTTAAAGTGCATAGTTTGTGGCACCCCAAAACAATTCCAATAGTAATATCAGAGATCACTGATCACAGATGACTAAAATAGATATAATATTAATAAATATGCCTGAAATATTACAATAATCATCCAATGTGACACAAAGACATAAAGTGAGCACATGCTGTTGAAAATGGCACTGATAGACTTGATCCAATGCAGGGTTGCCACAAACGTTCAATTTCTGAAAAATGCCATATCCATAAAGTGCAATAAAGCAAAGTGTAATAAAACAAGTTATTTCTACATCCATTTATTTTCTTGGTGTGAATATGAATAGGCTATCATTTTCAACACTTTTGTATTTATTATTTGCAAAAATATAGACTCTTCATGTCCAGAAAAAAATTACAAAATATAAAGATGAAAAGTGATATAACATCTGCTATGGGCCAAGCACTGCTCCAACCATTTTAAATATAATAATTCATTTAATCAACACCTGAAATAGGTAGTCATTTCCTCTCTTGTAACTATGTGGAACCTGAGGCATGCAGAGACTAAGTAAGCTAATAACCGAGAGCAACAGCAGGCAAGTCTATGTTTTTGACTACCATGTATTTGCTTGAAATTAATAGAATGTTAATAAGTAATCAAATGAAATTCATATTTTATATAAAATAAAATGAATTACCATTTTATTGACACTGATAAATATGTGTATGTATATATCTATCTTTAAAATTATATCTTCAATAGTAAATATTAAAACCCAATATTTTTTTACAAGTTATCTTCCAATTATTTGGTCAAATACTGATTTTTTTAAAAATTGCATGCATAAACTTATCTTCCTAAATATTTCTAGAATATGTAAGTATTTATTCATGAAGTCTATCAAAACATCTCTTTTGATGATTCAAACAATAACTTTATAGAGTGATTACATACAGTATAGAGTTGTGCTTAATTTGGCTTAATTAAAACAATGCTAGTTTTCACATTTCTGATGAGCAGTCTCATGCGTTAGAAGTATCAAAAGAAGCTTCAAATTATAATTAACCAATTTCTATAGTCTTTATGTTGGTCTGTGAATTAAGTTTTTCTTTGCTCCATCATTCACAAGTGAAAAAATATTTCATTGTCAATACTTGCACACAGTGATTTTTCTGTAGTATCTTTTAGCCATTATCTGCATCTGTGTATAGGCACATATGATAAAAGAAGGCATGGGTTATTAAAGTCTCTTCTGATAGCATTTCTATCTTGAACTTTTCACAACCAAGAGAGAATCTCTCAATAGTGTAAAGACTATGTTTCTGAATATGAAATTATTTCAGAGTGGTTTGAGCTGAAAATAAAACACAATGAGCAGAAGCATACATTGTTGGAAACCAATGTTTCTCACAATTCAGTGAAAACAATTTGATGAATATAAATTGTCTTTTGATAATTCAAATTACTGAGCTTTACTACAGACATTCGAAGTCATAGGACCATGAATCTTCAAGGATATCTTACAAGGATACCAGGTAATTCTGATACAAGTTGTCCAGGAACTATGTTTCAAGAACACTTCACCTGACTCATATCTCTCAGTATATGTAACTCCCTAGTTCCTGATTTTAATGATGCCCATATATATTGTACAGACTACAGTAAGTGTTAGATATTCCTTGATGCTTGAAATTAAGCCTATAACTGATTTTACCATTCCCTCACTCTTGATGGAATTTAGTGGAACATTATACTATGTGCTTAGTCTGACAAGGACAAAGTGGCAAAACTACGAGCCAAACAATTACCAAGTTATCGTAATGATCAATTCAGGGATCACAAGTCTTTATGTCCCCTTACTGCAAAATAACTGATTTCTGACTTCTCTTTCTGGTGTGCACTCTGGTGGCCATTTCTGGTAGCATTGATGAAAACCCAGCTTCTCCACCTGCAAATCTAGTAGCAGCATGATATTCTCACTGTAACAAATGTCTCTTGTAAGTAAAAGTAATTAATCTTCTAAATGACATGTGTTTTTGATTATTGCAATTGTAGCTGTTGTTGCCAGTATTATATTTATTTGTATTTGATAGGCCCAAAAGAAGAAAAATTTACCTTTTGTTCCAGAGAGGAAGGAATCAATAAAAATCTGAGATCCATTGAGTCTAAAATAGATAAATCTCCATTGTGAGCTTTCTAAAGAGGTTGCCAAATTGCCATCACATTGCCTATTTGTGAGAAATATTGTTCAAGTTTGCTGGAAATTAGCAAAAGCAATTTAATATAAATGAAAGAAAAGTAGGAGAAGTACATTTACTAGATTTTACTATTTTCAGAAATTATTTTTGGTGGGCAGCTCTTATTTAATTCAGAATTGTTCCATAGAAAAGAAACATAACTCATGTACATGAATTTGGAAAAACAAATTTTCTGTCTGTAACAAATACAAAAATTTAGAATTAGAAACATTGAATTGTAACTAAAAAGGCTCTTCGATTCTCCTCTTCCTCTTCCTCATCATCGTAATGAAAAGGTAAGCCTAAATATCTCTAACTTAATTTGAGCAACTCTATGTATGTATGTATGTAGGTAGGTAGGTATGCATTTATCTATCTATCTATCTATCTATCTATCTATCTATCTATCTATCTAATGTATCATGTTTGCTTTTTCCAGTAAATATAATGAAGAAGGGCTCAATTTGTTCCTGGTTGTCATAGAATATTTTTTCTATTTTGGAAAGGAGTTAGACCTCTATAAGTCCCTTGTAACATCAACATTCTTTGGGTTAATGACCCTTCTCCATTCATGATCATACATCATTTGGGTCTTGCAAGAGTGTCAGTTAAACAGAGTGTATCGGTTAAGCACAATTAAGCTCAATAGAGCTTCCATAATTTCCAATTTCCTGCTTACCATCCAGAAATAAATATGATCAGAAATAACAGTGTCTCTCTCTCTCTGTCTCTTTTTTCTCTCTCTCTTCCTTTTGCTTTAAAAGTTTATATATATATATATATGTATAATATATATGCATATATATTATGCATTTTACTAACAAAATCTTTACCTACCAAATATTTTTGTAACAAAATCTTTAAAAATTCAGATAAAGTTAAATGTATACTTGAAGAAGATACCTCCAGCCACCTCTCCCGTTCACCTTCACCCTTCTCTTCAGGATTTTTATTAACATTAACAACAAAGGTATTCTCATTATTCAGAGTCTTTTACACCTCATAGCTAGAGATTGTCTTGGGATAAAATTATCTGTTGCAAAGCATATAGCCTATACTAAGTGTTAATCTTGTTTTCCCTAGTAAACAGGTTACTTTCAATAAAGTGAAATACTAAAGTTGAGTTACATCTGACATAAAATTTCTATAGAAAATGCACATTCTCTGAAGGATATTTTATTAATACTGTATGCTCATCATCAAAATCTAGGTTTGCCTTTGTTAGATTCATGTGTAAAGTTATGTAGGCAGAGGAAAGAGTGATATATACTCCTATACTGAAATATATCAGTTTTCGAAGAATATGAGATATTGAAAATTGTGGTGTATTTGTGAATTAGAATTTTTGATTTTTGGTAATTTTCTGAGAGTGTGGAGTAGAGTAGTGAGTTCTAATTTGCATTTAAATAGCTCACCAAAAATAAGGTCACCTGATTCAAATTTATTTTCATTCAGTTCTATTATAAAACCAGACAGATCAGACCTAAATATTTACAGCTGTTATGATATTTAGAAAGCCACAAGTATTTTAAATGTTTGTAAAATTGCTATGCATCCTATCCCATACACATGTTAGTTTCAAAGGTAAAATAGTGATCTTATTTTTTTACACAATTGAGGTGAATATTTAATTATTGAATTGGTCCAAAAATAGATGGTTGAGTAGAACTGAGAATGACCTTCATGCAATCATAATGACTTAAGTGTAGTCTCAAGAAGGAAAAAACAAGAAAAATTAAAAAGAAAAATCATTTATTAAAGAATTACAATTTAATTAATATCATTTATTTTACCCTGAGGAAATTTTGTTGATGGTTGGAATGCTTGTATAATCTAGAGAGCCTCAAAGAATAGTATCTCTGTTACTATTAGAGGGAAAGACCGCTCAGTTGACAAAATATTTCGTTTTGTATATCTCTATGAAACAGATCCACATACATCAGACTATGGTGACTAGAGGGTAATTGGTATTAAGGTTACACACAACCTTGACTGTGGTGATGGTATCATGAGTATTTGCATATGTTCAAGCTCATCGAGATGTGTACATTAAATGTGTAAAATTGCTGGAAATCTGGGGAAAAATATTTTCTAGTTTGTTTCCCTTGTTCTGATTTTATGGTTATCAAACAGGTCTTAGTGACTTTTTACTTACCCTTCAAGACAGAATAAGCTGAATAGAGACACAAATTGCCTAGTTTAGCTTTCATTTATATTTCTCACCCTAACTTAATAATCCACCTTCCAGTTTGTGCATTCACATATTGTATGTCTGGTACATGAGTCAGTTCCCTTAAACTTATTAAACCCTGAGCCCATTGAATTTATAAATTTCTATGTCTGCTTTGAATGACTCAAACTAAAATTACCACATCCTGATCAGTGTCTGAGTGGCCAGCTGGTTTCTTTTTTAAGATCTTCATGAATTTCTCTCTAATTTTTACATAAGGCAGGTATGGAAATAAAAGGTCAGTGATTTGTTATGTCAGTACTATCTAAGAGTCTTGGCTCGACACAAATATATAGATTAATATCAGAAGGAATTTGGGCCAGAGAATAGCCAGATCACAGGGTTCAAAGAAATAATTGGTAAAAGGAGTTAAGAGCAGTTAGAAATCAGGGAAATATGTAGATACTGATAACAGGAAAAAAGAAAGTGAGCAAAAAGTAGATAAAACATCAGAGGTTAGGGAAAAAGTTATGGGCTGTAAGTCTAAAAGACTCCATCCTTGACAGAAGAAAGGAGAATGCTTATATTGAGTTAGAAAGTTAGATCTGAATCAAGAGTGATAGTCACCACACTAAATTTAGCAAAAATATGACTGGAAGAGGAGTTAGAGTGGGTAGTTTCCAGGGTAAGAGTTTCTTAGAAAGATGGCGTGTAAGTATTGGGGTTAAGCATAATATTTGTCTAAAAAGTGAGGGATGATAGCATCCACATATATTATTCATTTATTGCCATATTTTCCCTGTAGAAACCACTCATTCATTGATTGTACTGTGATGAGTACCTCCAAACCTCAATGTAGTTTAAGAGGGAAGAGATAAAGTGCAAACTCAGTGTTTTTCCTACTTGTGTAAGTTACAAATGGAAAAAATAGTTTGACCAAGAGCTAGAAATTAAAATCATCGCAAGATTAGAGATGAAAAGATAAAGAAAAACAAAAACTCAATGACATATCTGTCAAAAAATGAGCATTGTGATCTACTGTGATATGCTTAATCTTTAAATTGGAGTATTCTTTAATCTAAAGTAATCTAGCTTTTCATAATTATGACCTTCAAAATTTACAGCTAGTTGAAACTTATTAATTTGTTTATTTATTTGATTATCTTTTAAAGTCAAGGTGTTAATCTCTATGATAGAGATTAAGGATATCAATACAGAGAAAAATAATTAGAGATTGTTGAATGTCAAATTTTTTACAAGACTTTAGGATTTGGTATTGAGGCATAAAAATAAATCAATGAGAACTTGAATCTGCAGTTTTTCCTCCATCATTATTCTAGCTAGCATAGTGATTATTTTGAAATCCTATCATTTTATAGATAAATACATGAATTAAATGAACTCTCATATTTAAAAAGAAAAAGTGTTTTACATGTCATCCAAGGCAATAGTCTACACTCAATACTATCCTCTTCCTTCTCTAGACAGGCAATATCAAATATTCCCTGTATGACTCAACAGTTATTTCCTTTTCTCCCCATTGCTTTCTTTCACCTTTCCTTCAGCAAATATTTATTTTCTCTGTGAAGCGTGCTTAGTGCTGAGGACATAAATATAAATATCATATGGTTGCCATCATCAGGGATCTTAGGGCCTTACTGTAAGGGAAGATATACATACATATTGTAATAGTTACAAGAAAGAATGGGACAAAACTAAGAGAGTTAGTCATTCTACTTGGAGACTCCAGCAGAGGCCACAGCTTAGATGAGCTTATAAGTATGCTAAATATAAAATAGGAGATGACTTTTTTTTTTGTTTGGAGCAGACAAGAAAGCAGACAAAGGGCAAAGAAACAGGTGTGAGAGAGGATGTGTTCATTGAACAACAAATAATTGGTTTTCCTGAGAACAGAAGATTCCCAGAAGTATCTGAGAGATGAAGCTGGAAGTAAGCAGAAGCGTATGAAGGAGAGATCCATATATTCCCTGAGAATCTCATTTTACCCCTTACACCTTGCAGATTCAGTGACAAGTGTTAGGCATAGACATGTCATCATCATGCTGTCAATGCTTAAAGGCTAATTTGGAGGGCCTAATTAAGGAAATCTGAGATCAGGGTCATATTTTCACAATTCAGGGAAAAGATGATATGGCTTGACCCAAAGCAGGCTTTGTAGCTTCCTATTTACCAATTCAAACTTGATTTGAACCTTTGAATTAATATGAGTTACTGCTATTTTTGGTTAATTCAATTCATTGACATCTAAATACATGCAGATTAAATAAGGGAAGAGTCAAGCTACAAGAGCTGAGGGCCACTTCAATGTAACTTCTGTTGATATTGTATTTTGATTTTCCCAGCCTTAGATTTCCTCTGTCTTTTCATTATTAATCCCTTCTATGCCCCTGTATTCTGCCTTTATTTTTAATAACATAGGATTTTCTTCAACATATTTATATAAACAAGAAAACAAGGAAAAACATATCTTAAACTGAATTAATATTTCTTCTTTTTAAAAAACTGAGCATAAAGAGATTTGACAATTGCATTCATTCATGCACTAACCCCCGCAAAAGAAGATATAGACTGTTTCCACAACTCTAAATAATTCTTTTGTACCTCTTTTCAGTCAATCCTCTGAAAAGACAATTACATTCTGATTTTTCTAATATAGATTATTTTTGCCTACAGTTAGACCATCTATAAACTGAATCAGATGTGTATATTCCTTTGTATTTGACTTCTTGCATTCAAAAATGTTTTAGAAATTCATCCATATTTTCGCATGCACCAGTAAACACTATCTTTTCTTGTTCAGTGGTATTCCATTGTATAATTATATCACAATGTGCTTATGCTTTTTTCTGATAATGGCCACTTGAGTTAAGCTCTAAGATGTTATAAATGAAGCACTTTGGGACATTGCTGTACAAAGATGATATAAACGTATTTTCATTGTATTTCTCTTGGATAAATTCCTTACATTGAAATTGCAGAAATAAAAGATGAATGTATGTCTAAATGCCAGAGAGTTCCCCAAAGTGATTGGAAGCATTGTACACTACCATCAAAAATATATGAGAATTCCATTTTTTTCATATTCTTTCCATCATTTGTATTGTCATTTTTTTTTCTGTTTTAGACATTTTAATGGGTATAAAATAGTACCACATTGTAGTTTTTACTTCCCTGAAAACTAATAATGGAACCTTTTTATTGGTAATTCTTACATGTTGCATATTTTAATTGAATTATTTGACTTTTATATTTAGGATACAATTTCTAAATGGATATATGAATTACAAACATTTGTTCTCATCTGTGTCTTGCCTGTTAATATTCTTTACAGTGTTTTTTTAGAAAACAACCATATATAATTTTGCTGAAATTTAATGTATGCTTTTTCTTAATAACTCATGCTTTTGTAAACTAAAAATGTTGCTACCTCCTAGCTAGAATTTGTCTTCTATTAAACATTTAAAAGTCATTGATTTTTTCTCCTACTTTATCTAGTCTATTTTTAAATAAATTAAATATATTCTTCATTTCTGACATTATATTGTTTTATTTCAGACATTTCTATTTAGTTTCTTTTTAGAATTTTCATTTCTTTGCTGAGAGTATTTTGGCTTTCACAAATATTATTCATCTTTTCCACTAGATCCCCTCATGTATTTTTTATAGTTTAAGTCAGGGGTGTCCAATCTTCTAGCTTCCCTGAGCTTCATTGGAAGAATTGTCTTGGGCCACATGTAAAATACACTAACTGTAGCTGATGAGCTATTAAAAAAATAGAATTGCAAAAGAAATTCCATAATGTTTTAAGAAAGTTTACGAATTTGTGTTCAGCGGCATTCAAAGCTGTCCCGGGGCACATGTGGCCTGCAGACTGTGGGTTGAATTTTTCATTTATCTTTCTAGGTTATATTCTCTAGTTCCATTGAGTTACTTTTTAGTGAATGCTAAACATTGATGCCGGTTTTTTGTTTTTTTTTGTTTTTTTACCAGACTCCCATGGTAGAGGAGAACTATTAATCTAATCTATCGTTGAGCTGGATCTTGGCTTTTTGACAACTATTTAGAAATGATTACCAGTGATAGTAAATGTTTCGAGGACACTATTAAGAGCTTCTCTTCGATAAGGCTTGGGATCTGAGTACAAGCTGGATTACGGAAATCTCTATATGCTTTATAGTTCACCCGCAGCATCCTAAATCAGGAGAGAACTAGGCTTTCCAGCAAGACAGCCAGTTTTGATGGTCACCAGAATGTTCTCCCTGTTCTCCAGTTCAGCCCTGATTTTTTTGTCGTGCTCTTTTGCACCAGGCTGTTGGAAGAATGTCGCTGGGTACTTGGGTAAAGCCAAGGGTCCCTTTCAGTGATGCCTGTCAGCATTCCTAGCCTGCCTTGACTTTTAGCCCACTATCCTCAGGATCTCTGTTAACACCAGCAGGAAAAAGTGGGCAGATTGGGTTCAGATTCACACTGTGAGGAGAGGTCGTTAGTATCCTAATTCACCAGCACCCCAACACATGAATGTAAAATGTTTGTTAAAATTAGATTGCTCTCTCCTTAAACCCCTCTATGGTACTTTTCTTTTCTGTTCACCTCTCTGGCAAAAGTGGAGAGGTACACTGGGTTCTTCTCTCTTAGAAAGAGGTTGTCACTTTCTTAAATTTCATTTATTTATGTTTCCTTGCATTGATTCCTATTTGATTTTAAACATAATTTAGAAATAATGACGATGATGTTGAGATTTACTCACTTTGTTCTAATTGTTAGTAGAAATGATGGTCTGTTAAAACTTTCTACATCCTAACCACAAGCCAAAGCCTGTTTTCTTTCATACCTGTATATTAAAAACCAATAAATAACTCTGTAGTGAATGTTAAGGAATAATTTGTTTCACAATTAACAAATATATACATTCATGCAGTTGACTGAAGAAAACCTGTTACCTATAATCTATAGCAGATGTGTATAAATGCCAGAGTAATGCATCATTATTTCCATAAGAACAAATCTTCACATTTTCTGTTTTCTTAAGAACAAGAACAATTTTCGAGGTGAAATTATGCATGTTATATGGCATTACATTGCAGCCAAAGACGCTGCGTACCTGTCAGTTGCCCTGCTAATACCTTTCGAAAAGCTGTCTATAACAACATTTATTTTGTTTTACAAAAGGAAAAGACAAGCAGCAAAGAAAACATAACATTAGTGTCACATTAGTGGAGGGTTTGCCATGCTCTTTCAAAAAGAGTATTTTATTTTCTAGTTAGAGACAACAAAGGGCACATATGATTGTTTTAATTTCACTGTGGAGAAAGTATGGCCTGGTCGGGTTACAGTACTTTCTCAAGGTCATAGCTAGCAGAAGGAGGTATAATAACAGGAATTTAAATAGTCCTAATTAACTCTTCTGAGACAGCCAAGTGAAGAATAAATGAAGGGAATCTGCGATGTTTAATAACTCTAAACATGATTTGTGTGTTTTAAAGGACTTCGTTTATTAAAACAAGTGAAAGTATTTCTGTTGTTGATTTATATTTGGCTCTCAATCAGTAAACTTGTCTGATGGCTTTAATAGAAGAGATATAAGTAATTACCTAATGTGTTAGGAAAAGATAAATGGAAAAAACATATGACTTCCTTTTCCTATATATCTATTGATTTTAACAATGAGAGCTATTTCATCTCTGTCTACTAATTGAACCCCACCCCAGAAGACAAGAGGAATAATTAAACAGAGTAACAATAACAACAACAAAAACCTGTCAATACTACCACTCTGAATTTGAGAATTTTGAGTCATTTGAATGTTTGGGAGGCATGCCTAAAATACATAATTATTCTGTTTTGAGTAAATAGATTTATTATTATTTGAATTTATGCTCTAGATGTTTATTGTACTTTAGAAAGAGTGTATATGAATTATAAAATACTACTTTGTTCATAACTCTGTTTAGAAACTATATCATCACATTTTCACATTTCTGTCATTAACTAAAGGATCAGACTACCGATCAGAGATTACAAGAAATTGAAAAAGGCCTAATCTCCTAGTAATACACTCAAACTATAGGTGTGTGAGTATCACTAAAATAACTAATAAATGACTATTACTTTCAAATAACATTTTTATAATGCATATGTACTAAGTTTATTTGAGATCGTTTTGTAAGGAAGGTGATTTTATTATTATCCTGGTTTTATAGAAGAGAAAACTGAGATACAGAATATAAAATGAGTATCACTTTCATACAACTTGTAAGTTGAAAATTCAAGACTACTCCCATTTTTCTGATCCTAATTCTTGTTTCCCCAAAGAGATTTTGCAAAAGGTAATACCACCTTTTGTTCATTGTGCTACTTAGACCACTTAATTTGCATACCATCCCTCTTCTAAACAAACTTTTTGGCAGTAAAATAACTACTTGGAATGTAGTTAGAGCATACCCTAGTTTATAGTAGTGCAAGTTGAAAAATACCTGAGAATATATATATATTTTTAATACCAATTCTGATATCCTAGAAACTCTGATTTAATTTAGTTGTGTTGTCTTGATTGCAGGCATTTTTAAAGCTCTGTAGGTTTGTTAACTTCAAGGAGTAGAGAGAGATGAGAACTATGGTTTAGGAGCCAGAAGTTAGTATCAAGTTTATTTATTTGTTGACTCTTTCTATCTATACGCAGTAATAGCTCCACTCACATAACTAGTCCTACCTCAATAACCACTTCATTTCCATGTGTGAAAAAGTAATAAATTACATATTATTTAATATGGGGACTTATTTTCATGATTAAGTACTTACGTTATTTCTCATTGTTTTGGAAGTGTTTAAAGAGCAATTCCTTCTTTGATTCCAAGGGAGATATATTTCTGTTTTGGTTTATTCTTATTCTTGTGCTTGCTAATACTTTGGGCTGTAGATTTTGTAGTTTACGTATGTGAAGAGAAAGAAAATGATGAAAAAAAAAAACATATTTCTAGGGGAATTAGGAAGGTCTAGATATTAAGTTATGAGGAAGGAAATGTTGTGGCCTAAGCCAAGGGAGCCTGAAAGATTTAAGTGAGATATCTGAAAGACTTACTTACAAGTCTCATTGTTTGGAAAATTTAGTAACACTGGAGGCTAATGAGATATTACGGTAAGGATTACAGAATAGTTGTCTAGACATTGCTCAGCCTTCCCTGGAGAGACTACCCTATCTCTTGTCCACAGCTATATTGTCAGAGGCCTTCGAACCAGAGCGACTCCATATTGAGTGAGGGCTGGGAAAATGAGGCTGAGACTTGCCAGGCTGCATTTTCAGAAAGTTAGGCATTCCTAGCCTCTGTATGTTTACAGTTAAGGAAGCAAATTAATAACGGTTACTAAACAAACCCAGTCTTGGGAGTGTGCAGGTATCCCAATATTTGGAGAAGAAAGGCATTCCTAATTTTGCTTTAAAGATAATAATATTGATTCTTGCAAAATATAGTAATTAAAAAAAATAAGCCTTTATCACAAACCCATGTAGCAGAACTCATCTCCCCACATACACAAGCATTGTACCCAGGGTGGGTGTGTTCCTCCTCTTACTTTCAGAAACATCCTACTCTGTCTATGGAGTAGCTGTCTTTTCCCCTCTTTACTTTCTTAATAAACCTGATTTTGCTTTGCACTGTGGACTTGCCCTGAATTATTTCTTGCGTGAGATTGAAGAACTCTCTCTAGGGATCTAGATCGGGACCCCTTTCCTGTAACAATATTAGTTGATTTCCTTTTCTGCCTCATATAGTAAATTTACTTTTTATAATATCTAGTCCTTTCACTATTGATTCAAAATATAAAATGTACTGTCTTATTAAATATTACTGCAGTTCTGAAACATACATATTTTGTGGCCATTTTTTGGATAAGTAATCTAACTTGCTTAGAGAGATAAAATAGCTTTAAAAGGTTATGCCAATTTGATTGCAGATTCATTGACTCTGAAGTTCACTATCATTCAAACATATTAACATTACAAAGTTGTTTAAATTTTACTTATATTTTTAATAATTAATTTGTTATTCTACAATAGTAGAAAACTTCCTCTTATTTTCAAACTTTTATTTTAGGTTCAAAGCATACATTTCCAGATTTGTTACATGAATAAATTGTGTGTTGTGGAGGTTTGGTGTACAGATTATTTTGCCACCCAGGTAATAAGCATAGTACCAGAGAGGTAGTTTTTCAGTATCCATTCTCTTCCTAACCTGAACCCTCAAGTAGGTCCTAGTGTCTACTCTTCCCCTCTCTGCATCCATGTCTAATCAATTTTTAGCTCCCACTTATAAGTGAGAATATGTGGTATTTGGTTTTCTGTTCCTTCGTTAATTTAATTAGGATAATGGCCTTCAGCTCCATACATGTTGCTGTAAAGGACATGATTTTGTTCTTTTTTATGACTGCGTAGTATTCTGTCCTGTATATATATGAGATTTTCTTTATGTGGTCTACCACTGATGGGCATCTAGATCTAGATTGATGGCATGTCTTTCCTATTGTGAATGGTACTGCGATGAACATATACGAGCATCCATCTTTAGGGTAGAATGATTATTTTCCTTTGGGTATATACTCAATAATGAGACTGTTCAGTTGAATAATAGTTCTATATTATGTTCTTTTAAAAATCTCCAGACTGATTTTCACAGTGGCTGAAGTAATTTACATTCCTACCCGCAAGTTATGTGTTTCCTTTCCTCTGCAACCTTACTGGCATCTGTTATTTTTTCACTTTCTAGTAATAACTATTCTGACTAGTGTGAGATGGTATTTCATTGTGGTTTTAATTTGCATTTCCTTAATGACTAGTGATATTAAGCATTTTTTTCATATGCTTATTGACCACATGTATGTGCTCTGAGAAATGTCTTTTCGTGTCCTTTGCTGATGTTGTAATGGGGCTATTTGTTTTTTTGTCTGTTAATTTGCTTAAATTCCTTACAGATTCTGGATGTTATAACTTTGTCAGATGCAGAGTTTGCAAATGTTTTCTTCTATTCAGTAGGTTTTCTGTTTACTCTGTTAAAAGTTTCTTTTGCTGTGTAGAAGCTCTTAAGTTTCACTTGTCAAATTTTGGTTTTTTTGCAATTGCTTTTGGAGCCTTCCTTATGAAGTCTTTGCCAGAGCCTATGTCCAAAATGGTAGTTCCTAGATTTTCTTCTAGAACATTTACAATTGTAGGCTTTATTTTTAAGTCTTTAATCCATCTTGAGTTGATTTGTCTATATGGTGAAATGTAGGAGTCTAGTTTCAATCTTCTGCCTATGGCCAGCCTGTTATCCCAGCACCATTTATTTAATAGGGAGTCCTTTCTGCATTGCTTGTTATTGCCAGTTTTGTCTGGGTTCTTGTTATTGTCAATTTTTCTGGGTTCTCTAACCTGTTCCGTTGGTCTATGTGCCTGTTTTTATATCATGCTTTTTAGTTACTGTAGCCTTGTATTATAATTGAAGTCAGGAATATGATGCCTCCAGCTTTGTTCTTTTTGCTTAGGATTGCCTTGGCTATCTGGAATCTTTTTTGGTTCCAAATAAATTTTAGGATAGTTTCATATAGCTGTAAAAAAATGTCATTAGTAATTTGATAAGAATAGCACTATATCTATACATTGCTTTGGGCAGTATTACCATTTTAACAATATTGATTCTTCCTATCTATGGACATTGAATGTTTTTCCATTTGTTTGGGTTATCTTTGATTTCTTTCAGAAGTATTTTGTAATTCTTGTTGTAGAGGCCTTTCACCTCCTTGGTTAGATAGATTTTTAGATGTTTTATTCTTTTTGTGGCTATTGTGAATGGGATTGTGTTCTTGATTTGACTCTCAGTTTGAAGGTTATGATGTAAAGAAATGCTACTAATTTTGAACACTCACTTTGTATCCTGAAACTTTGCTTAAGTTATTAGATCTAGAAACTTTTAAAAGTGCATTCATGGAACAATATTTTGTGGGATGTTAATTAATCTTTTGGGATGATTCTTTGGTTGTGTTAGAAATTCCCAATGCCTATAGCAGAGCTGTAAAATATTCCACAGTAAAAGGTTTTAATTTTGTTTTAGCTTTACAGAATATTCAGTCACATTTGTAAAAAATAGTTTGGAAGCTTCCCTCAGGGGGAAAAAACATTTTTCTTTAGTCTTACCGTTCCTTAACAAATATGTTAGCCAAGTCTACTTCTGCAAGAGACAGTCTATCTAGTTTCTGATAGTACCTGGTGTTATAGTCCATCCAGCCTCCTCCCTTGTGATTAGATCAACATGGTAACTCCATAATAACTTTATTAGTGTTATTGATATCCATTTGACTCCTGTCATCTTCTTTTACCTGTAACTCCTCCTACCCATGGAGAGCCTTGAGATTCTCAATTTACTGACTTTTATTTGATTCTTTCTATGCTTTATGTGATTGGTGAGCATTTATTTATTTATTACTTACCACTATCCCAGATACTTTGAAATACTTGTGAGCTTAAAAAGTTAAAAACATAAGGTTTATTCTATACAAAATAAAGGAGGTATAGTGGAAAAATAGATCCATTAAAAGACAAGAATGTAAAACAAGGCCAATTAAAACAGAGATTCAGTGAAGGCTTTGCAGATGAGGTAATTACTCAAACTGAAACTGACATATAAATTAAAATGCCAAGTTATAGGTTTGAGGAATATGGGTGAAGGAAAGAGAACAGAAAAGATAGATGAGAGAAAGAGATAAAGAAAAAGGTCAAGAGAAGGAAGGAGATTTTACTGTAATATAAATAAGTGGAATGTGGAAATATATGATATTTCAACATAAATATAGGAGTAATAGAAAGCAAGGGATAATAAGTAATCTTGTTGTGTTATAAAGTGGACCTCTGAGATTTCTGTCTTTCTTGTATCTGTTCTTTTTATGTGTGTGATAACATCACCCACCTATCTTTTAGAAAATTTCTCCTCCCCTTTGTTACATCTACTAATTATGGAAGACCCTTCTACCCAGAAAACTTAAATCATGACAAACTATTTCCTTCTCAGTTATAAAGCAAAACATATATTATTTTCCTTCAATAATTTTGAAATATAAAGACATTATATCAGAGCTAAGTATAGCAATGATCTCTGGCACACAGTAAAAGCCTGGAAGAATGGTGACAAAAATATTGTTAACACGTTTTTTCCTTTCTATCATCATCATTATAATAATAAAACATAACAATAAAATCAATTAGTATTATTACTGGCACTAAATTGAATTTGTATTAGATTTATGTAACTTGGAATTAATGGTATCCAGAAAAACTCACCACACAAGGTCATAGTATTAAGAGATGGGGCTCATAGGAGGTATTTACGTAAAGGAGTGAGCCATCACAAATAGGATTACTGTCTTTTTAAAAGAGGCCCCGGCCGGGCGCGGTGGCTCACACCTGTAATCCCAGCACTTTGGGAGGCTGAGGCGGGCGGATCACAAGGTCAGGAGATTGAGACCATCCTGGCTAACACAGTGAAATCTCGTCTCCACTAAAAATACAAAAAATTAGCTGGGTGTGGTGGTGGGCGCCTATAGTCCCAGCTGCTCAGGAGGCTGAGGCAGGAGAATGGCGGGAACCCGGGAGGCGGAGCTTTACAGTGAGCCGAGATTGCGCCACTGCACTCCAGCCTGGGCGACAGAGCGAGACTCCATCTCAAAAAACAAAACAAAAAAGCCCCAAAGAGTTCCCTGTTTCTTCTGGCGTGAGGACACAGTAAGAAGATAGTCATCTATGAACCAGAAAGTGAGCCCTCACCAGGCAGAGACTGCCAGCACCTTATTCTTGGATTTCTCAGCCTCCAGGGAGGTAAGAAATATATATGTTTTGTGTTTATAAGCCACCCAGTCTATGACATTTTGTCAAAGCAGCCTTAATGAACCAAAACAATGGATTAGAGAGTAAAATTGTAAACCAGATCCCTAAGACCATCTGATGTGGAAGATGGCTTCACTATTGAGGATTATACATTGGGTATTCTAGTGACCCAGGATTGTCTTTGAAATTAAAACAAAAAACATGAATTCTATTTTTCTGATGCTGCCTTAGCCTAAAAAATATAATTGATACCTTTTCCCACGTACAACTTTTGCCCCTCAAGCTGCCAGACTCCAAGAATCCCACTCTTCTTAAAACAATACCCGATTTTTAAAATTATATTTCGGATTTGAACGTTTTCCTTAAAAAAAACTTCCTACCCAAATTTTAGAAGTCGAGAGACATTTAAAATTAGTCTATTTCCCCATTACACATTAGTAAATTATGGAAAACAATGCCTAAAAAATAATTGAAGAGAATTTTGAAATCAAATCATAAAGTGCCCCATAATGTCAATTTTCACGGTTTGCCCTCTTTACTAGATTCTATTTTTCCTCTCTAAATCTTGAATGGCCTTTAGAAATTTTCTCTTCACTCTCTATTCCACAATTTATTTACTTAAAATAGCTAATAAGGAAGTTTACACATTATTTAATTTGGTTGAGTGATTAATTCCTTGACTTTTTAAATCTCCTTTTAAAAAAAAGTTATTAAAACGAGCAGAAAGGATTGGACATACTATTTCTTGGGAACCTTCAGTCAATAATGATTATTTTTTCCAGTGAGGAAAGACTCAAGAGAGAAGGTGGCTACATGTTTTCTCCTTTTATAAGCTAAAATATTTGAACTATATATGATGAGGAATTGAGATTATTATTCTATTCCATCTTTAAAAATTCCATAGAAAGCTAGGAGAAGTTGTGAATATGTTTCTGGGGTTAGATAACAAATCATTACAAAGAAAGATGGTAAACTGAGGGTAAATATAACATTTTATGTATTTCCAAATTCCTGGTGCCTGGTGTTATGCACAGACAACATCTATTGTTCAATATAAATGTATTGAATTACCTTCATACAAATTCTAGACAAGAGTCTCATTACACATTATTTGTATTGTTCTAAGACTTCATAATATGAATAGAATTTCTGCACTAGTTATTTTAGTAGGTCTGTGCCTATTAACAATGATACCCAATTTAGTTTTCCATTAAATTGGTGACTCAAAGTTTGGTTTCCTCCCAGCTGTGCTTTCATTACATTATAATTTTACATTTCAATCCAGTTATCTTTGAATTTAATTTCTACTATACAACATTATAAAGCAGCATAGAACAATTTCATTTACAAATTAAAAAGCATCTTAAGGCGCCACGAAGATATGAAATTCTCAAAATGAGTAGAAAACATCTTTAATCAAATTGCAGATGATAGCAAATAATTTGTCCCAGTATCTTTTATACTTAAAACACTGTTATTTCTAAAATAAAACAAAATAAATTAAATGAATGGCCTAAGAAAAACTTAATGGAATAAATAAATTAAAAAAAAATTCAAACCAAAAAACTATACTTCTTATTGGATATTTTTATATTAACTATCAACTCAGAACTGACATGCTAGAATTATTTAAAAATGTATAATTCAAATAGACAATTAAACTAATTTCACGTTGACTTTGCTTTTATAAAAATATTTTCTGTGTTCTATGAAATTCTTCCAATTAACATTGAAGAGTACAAGAAAAAAACAGACTGACTCTATAAATTTCAGATAATTAGTATCGTCCAAAATGCTGTGGTATTATTTATTGATCTCAAATTATAGACTAGTAAATAAAAGATTAAGATCCTGTTTTCATTTTTATTTATATTTGGGTTTCATATCTATGCCTTCAAACTGTATAAAGATTTCTACTTATTAAAGTCGATTTTAGGAGTATCTTATATTCATAAAACTTTCACACACAAATCTGGTTTAATTATATTTATTCATATCTTATTCAACTAATGCTAAAAAGAGCCACAACAACAGACTAAAATCCTGCATATGCTAGAGCAGATCAATTATTCAGAATGTTGGTCTCCTTTATATAGGAGAAAACTGTATCTAAAACTATAAGAGAAATTATAATTTGTAGACAAAAGTGAGGTAAAAGAAAAAACTTATTCTCATGGAATTTAATCAGCAATCAGAGCAAAAGGAGGCAACAGATCTCTGTGTAAAGTAAGTGACTTTCCAGAAATCATGAAGAACAAGAGGAAATATGGGATTAGAGGATATTGTTTCTGCTACCCTATTAGGCTTACACATATAAAATTAGAACAGTGCTTCTTAGCATTTTATTATGATAATTCCTTTCTACTCTTAAAAATTTTAGAGGACCAGAAAAATTACTTCTTAATGTGGTTATATTTTTATCAACTAAAAATTGAAGAAATACTTAACCTTCTATAAAATTAAATAAATATAACTTATATTATATGAATATATAATAATATAAATGCAACATAAATATAAATTAAATACAAATAAAGAAAATTTAGCATATTTATATACTGATTTATTTAAAAATAAAAGTAAGTCCATTACATGCTTACTGTTATATTTTATAAAAAATAATTTTTTTGGCTGAGTACAGTGACTCATGCCTGTAATCCCAGAACTTTGGGAGGCCGAGGTGGGATGATCATCATTTCAGGAGTTTGAGACCAGCCTGGCCAACATGGTGAAATCCCATCTCTACTAAAAATACAAAAATTATCTGGGCGTGGTGGTGCACACTTGTAATCCCAGCTATTGGGGAGGCTGAGGCAGGAGAATGCCTTGAACCCAGGAAGTGGAGGTTGCAGTAAACTGAGATCATCCACGCAGCACTCCAGCTTGTGTGACAGAGCAAGACTCCATCTCAAAAAAAAAAAAAATATATATATATATATAATTTTTTTTTTTCAAAATTAAAAAATAGTTTGGAAATGGAGGAGTGGTGTTTTGTAGTTTTCTAAATCTGTTTAATGTCTGTATTAGTAGAACATAACTTTATTATTTTACCTGCTTTTTCAATTTTCTGTGCTATGTGGCATGAGTTAGACTCTGGGAAACTCTATCTTATATTTGTCAAAAATGACTGTAAAAGGCAAAAATAAAGTATCAATATTATAATAAAAATAGTTTTTATCTATGTACCAAGGAAAGCATATAAAAGGAACCCCTAGGGGTCCCTGGAACACACTGAGAACTTAGATAATTGGTTTTCAACACTGATTGCCATGACAATTAGGAGTAAGCCTTGAAAAGATATAGATGCTTTAGACAATTCCTCAGAAAAATTGATTTAATTGGTTTGCAGAAAGATCTGGACATAAGTAGTTGTGAAATCTCCAGGGAGTTTCTCATATGCAACTAGGATTAAGACTGATAAATTGTGTAATGAGACATGTCTTCATCTTAGTATTTTTGCATCTTTATAAATTTAGATAATCATCTATTTCCTCTTTAGGATTTTATTTTGTGGGATTATAGATATTTAAAATATACATTTTATTTAATATAAAATTAGATACTACTACAAACGTACTGGTGAAAGATTGTTCCAATGACACAGTTGTTCTCAGTGAATAAATAAGAAAAAAATACTTTTTACAGATATAGAAATGAATGATTTGCCAGTCAAATAAAAAATCTAAAGTTTGTTCAGCATGGCCAGAAAAAATAAGTCAGACGGAAGTACAGTTCTTTCTTGTGATTTAAATTATAAAGATGTTTCCATGGCAGAAAAAAAAAAATGACAAGTAGCTGATAAAGACAATTGTGCGCTAGCATTTTCACTCACAGCAGAAAGAGGGAAGAAAATACATATTCAGTCCATGAGTCTTTGCTGTCTATTAGGGCCCATATTTTTGTAGATATATTCCAGCATGAGAGATAACATGTCTTTTGAATATAAGATGTAAGGTAGGTGCAGTAAAGCCATGATTTCTCTTTTCTAACATATACAATGATTAATTAATTATTCATAAGGTTTGTATACCTAAAAACTGAAGCATTATTATTAATCTGAATTTTCTATCATTATCAAAACACAGCATTTCTGACAATTAGTTTCTATTCCTTATTCAGACCCTGCCTCTCTGTAAAAGCAATTTTATTGACTCAGAACTCTTGTTCTCAAGGGCCTAAGAACATCGATGAATCTTAGTTGGTGGTGATCATTTTTTTCCTCCAGGGGACGTTTGTTATAAACAAAGGCATTTTCTTATGGGGGCGGGGAAGGCAGCTGCTAGTGCATCCAATATGTAAAAGTCAAGGATGCTGCTAAACCTCCTGTGATGCACAGGACATCACCTCCACTTTCAACAAATCCATTACCTGTCCCAAGATATCATTAGTGCAAAGGTTGAGAAGCTTGCATTAGATGATATACTGTACTAACAATTCTTGTCTTGTCAGAAGTTCCTTGTGGACATGTAAAACCACTAAGTAGTTTGATTCAATAATATAGTTCAGTTCCATTCATTTCCAAGTGAATATGATAATTTAAAAAGATTATTAGAAAATGCTTAGAGATTAACCCAGTAGCAGTGACTTTTGGGGAAACTGAATGATATATTAGAGGATCATTCAAAGAAATATTTTCTTATCATATTATTTTAAACTTTGAGCTTTACTTAACAATACATTTCTCTTCTTTCTATAGTACAGTTGAATACTTTTATGTTATTAACTATTTTATAATTATATTGCAAATAGCAAACCGTTCATAATAGAGTGTAGGAGATATGTAGCTCTTTGACTTTCAAGATGAATTTGACTATAACTGTCTTCTACATAAAAATAATAAATAGTATATTATATACTATGATTGGAGGGACACTCAGAAACATGCCTACAAGGAAACTATTATCCTTGCAGTCCTGTTCTAAAAGTTGTCATTCCATTATTTTTATCAAGTATTTAACGGACCAGGCTTCCAGAATTTCCATATAACGGCAAGTACTCCACAGAGAGAGAGAGAGAGAGAGAGAGAAAGAAGTGCAAATTTATTGTCATTTTATGATTGCTTAGATGGTCATCTACAAATGCCCTTGTGTAATGAGGAATAAATTTTCTAAATAAGTGCAAAGGAACTCTAGTAAGCTGGGTTAGGAAATGGAAGAGTAGAGACTTAGTGGACACTGATAAACACCCTTATCTACACTTATCTTTATTTCAAAAGCTAAACTATTTTCCCTTCAGATAATACATTATCTTTGAGTCAAAGGATCAAAATTGGTGTACAGAGGATTGCTATTTGTTGAAAAAAATCATACATGCAAAACTCATTTGAAATTGATCCAATTAAAACTGACAGAAATACTGTATGTGGCAGTACACTCGAAGCCCTATTGTACTATATATAGGAGACCAGCGATTAGCTGATTCAAGTAGTTAAAGGAAAGAACTATTAAAACTTAATAGGTATTGAAGTCATTTGAGATAATTAATTAAGGTAGCAAAACGTTAAAAATTGGTATATATTTTAGACATTGTATTTTTTAAGAGCATACAGTCATGTTCATTTGCTGTTCTTTTATGTAGTACCAAATCTTTCAGCTAGAGTAAAAATGAACCTGTAAGCTTTATGTCTTGAATAAAGTATACCCAAATGTATCATATACAGTTGTCATTCTCATTTTTAAAAGTGAAATCATAATTTAAAGACACTTAAGAAGCAACTTAGTACAGTATTTTTCTAAATTTTCTTCAGTGTTTTTTCTAATCATTCTTAGTTGTCTAACCCATACTTTGATATTGATGTATTGATATTGATGTTATTCACCTTATTGAAATGGATGACATCAATAAACTTGAAGACCTATATAACCGACACTTGACAAGTAAAACCTCAAGTAGTCATTGCAGGGTTAATGTATCTTAAAAAATGATTAGTTTGTATTATCTTGGCAAATGAGTTAAAAATGAGGGTAAATTATATCATTTATATACTGACTTTTAGAATATAGAAAACATTAATGGTTGGGCTATTATGGGTTTTTGTATACTATATATAATTTATGAGATGTACATCATTTTTACATATTTTTCCTTTTAAAATATATCAACAGTCTTGTATGCAATTTTGATCAATTTTTCGGTGTCACTTCCAAAACTTCATGATATTTCTTAACTTTGATACAGATGTATATTGAATATTATATATTTACAACATCTTTAAATAAACTAAAAATTAAACATTTGGCAGGCTGGATGGAGATAGAGACATGGGTCTGATTTTTGAGTGGGGATTCTATTGATCTGCAAAGAAGACTACACCCACAAGAAACAAAGACATGATAGTTACTCCACTTTTACCAGTAGTAGAAAACACAAGGTCAGACACAGTCTTCAAGCTTATCACTCAGCAAAAATGTCTGTTGCCTTACCTTCAGCCATCAGTTCATTTCTCATCTCTCCTACTTGGGTTATAAGAAAATCCTAGAGCCCACGAGAATGGTGAAGCGTCATGTCTGAATGTGCAATGTTTGAAATGACAGCAAGTATCTTTCCGTCTTCAAAGTTGGGATGGAGTGGTTCAAGGTATCCACATATATGGACACTAAGAATGCCTATTTGAAAGAAAAACTGACATTTAATTATCCTTTTAGATGGTTATTAGGTGGCAGATTCTGGGGGTCTGTATTTGTGCTACCATCAAAATGAGGCTAATCCTTGTGAGAGAGTTGTTGGAGCAACTGACAAATTGTATAGGAGTTTGGAACCTAAGTGTAGAGAAAGGTAGTTTCTTCCTGAGTTGAATTTTTGGACATGAAAAAGCTTTTGTGGCAGCTTACAGCAGAGAAAAAATAGTGTGTCTGGAAAGAAGACTTGGCAACTCTATGCTCTAAAGCTCTTAGAAATTTCAGAAGATGACTTCAATATTTCCCTGTGATTTCATACAAGGAAATACATAAATCACATGGCTAGGTAATAATATGGAATAAATATAAATGCCCATTTTTTTTTGTTATTTCAATAGCTTTTGGGGTACAAGTGGTTTTTGATTACATGGATGAATTATATAGTGGTGAATTCTTAGATTTTAGTGTACCCATTAGAAACTGTTCCTTCCAGAAAAAGGGCTGAGGTTATGTGACATGCCTGGGATTCATGAAAGACTTCATTTGGCTGGCTTTTTCTGAGAATGTCCATATTAGGGGTTGCAGGTAAAATAATAATAATAATAATAATAATAAAATCCTTAACACAAATATCCTAAACAATCGTGTCAACCTTTAAATTGGCTAGTCATTTTGGAAGAGAACATTAGCTTCAAGTGGATCCAAGAAAAATACAGTGAAATCAAGAAGCACACCCTTCACCACCACAATTAGCAAGAGACTTTAAGAAAATTCCTGTCTCCCCCTTCTCATCCCTATTTCAGGTCACAGAGAAGCACGAAAAAGGGCTTGTGCCAGAGAAAGGCATAAGAATATATCATTAGATATTTCACCTGAATTGTATGGGACTAGACTTTTCATAAATAAAATCAATACAAAGTTATATGAATTGTCTAGCTTGCTTTGTAGTCATTGAAAAGGGTAATTTGATAGACCACAGCTAAAAGCAGTAATTGTTGGAAAGCAATATCATATTTAAATTATTTTCCCACTGATTTGAGAGTGCTTAATAAACCAATTACTAATTCCAGAGTTAGAAGAAGGGACATATTTTAGTGGAAATACATTTATAAATTCTCAGTTATTAGTGAGTATTTTTATCGTATGGTGACTTTAATTTCCCTCTGTAATATCATAACTATGAATACTTTGTTAATAAACACTTAGATAGCATAAACCTTTGTTATATTTTGGGTTGCTGTACCTGCCTGGATATTTCAGGTTACCATATTCATCGCTTTTCTCTTATTGAACCAAATTGTAGTTATAACTATTTACATTTTCATGACATTATTAGATTAAAATTTTAAAGGAACTACAGCTTTTGAAATTTTGATATTTTAGAGTGAGAAAATATTCTACCATATGGAATGAGTGGCGTTAAACGGATTATTTAAAATTAAGAAATGTGCTTCAGAATGGGTGCGATGGCTCACGCTTGTAATCCCAGCACTTTGGGAGGCCAAGGACAATGGATCACCTGAGGTTGCGAGTTCAAGACCAGTCTGGCCAACATAATGAAACCCCATCTTCACTAAATATACAAAAATTAGCTAGGTGTAGTGGTGCACACCTGTAATCCCAGCTACTCAGGAGACTGATGCAGAAAAATCGTTTGAACCTGGGAGGTGGAAGTTGCAGTGAGCTGAGATTGTGCAACTGCACTCCAGACTGGGTGACAGAGCAAGACTCTGTCAAAATAATAATAATAATAATAATAATAATAATAATAATATAAAAGGTGTTTCAGAGAATAAGTATATGGTAAGTTCCAAATGTTATTGTTTATGTTCTCTAAATCATTACATGGTTTCATGGAGCATAAGTTTACAAATTTCTAAGTGGTATTTAAACCAGTACAATTTATTGATAATATTAAATTTTCTTCGGGGTGTATCTTTCTATCATGAGCATGAAACTGTATGCCATCCATCATCAACGTTTTTTTGAAAACCTACTATGACAGGTACTATTTTAAACAGTGGTGATGTTATTGCTATCTAGAGGAAAGCCAGCAAAATAATGAATTAACTGAATATAGTTAAGTATATCCTATCAGAAAAGTATAATTAGAAATGTAAAACCAGAGAACACATCTCAAACTCAGCCTTGACATTTTAGACTTTGAGGAAAAAAAAAAAAATGATGAGTTTGCTGAGTTTTTAATAAGAAAGAGTTTGGCAGATAATTCAAGCTGATTAAGGATTTTCCATTAAGCATGCACAAAGCTGATAGCAAAGAGATTTGTGTGTATTCACAATACATGTGTTTGTTTGGATGCTTGTGTAGCTCTTTTGAGGTTTTAAATGAGAAGGTAGCCGGCTCATAAGTCTTTCCTGCTATGCAAAAATAAATCTCTTATAGCTCTTTATATGGACTTCTAGGAAAGTGTTATATATTTCTATAAGCATAGTAGAAGAAACCATTATTGGCCAAGGAGGAACCCATAGTCTCTTTAGCAGTCAGTAGAACAACTTTCAGCATGTGGAAATATTTTATGCAGGTAATTCCCTAGTTCAGGCTTGGCAGATTAAACAAATACTTTATTTGGAAGGAATACTTATGCAGACAGGTAATAATCATCATCACATTCTTTATAGAATATGCTTTATCTCTGAGATGATTCATATTAATAACTTACCATAGGTCAAATTAATCATGAGAAAATATTTAGAGTATAGCCTGGTCATCTAATTGTTTCATGTTGATGTAGCAGTACAAAAGAAATGTGTTGTTATATTCTATAGTTTACACATTCAGCAAAATATTGGATATTATTATTTATCTTTCAAAATAGCAATAAGTATTGGAAACATATATCATGTTTTTGTGTATTCATTAATAAAATATATATTAGAACTTGTAAAATGCTACTTTGCTCTAGTTTGCCAATGACAAAAAAAGAAAAGTAAAAAAAAGGAAAGAAAAGGTTTTCTTATTTTACTTTTATATGAAACAAAATACAATTTTTTAGATATAAAAATACTCTTTATGTTAAAGAAGAGGTGGATATAGGGGTGCAAGATTTAGCAAATTAAAGTATAAGCATGGGCTATATAATATTTGGTGAATAGATACACTACAAAAATGATTCTTATTAGTCTGAAATTCAAATTTAACAGTGTTTTATCTAACAATATTAACAGTTTATATCAAAAGGGTAAATAACTTAGATTTTTGTTAATCATTGTAATGTGCTTTGAGTGATAAACCTGTTTTTATTTTTCCTTTCATTATCTACATTAGTTTCCAGTTTAACCCTAAAAGCAATATTTACATCAAATAGTTCAAAGTTTATGAAATATTGAAATTAAATCATTCATAATTTTTAAATATCAATACAACATATAATCAAATTGAAACATTTTGCTAAATTATTATATATTTTTAAGTTTTATTTTTTAACCTTCAATATTTAGAAACTGCCTTTTCATTTAATTTTTGTGTAAATATGTAAAACATTTATGAGATGTTGAAGTCAAATCTATGAAACAAGATCTATTTAGAGTAGATTACTTTCTGTCTCTATTCCTTCAGGCATAGTTCTTTCCTCTCCCTGTAGATAACTATATTTTTAATTAAAATTTTGCTTATTTCTCAATTAAAAATAAGCATTCTCACACATATACACACATATATTTATTTATATCCTTTCCTCTCTTTTAGATAGACAGTTGCATATCATATTCACTTTTTGTTCACTTGTTTTTTTTCTATTAATGTGTCCTAGTTTAATCATTTAATGTCAGTATATGAAAAGATTACTCATTGTTGTTTGTTTTTAAAGCTTTATTCAGGCATGATCGGTATCTAAGAAACTGCAAATATTTAATATGTACATTTTAATGAGTCTGGACATATGCATAAACCAGTGATTCCACTGTCACAGGATCTTTCAGGTGCTGCTTTGCCAGCTGGAAACCTCTGTGTCTGGTGCCACCTCTGCTTGAGTTTCACTCACACTCACCGAGTTTGTTCCACCCACTTGGCTCAGCAGGCTGTGCTCAGCTCACGATACCAGCCCAAATCCCACACCCACCAAGGGTGAGCCAGGTGCAGAGTGGCAAGGGATCTGTGAGTCAGCAAGCATGAGGTCCAGCCATTATGCACAGCCAGGGGTGCCAACTGCTATGGCAGGGGCAGGCAGCTCCAGGCACAGGCAAAGGTGCCAGCTCCATGCAAAGCTATGTCTGGGCCAGATGTAGCACAGGCAGCTTCTGCCATGGGCACTGACATTTGGACAAGGAAAATGTGGTTGTGCCAGAAAACTCAGAGAGGCCAGCAACTGTGGAGCCCCAAGGGGTGAGGGAGGACGTGTTACAACTCTCTCATTCCTGCTGCCCATAGCACAGTGAATTGAGGAGTGGGCATGTTTCAGTTATTTGTGTTACAGCTCGTTCACTCCCCCTGCCCCGCTCAGGCCCATGGCTCCTGGGCTAACCCAGTCCTGCTGCTACTTCCTGTCATGTGGGGTGACTGCCTGATGCCAGCAGAGGGCCGAACGACTATAGTGTTACACCTCTGGCTTGGGGAATTCCGAGGTCTGGGACTTCAGAAGTGTTGCTTGTCTTCACTCCCACAGCCTGACAAATGAGAGCGTGGCACCACCTGCAGCTCAGTGAACCAATCAGGAATGTGTTACAGCCCTTTTTGCTACCACCCACAGCTCAGCAAGCTAGCAAGGAAGTATTACACCCCTTTTCACATCCACCATTTGGTGGGTTCCAAGTCCGTCCCATGTCCATTAAGAATAAAGTTGCATGGACAACTGGAGGGTAAGCAAGGCAGAGAAGAGCTTTATTGAGTGACAAAACAGCTCTTGGTAGAGAGGAGACCCAAAGTGGGTATCTCCTATCCACAGCCAGGTAGAGCTGATGTGTGGCTAAGTCCAGGGTTTTTATAGGCTCAGAATAAAGGAAGTTCATGCTGATTGGTCCTGGAATGGGTCTGGAAAAAGCACCATCTGACTGGCCAAAAGGCATCAAGGAAGTCCCCACTCTGGGTTGTGAACTCCACCCAGAACTGGCAGCCCTGCCCCCAGGCTTCAGGACATTACTGGCTTGAAAGTCAAGCCTCACCAGGGACCCACCCCTTTCTACCTAGGGACCTGTCTGCCTCCTACAGCCATCATCAATCCCCCCTAGGAAGAGGTATATCTAACTGCCCTTAGGATAGGGATGATGACCACTCTTAACCCCTTCATGCTGACAGAGTGTGTTGTTTTGAGAAAATAGCAGTCAGAGCTCTCTCAGAGGCCTATCTAAGGGTCCCTGGTAAAAAGAGCCATTGTCTGAGGCTGCACTTGCATGATCATTTGGAGTTTGATGACCTCTAGGTGAGAAGAAACAAATTTTACAAGAAGTTTAAGTATGCATGGACTAAATATGAGTATTATACATAGAGGAGCTAACATGAAAAACTGCTGCCAAAGATAACAGAAATAAAAAATAAAATAGACTAAACATTCTGAAAACAATGTTGTGGTTAGAGCGGTTTCACCCTGGTGAAATAAATCTTGTATGGGGCAGTTAAACTTTAAAAGAGAAATAACTGCATAGGGGAGTAGATAATCCCTTAGGAGTTCATGACTAAGGTGTCCTTGACAAAGATGCCTTATGGTGAGGAACAGAACAAAGGTGAGAACAGCAAGCATAGGTGAGACTATAAAGAGGATATCAATGGAATGTTAATTATTGGCACTTAGCTTTTGTAATCTTTTAGCCTGAGGTCTCTGATTTCTTCTCATGGGTACTTTAGGTGCTCTTCTGGGTCAACAGAGGTAATTCTTTCAGTTTCTCAGGGCTTTATTCAAGTACAATGGATCAAAAAATGTATTTCAGTGATCTTTACTGTGGTAGGAGTAGAAAGAAATACAATCTAAATTCTCTCCCACTCTGAGCCTAGAGAGGGAAAAAGGGAGGGAAAGTGCCTTTACCAGTACTAAGTCCCCTGGTGATATGGTTTGGCTCTATGAACTCACCCAAATCTCATCTTGAATTGTACTTCCATAATTCCCCCATGTTGTGGGAGAGACTTGCTGGGAGATAATTTGCATCATGGATAAGGTTTCCCCCATACTGTTTCTCATGGTAGTGAATAAGTCTCATAAGATCTGAGGGTTTTATTAGGGGTTTCTGCTTTTTCACCTTCCTCATTTTCTCTTGCCGCCACCAGGTAAGAAGTTCCTTTCACCTCCCACCATGATTCTGAGGCCTCTCCAGCCATGTGGAACTGTAAGTCCAATTAAACCTCTTTTTCTTCCCAGACTCTGGTATGTCTTTATCAGAGGCATGAAAACCAACTAATGTAGTAAATTGGTACCAGTAGAGTGGGGGCATTGCTTAAAAGATACCCCAAAATGTGGAAGCAACTTTGGAACTGGGTAACTGGCAGAGGTTGGAACAGCTTGGAGGGCTCAGAAAAAGACAGGAAAATGTGGGAAAGTTTATAACTTCCTAGAGATTTGTTGAATGGGTTTGACAAAAAATAGTGATAATGATATGGACAATGAAATCCAGGCTGAGGTGGTTTCAGAGGGGGATGAGGAAAATGTTAGAAACTGGAGCAAAGGTGACTCTTGTTATGTTTTAGTAAAGAGACTGGTGACACTTTGCCACTTGCCTAGAGATTTGGAACTTTGAACTTTGAACCTGAATAAGGAATTTTGAACCTGAAAGAGATGATTTAGGGTATCTGTTGGAATAAATTCCTAAGCAATACAAAGCATTCAAGAGGTGACTTGGGTGCAGTTAAAGGCATTTAGTTTTAAAAGGAAAGCAGAGCATAAAAGCAAAAATATTGTAGCCTGACAATGTGATAGAAAAGAAAACCCCATTTTCTGATGAGAAATTCAAGCTGCCTGGAGATATTTGCATAACTAACAATGAGTCAAATGTGAATCACCAGGACAATGAAGAAAATGCCTCCAGGTCATGTCAGAAACTTTTGCAGCAACCTCTCTCATCACAGACCTGGAAGTCTAGGAGGAAAAAAAAATGGTTTTGTGGGCACAGCTCGGGGTCCTTATGCTGTGTGCAGTCTAGGGACTTGGTTCCCTGCATTACAGATGCTCCAGCTGTGGCTGAAAGGGGCCAATGCAGATCTCAGGCTGTGGCTTCAGAGGGTGCAAGCCCCATGCCTTGGAAGCTTCCATGTGGTGTTGAGCCTGCGGGTGCACAGAATTAAAGAACCGGTATTTTGGAACCTCCATCTAGATTTCAGAAAATGTATAGAAATTCCCAGATGTCCAGGCAGAAGTTTGGCAGTGCAGAAAAGAAATATGGGGTTGGAACCCCCACAAAGAGTTTATACTAGGGCACCACCTAGTGGAGCTGTGAGAAGAGGGCCACCATCTTCCACGTACGGGTGGAATGGTAGATCCATCTACAGCTTACACCATGTGCAAGGGGCTGTTCTTTCTTTTGCACTACATAAAAATTAAATGTAAATTAACTTTTAGAACATAAACTATTGCAGAATAAGGAAACTCCTTAAATAACCCTGAAGATGAGATAAAGTAAAATTCTATGATATATGATACAGAAAGATAATAATGAAACATCACCTGTGAAACCTAGATTAACCAAAAAAAGTTAACAAAAGCAAATCTATGTTTTAATTATTAAACAAGATATTATTGATTTAAACTGCACCAAATATTACAAGAAGGAACTAAAACTAATCTGTGAAAATTAGAATGTGGGAATTAATTAAGCTAAGAGAAGGAATTAATGAGTTATAAACAGAAATAAGGTCTAATTTGTAAGTGTAGTGAAGAACTTAATAAAAATCAACCATAAAAGAGTCAAAATTAGATGCTAACAAAATGGAAATTTAATTTTATAAAAAGGGAGACAAAAATAACATTGTTAAAATATAGAAATGTATTCTAATACATTTTTGTGAAGTAGATATTTTCTTAAAACTTTTGACATAATAACTAAGAAACCTAAACAGAAATATAACCACAAAAAGACTGCTTTAAAAGAAACTTAAAAAAGAATGTCAATGAGTGCTACTGAAGCAACTACCAGGTGTCTTAGTCAGTTTGGGCTACTATGACAAAAACATCATGGGCTGATTTGCTTAAAACATACTTCTCATGTTTTTAAAGGCTGGGAAGTCCAACATCAATGCACCAGTTTATTCAATTTTTTATGGAGGCTCTTTTCCAGTTTGCAGAATGAAGCCTGCTTGTCATAGATACAGAGAACACTAGTCTCATTTTCTTTTTACACAGACAATCATCATGGAGTCTCCGGCCTTATGACTTTATCTAAACCTAACTACCTTCCAAAGACCCCACTTTCTAATATACTCTCTCAGCACCTTGGGAGTTAGGCTTTCGACATGAGAATTTGGGGGGAACACAAATATTCAGTCCACAACAGAAAGTAAATTATTTATCACAAAAAGTCTTTCTCTTAAGAACAGTTTACTCGTATGTTATAAAGTAGATTTTGACCTGAGAAACTGATAAGATTATGAATTAATTTTATGACACCAGCATAACAATAATGCCAGAAAATACATATATAAATTAGGAAAGCATAGAATAAACATTTTCCCTTATTTATAAATGAAAACAGATTCAAGGTAATCTTCTAGCATATTTAATATGCAGTATTTTTAAATTAAAATATAACAACATTAAATATTCTTTATTTTAAAAAGGTAAACCTTGTTGGGTATTGTAAAATCAGTTAATTTATTTCCACACAGCAATGGGCCACATAATTTTTTTTTTCTTCAAACATGAGAAAAGCTTGTGGAATGCATTTGTATTTATCTAACATAATAAATAAAATATTCTTCAATGTAATAGACTATGCTAATATCTACAGGTAATTCCCCAGCATGATTGCCAGTAAAATATTAAAAATTAAGAATGTCCTTAATCACTCACATTATTCAACATTTTTATGAAAATCCTAGAATGTGATGTATAAGAAGCTCCTATATGTATTCAATATTTTTTATTATGTATTTACTAAATATGTATTATTATGTTGAATATATATTGAATTTAAAATTGACTTTATAAATATAATATTGAATTTATAAATACATAATGTGTATTAATAAATTACATGATAAAATATATTATTGAATATATATTATATCTATTTACTATGTATGGTATATATAATACATATATATCTAATATATAGTATTCAATATATATTATTTTATATTTTCTTAATATATAGTAAATGTACATATTTAATATATATTTTGAATTCATTATATAGAATATGTATAGAATATATATTATACTTTCAATATATATTTTGTGTGTATTACACATATATATGGTAAACAATCTCACCTCACTGAAAAGTGGAAAAAATATTCATGATAATTTTGTGGAATTGGCTGCTTAGAAAGTATCTCACCACTAGTAATCATGAAATACAAATTACATTTAAAAAAGAATAGCATTTCACACTGATTATTTTGACACAATTTCAAATCTGACAGTAAAATTGAAATCTGGGGAGAGGTTCAATGATAAGAACCTTCTAACTTATTTTGCAAATGTAGTTTACACAACCATTTTGGAAAACTGAATGGCAATATTTAATAAAGTTGAAAGATATTGCATTGATGAATATATAGGTCCTACTGCTTACCAGACACAAAACATATCATTGACTTAAGTAAGAGTGCTTATTTTTTTCACATAACTATCCAGGCATAAGCAGCCTGGGGTCTGGATCACAGATTCTCTTAGGACTCCACCACTCCTCAGGAGAGGCCAACATCCTCATATTCCAAGATGCAGAAGATATGTAAAGCAACATATTGAAAACACTGGAGAACAGCCAATTTATCATGGCATTTTAGAGGGCAGCATCATATTTAACAAAATTTAACATATTATCTTAGTGTTAACTTTGGCTCACATTCTAGAATTTAACTTTAAAGAAAATAATTACCATTTTTATGTAGAATAATAAGAAAAGAATCCAATACAATATCCTATGAAGACTTTATGAATTAAAATTTTATGAATTAAAATAATTGAATTCAATTTCTCTTTTAATATCATAAGCACATATTCTTAATCACAAATATTATTAATTTGTTTTCTACCTCTCCATTTATATTTTGCTTTAATATCTAGCAGTTTAGTACTTTTCATTTTTAATTTCCCTTAAGTAATGTAATAATGGCAATATTAAAAATGTTGAATCATGAACTTGGTTGTATTAAATGTTAATTATATTAAAGAAATGAATTTCGTATTTTTAATATAATCACAATATTAATTTTCCTGACTTATTTTATTTTACTATTAAATTATAGGCCTTCTAGTTCAGATGTTATTGCAGTTTGAATATTGTTATGTCCTGTATAATTAGTTATGCCACAGAGTAGGAACCACTGGCTATATTCTTAATATATAATTAACCATTTCTGCTTAAACTATATTAATATGTATTCAAAATACATATATTATATTTTTATATCAAGAAGTTATTTGAAAATATCCAATTCATACCCAATATATTTCCAATTAGATCTTGATATTTTTGCATTAAATTCATTTATATTTTTTCTTAATACTATCTAAACACTGTAAAATATACATTAACATTTGCATCATAATACTATTTTTTATAAATAGCATTTTAAAAAGTTAAAGGTAATTTAACAGTTGATTAAATATTATATAAAATTACATTTAGTATATTCTATAAGTTTTTCTATCTTTCATTAAATTAATAAAAAGAGCTTATAACTAATATATAATTTAATGGTCTGTCACTTTTTTAACAGAGAAATATCGATAGGAAAACAAAGATTCTTTCTACACAGTCAGAATTAATTGTTTTTTGAAATCAAGTTTTTGGAAAAATTTATTTTTCTTCTACTAAGTGACTCAGTTCTAAAAAATGTTAGCATGACCAGGTGGAAAAAGTAAAAAAAAAAAAAAAAGAAATACTTGTTGATTTTTTTAAAAATGTCAAATAAACATTACTTATCAACAATACATAAATAATTAATTTATATATTTTGAAGCAGAAGTTTATAAATCCCAAATCTATGTTAAGATGTGCTCAGTACTGAGACTCTGGTGTATCTGGCCTTGTCTGGTGGACTGCTTGGGCTAAGTATAGCTGGAAATTTAGGTATAGTTCCTATTTTATAGAAAACATCAAATTTAAGATTACAATATCTGAGTTTTTTAGGGGTAAGAATAACCTCAATACACCAGGCACAGTGGGTGATGCCAGTAATCCCAGAACTTTGAGGGGTTTAGGTGGGAGGATCCCTTGAAACTGGGAGTTTGAGACCAGACTGGGCAACACGGTGAGACCTTGTCCCTAAAAACAAGAAAGTGAACACACACAGGAATAAACTCAATAAAGCCTAGCAACCGAAGTAAATAAAAATTCTTTACAAATTTAGAATTCATGTTTAAGGGAAGTAGTGGAGCTACAAATATAATACTAAGCATGTCCATGTGACTAAAATAATTGGGAAGCTCTGGAACACAAGAAACAGCATTGTTTGAGTACTTGCAAAGTGAAATTTAGACAGGAATGAACAATTTGTATTTTGCCACAAACGGAACCCATACACGTGCATACAAGTGTGTCTGTGTATATGTATGGGTATATGTATATACATATGCACATGTGTGTGTAGATACATACACATACGTATATATGTTCATATATACGTATATATGTTTGTAAACACACACATGCATAATATCATTAAATTTTGGCTTAAATAATCCAAAGCAACCTGGCTTGCAACATAAGTGATGATTCCATTCTTTTGTTGGTAGTGAGAAGTCAGGCCTATGTATGACTATTGTGATTGCAAATTAGCTTGTGGTGGCAAGTGGCTCTTGGCCTTCATGGATCAAAAAATGCCCAAAGAGAACATATTAATTAAAATAATCAGAGAAAAATAGGAAGGAAACAAACCATAACATATAGTAGCTGAGAATACTTGTTTATGAAAAAAATTCTATGGAATCTCAAAAATGATTCTAAAATTTTGATGTTCTTGCAATTAAGAACAGGTTGACAAGCTAGAGAAGTTATTATTTCCTGTTATGCCTTCCCTCCCTCTGCTCCATTACCCTAGTTATAGCCCCATTTTTCTTCAATGTAAATAAAGAAGAAAGTGTAAAAATCATAGCTTTAAGTATATGAGCTAATGAAGTGGCTGCTGTGTGTACTGGGGAGAGTGTATGAATATTAACCACTTCTAATGTGCTTATGATTTGTTAATTATTTCATTTGTCCTATATCTTTCGTTTTAATATACAAACAGGGATAGGAAATAATGTAATAGTTTGAAAGTTGGAAGTGAGACTTTTGCAATTGCTAAATGTCTTGAAATATTGTCTCATTAGCTGAAGTCTGGAGAAAGTATTCTGTTTAATGATACAAGGTAGAAGAAGAGGAACGTTTTATATCTGTGTCTGAGATTTGGATGGCAAAATAAATCCTCTGAAAATGTGTGATGTTTCTAATATAGGTTTGGTGTTTGAATTCATAATACCCCTGTAGCATAGGAACTAAGAAAAAAATAAACTAAAATTTAAAAATTATATTTCGGGAGTGAAAATTTTATGAATGTGAAGAAGAAAGAAAGAAAAATTATTACAAAGAAAAACACAGTCAAACCAAGCTACACAGAATTTCCAATGAAAACACTGCTGTGAGTTGGATTACAAATAAATATAAAAAATACAGTAGGAAAACATTTACTTTTGAGTAAGATTTGCAGGTTATAGAGTTTTAGATGATAAAGCAAACTGTTAGAATGTATGAAATAAGTAGGTGTAAATAAGCAAAGATATTTAAAAAGTTAGGTCCACAATAAAGACAAAACATTATTGCAAAATAAATAGAAAAAAATTGAAAAGTTACTGATAAACACAAAATAAAAAACTTCTGGAAGTGTTTTTGTGTGTGTGTGAAGCTATACAAAAATAAGCACTAATGCATTAACAGAAGTTATCTCTAGATAATGGACTATATGTTTTTATAGATGTATTTCTTTGTATACTTTTGTATGTTCTAATTTTACGCAATCCAGTGCTTCTGTAATTGTAAAATCATATTAAAATGTACATTAAAGAGTATTTCATTTTCACGTGTTAAAAGTATAAAAAATGTACCTTTAGGAAAAAATAAATAGAACTAAAATATCAGAAGAAATGTAACATATAAGACCAAAGAGAATTTAAGCATTCTAAGTAGTGATGGGCAGGAGCTAGAATATACCTGCTCATGAGAGCCAGTTTTTCACATCTCTTCTCAGCATTCAGAGAAATAACATTGATGGCTTAAAATATGTGACAGTGGAAATGTTTACACCACATACTTATCAGGGCTTTAATTTGTTTATGTATTTATTTATGTATTTATTTATTACAATAACATAAAAATATGAGTTTTTATAAATGGATTACCAGCAAATTTCTAGGACAATGGCTTTTGGATTATTGTTTTTAGTAAAAAGGGCTAAAGATATGGATTTACCCAAAACTTAATTATGATTCTAAAAGACCTAGAGTAAATGCTAAGTTAAAGATTATATATATATGAATACATATAATCATATACATATTTACATATATTCTCTCTATATGTATATATATTCTAATTTATTGGAAGAAAAAATACATTAGAAAAAAAATTCAGTCAACTCAAAGAAGAAAAGCGTGAAGTTAAATGAAGAAACCGAAAGTAAGTAAATTGTACTCAGTAAAATGATAGTTTTGTTTCAGAAATCACGATAAATATAAATGGACTAAACTGTCTCATTTTATAAAAGAAGTTTCCACACCAGATAATAAAATAAAATTATAAAGTGCAGCATTTATAATATTATAATATTTATAATAGAGGGACACAGATAGATGGATAATATGTGTTAAAAATTTTTACCAGCAAATATTAACAAAAAGAAAACATTAAAATTTTTTTAAATTTTTTAATTTTAACAAAATTTTAAAAATCACTATATTTATAACACCAAAATGGGCAATAGAAGAAAAACGCTGCCTGAGACATATGGGATTATATCACAATGTAACATGCTTTGGTTACTGAAAAGGGATAATTCTTCTAAGTTCTCTACATCTGATAACATGTACTCAAATATATATAAACCAAAAGTGAGCACAATTACAAGGAAAACTGATGTCCAATATCATACTGTAAAAAATAATACATATCTTAATAGATTTAGGCTGACAAGCAATCATTTGTGACAGAGTCATTCTTTTTAGATTGGCAGTACAAATAACTAATTAATGCAAACAAAAATGCTAAAATACTAAATATAAAAGTGAGATGAAAGAACATCAATGGGATATTAATACTAATATCAAAAGTCTGGTGTGCCTATATTTTACCATGCAAAGTAAAAATCATTTTTGTGTTTAAAGAAGTATTTGTGAATTATGATTGAAAGAATGATTTACCAATAATATATAACAATTATAAATTTGTATATACATCATGAAATAGTCTCAGAATACATCAAGCAAAATTTGAAAAAATATGAAATTATTTTTTAATTTATAATTATAGTGGGAGTTTTGAACCTATTCTCACCATAACTAATAGAGCAACAAAAAACTGTTAGTCTATGTAATGTGAATAGCATAATTATAAAGTATAACGTAATGACTGTGTGAAGATCGGTGCAACCAATGCTTAGAGAATAACTATTATGTGAAAATACCCATAGTACATTTATATATTCCAGAGAAAGAAGAGGGGAGCCATGTGCTACTACTTTCAAACCCCAAGAATCATCAGCTATTTGGAAAATACCTGAAAGACAGAGAAAAATAACATGATTACAAATAAAATAAATTATTCTGAATAAAATATTCAAGTAACAGTAAAGCTTTTTAAACAATCAAATTTTTCTTATTTGCATTCAGAGAGAGTTGAGAGGATAGCACCACCATACAAAATGTTGATGATTTGAAAATAAAATAATCAGTTAACAACAATGAAGACTATATTCAAAAGTTGACTCAATTAACAGAGGAGTCTGTGCAAACAGATTAGACAATAAAACTATTAGGATAATAAATAAAAGACAATTAACAGAAAAGTATTATATATAATCAGGGAAAATACAGTAGTACAATAAAATAAGATAGGAGAATATAAAAAGGTAAAAAAGTGGTTCAAGACAGAAAATAAAATAAGTATATGTTGCTCAGGTCACTTTTAATCAATATTTTTAGATAATTTTTTTTCATAATTTCAGTTATAAAGATAATATCTGAAATTTCAGTCCCCTCATAGAACTTGAGTAAATTTAAAGTTTTAAATATCCGAATTACTTAAATTTTATTAATCACTTTATTTGCAACAAAACGGTAAGATTTTTTATACTTATCACAATTCTATTGATTTTTAGAAGATAAATATGAGATTTTTATTTTATGGAAGATTCTTTAAATTCTAAAATAAAATACTTACATGAATAGGTAAATTTTATTTCCAACCAGTATACAGTAATGTATTAACTTTTGATGTTTCTATTTAATATTTAACATTCAGAAAATTATTTTAAGCAAAATATATAATTTTTAGCTGCCAAAGGTTAATTTATAAGAAAAAACATTATCTATTTTATGCACTTTACATATGAACTTCAGTTATTACATTACAAATGACAATATCCTACCATTTCTATAGTAAATTTAAATGAGGTACATGAAATACTGAAATATTTTCAATTATATTTTCCAGATATTAAATTGAAAATGCTTATCAATTTCATTTAACCTTTGATCTGTATCTATCCACACTTAATGAGTGGTTTATTTGCTATTATGAATAGCAAAGCTACACTGAATTGAGCTATTAGTCTGTATTTATATTCAGGAAACTTAGTCATTTTTATATTTTTATAAAAATGATATAAAATTAATATATTTAAAAATATTTTGTCAACTATGTAGCTTTATAAAAGTGTGATTGAGTTCTCATTTTAAAACAAATAATCTTATGACTATAGGTATTATAGATTGAGTGCAATATAAACACTTAAATTTTTTTCTATTGCTATGCTAGTCATAACTCAACAGGCAATGCAGCTCTATTTTTAAAAAACTTAAAAACAAAGTTAAAAATGTAAAAATGTTTTGTGCTTCTTGTTTACTTAGTGACGAGGTAAGATATTTTACAAATTTGCATTTGACAACTAATTTTGCTTAATAAAATAAATATGCATTATCAATTCACTGTGTACACTGAAAACATAATTTCTCAATCATCATTTGTTAAACACATCCAACCATTTTAGATTGATTAGATTAGTATTTTAATAAGCAATTGTTCATTTAGGCACACAGTTCAAATGACAACAACAATGCTTCAGTAGCTACAATTTGTTTTGGTTTGTTGTTGATTTTAACTGAATTTTAATGTTTATTATTGAATCATTTACAGAATAACATTTTTTTTTTGTTTAATGTAAGTACAGACTTTATTTATTTTCTACTTTTTTTGTATGATTTAAACTTTATATCATCTCTCAAGTGTTTCCCTTTTATTCTCTGTATTCCCTTTCTTATTTGTTTTTGAAAAATGAAGCTTTGTTCATTGAAAAAAAATTGAGGAATAGAAAAAAAACTTCTTTTGAAAAATTAGTGTATAATTAACTTATTTGCAAATTGAGACTGTTAAAAAACCAGGAGTTAGTAAAAAAACAATCTATGTTTTGAGTGTTTTTCTTTACTAAAATTTATCAGGAAGAAAATGAAAACAATAGCTAATTAAAAAGTAATGATTATAAAAATAACTAAGCATTTCAATATATTTAATTAATTCAAGTTTCACAAAGGTTTAAAAATTAAAGACTAAATTTTCTCAGAGAGTAAGTAAAAACGTTGGCTTCTATTAGCTGGTGAGTAAAATGCTGTTAGCTCATCTTAACTGACAAATGACCTACTGCTCTGAGCCTGTGCTGTTAGGAACAAATGCCTTCAAAACCACAAACTTTTAAGAAAATATATCCTCAAATGTGTGTTGTTATAGTTTTTGGCTCTATGGAAAAAAGACCACAATAATGAGGAATAGGCAATTAGCCATTAAGAACTTGGTTCTAGCTTTTCAGGTTATTACATTTCAATTCATTCATAATTTTGTACCAACAATACTCCTGTTCACAAATTAGAATATATGTAAATGAAGTAATAGCTGGTATTCTAATAAAAGGAAGAGGAGTAAAATCACTCAATATTATCATCAGTTTTTTGGTTTTTGTTTTTCTTCTTTCTGGGATGGCAGGACAGAATAGTGTGTGGAGAGTCACACTGTGAACTTTTGAGGTTTCAGATTTCTCTTCTAAGCCAAGAACATCAATCATTCTTAGGTTTGGCCATTTTACATAATCCCATAATTCTTGCAGACTTTGTTCATTTCTTAAAAAGTCTTTTGTTTGTTTGTTTCTGTTTGATTGGGTTAATTCAAAACCTTGTCTTCTGACTTTGAAATTCTTTATTCCGTTTGTTCTAGTCTATTGTTGAAACATTCCACTGTACTTTGTATTTTCCTAAGCATGTTTTTCATTTCCAGAAGTTCTGATAGATTTTTCTTTATGATCTCTATTTTTCTGGGAAGTTTTTTATTTATATCATGATATTTTTAATTTATTTAAGTTGGTTTTTATCTTTCTCTAGTATCTCCTCGAGTACCTTAGTAATCAATTTTTTGAATTCATTATCTGGCAATTCATAGATTTCTTTTTCGGGAACACACAAATTTATGTAACAGTTACCACTAGACCTAAGAAAAGAGATAAACAGCAGCATAATAATAGTGAGGAAATTCAATACTCCACTGACAGCACTAAACAGATTATCAATATAGAAAGTTCACAAAGAAACAATGAATTTAAATTATACCCTAAAATAAATGGACTTAACAGAACATTCTACCCAACAACTGCAGAATATACATTCTTCTCCTCAGCACATGAATCATTATCCAAGATAGACCATATGATAGGCCACAAAACAAGTCTCACTAAATTTTAAAAAAAACAAGATTATATCAAGTACATTCTCAGACCACAGTGTAATATAACTGAAAATCAACTGCAAAAAGAACACTCAAATCTATACAGATACCTAGAAATTAAGTAATCTGCTCTTGAATTATCTTTGAGTGAACAATGTAATCAAGATGAAAACTAAAAAAACTTTTGAAATGAATGATAATAGTAACAAAATTTAACAAAACCCTCTGCCATACAGTAAAGCAGTGCTAAGATGAAATAATTCATAGTATTAAATGCCTACATCAAAATGTCTGAGAGAGCGCAAAGAGACAAGCTAATGTGACACTTAAGGGAACTACAGAAACAAGAACAAAGTAAACCCAAACCCAGCAAAGGAAAAATAACAAAGATAAGAACAGAACTGAATGAAATTGAAACCAAAAAAAGCAAAAGATAATTGAAACAAAAAGCTGGTTATTTGATAAGACAAACAGAATTGATAGACCAATGATTAGCAACAACAAAAAATCCAAATAAGGGAAACAAGAAATTAAACTGAGATATTACAACCAATACCACAGAAATACAAAAGGTCATTCAAAGCTACTATGAACACCTTTATGTGCCAAACTGAACAATCTGGAGGACATAGATAAATTTCTGAAAATATACAACTCTCATAGATGAAACCGGGGAGAAATACAAACCCTTACCAGACTAATAACAAGCGGCAAGATGGAATCAGCAAAAAAAAAAAAAAAAAGACAACAAAAAAAGTCCAGGACCAGATGAATTAACAGCTGAATTCTATTAGACATTCAAAGATGAATTGGTAGTAATCCTACTGAAACTATTTAGGATTGTGATATTTTCCTGAAGGACTAGTCTTTTATCACTATACAATGTCCTTCTTTGTCTTTTTTAACTGCTGTTGTTTTAAAGTCCTTTTCGTCTGATATAAGATTAGCTACTTCTGCTCCATTTTGGTGTCCTTTGCATGGATTTTTTTTTCCACACCTATACCTCAAGTTTATATGAGTCCTTATGTGTTAGGTGAATCTCTTAAAGAAACCAGATACTTGGTTGGTGAATGCTTACCCGTTCTGCCATTCTGTATCTTTTATGTGGAGCATTTAGGCCATTCACACGCAATGTTACTATTCAGATGTGAGGTACTATTATATTCATTTAACTATTTGTTGCTCGAATACCTTGTGTTTCTTTTTCTTCCATTGTGTTATTGTTTTATAGGCTGTGTAAGATTTATGTTTTAAGGAGGTTCTATTTTGATGTATTTTGAGGGTTTTTTTTTTTCAAGATTTAGAACTCTTTCTAGCAGTTCTTTTATTGCTTACTCGGTAGTGGCAAATTCAGCATTTGTTTGAAAAAGACTGTATCTTTCCTTGATTTTTGAAACTTAGTTTTCCTGGTTAGCAAATTCTTAGCTGATAATTGTTTTGTTTAAGGAGACTTAAGATAGGAGCCTAATTCGTTCTATCTTGTAGGATTTCTGCTGAGAAATCTGCTGTTAATTTGATAGGTTTTCCTTTATAGGTTACCTAATACTCTTGCCTCACAGCTCTTAAGATTCTTTCCTTTATCTTGATTTTAGATATCCTGATAACCATATGCCTAGGTGATAATGTTTTTGTGATGAATTTCCCAAGTGTTCTTTCAGCTTCTTATATTTGAATGTTTAGATCTCTAGCAAGACCTGGAAAGTTTTCCTCTCTTATTGTCTGAAACACGATTTTCAAACTTTTAGATTACTTTTCTTTCTTGGGAACACCAATTCTTCTTAGGTTTGGTCATTCAACATATCCCCAAACTTTTTGGAAACTTTGTTCATTTTTTGTATTCTTTTTCTTTTCTTTTTCTTTTTTTCTTTTTTTTTTTTTGAGAGGGGAGTTTCGCTTATTGCCCAGGCTGGAGTGCAGTGGCCGATCTCAGCTCACTGTGAAGTCTGGCTGTCTGGTTTACTTATTCTGCTTCGCCTTCCCGAGTAGCTGGGACTACAGGCACTCGCCACCACACCCGGCTAGTTTTTTTTGTATTTTTTTTTTTTTTAGTAGAGACGGGGGTTTCACCGGGTTAGCCAGTATCGTCTCGATTTCCTGATCTCGTGATCTGCCCGTCTCGGCCTCCCAAAGTGCTGGGATTACAGGCTTGAGCCACGGAGCCCGACTCTTTTTTCTTTTTCTTTGTTGGATTGTGTTAATACAAAGGCCTTGTCATTTATCTCTGAAGTTCTTTCTACTTGTTTGATTCTATTACTGACACTTCCTAGTGTATTTTGTACTTCTCTAAGTGTGCCTTTCATTTGCAGAAGTTTTTTGTTGTTTGTTTGTTTGTTTTATATCATCTATTCCCCTGTGTATTTTTCCATTTATATCCTGCATTACTTTTTACATTTCTTTACGTTGGATTTTAATAATTGACCTTCTGAGTTCTTTTCCAGGCAAATTACAGACTTTTTTGTGGTTTGGATCCATTGCTGGTGAACTAGTGTGATCTTTTGAGGGTGTTTAAGAATCTCGTTTTGTCATATTGCCAGAATAGTTTTTCTGGTTTTATTTTATTTGAGTAGACTATGTCAAAGGAAAGATCTGGCGCTCAAGCACAGTTGTTCAGATTTTTCAGTACAATGGGGTGCCCCGTTAATGTGTTCTCTTCTCTCTCCTAGAGATGAGGCTTTCTAAGAGACAGACTGCAGTGATTTTTATTGGTCTTTTGGATCCACTCACCCAGCGGAGCTACCGGGTTCTGTGCTGGTCCTGGGGAGTGTTTGCAGAGTCCTGTCATGTGATCCATCTTCATGTCTCTCAGCTATGGATACAGAACATGCTCTGTTGGAGGTAGCAGGGGAATGAAGTGGACTTTGTGAGGGTCCTTGATTGTAGTTTTGTTTACTGCACTCGTTTTATGGAATGCTGGTTGTGCTGGCAATGAAGTTATCACATGGACAGACTCAGAACCTCTAGTTAAATAGCATGTTACAGATGGTGGAATTCACTGTTGCTTTCTTTTTTTCTTGGAGCACCACTAGTCTTCTTTCAATTGCTGTAATGGCTTGATTTGGTTGGCCTCCAGTGCAGAGGTGGCACTTTCAAGAGAGCATCAGCTGCAGTAGTATGGGGAGATACAAGTTTCTTCCAAGATCACCTGGATAAGTATTTGGTTTTCTCAGGTGGTGAGGAGGGCCGTAGATCTTCCATGAGATTATATTTTTGCCTTCAGCTACCAGGGTAGGTGGAGAAAGGCCATCAGGTTTAACCAGGGTTAGGAGTGTCTGAGCTCAGACTCAGACAATGGAATTACATACTCCTTTCCAAGGGGTATGTACTGAGGTCCCACCCCTTGCCCTGCCTGAGTGGCAGGTACCTTTTTCCGGGTTCCTAGAGCCAGAGTGTATAAAGCTCTTGGATCTCTGTGCATGCCCGAACAGCTGCTCTGCTCAGAGTACATGCAGCTCTATGTGTCAGACCAAAGGCCCTGGTAAAGTAGGTTCATAAGGGAATCTCCTGACCTGAGGGTTGCAAAGATCCATGGGAGAAGTGTGGTTTCCTGGGGTTGCCCATTCACTCACCACTTCTTTGGGCAGGTGGAGGTTTTCTTGGCTCCCTGTCACTCCTAGATGGGCCATCACCCTGCTCTGCTTTTCTCTGTTCTCTGTGGGTCGAGGTGTTTTCCTGATAAGTTGAATGCAAGTACCTGGATGTTTCAATTGAAGGTGCTATATTTACTTGTTCCTTTCATTTCTCTCCATGAGAGCCATGCACTATAGCTGCTTCTAGCCTGCCACCTTGGCCCCACTTCCTGTATTCTTTTTGTGTCTCTTCATGGGCATATCATAGCTGGCATCATATGAGAGGCTAGTAGGGGAGTTAGAGTTTATATTTCCGCTGCTAGGGGTCATAATGATCAAAAGGCTCATATAGTTCTCAGTATCCAAGGAAGTTAGGAATCTAGATTTAGAGATGAGGACAAGCAAATTATTTGAAATCTTGTCACACAGGAAAAACAGACTGACATAAATCTGAGTTCTGTACTCTTACACATGGCTTATCTGCTTTGCCTAGAGTATATTGTGTATACATTCCAATGTGTATACATTCCAAAATGTGTATAATCCTTAATCTTTAGAATAGTTAATTAGTTTCATATCATAGATAAAGCCACAAAAAGTTTCTACTAAGCTTTTCTTCCATTTACTTTCATAACATTCTATGAAAAAAAAAATTCGAGTAGTCACCATCAAAGGTTTGAAAGAAATTCTCTTGTTCTTTACTTTTATAACTTAAAATATACTACAAAAAAAATACCCAGTGATTGTAACCACATACATCAGTCTCTAAAGAGATTTATTAATTTAATTATAATATTTCATAATACATTTAGAAAAATAAGCACTGATTTAATTGCAAGGCAATTCCTGTAGTGTGAATTTGAAGTCTGAGTGTTTTCAAACTCTTCCAGTCACACAATTTATTTCTAGAGCAAACATGAATTGAGTTTATATTAAGTTAGCCACAAGAAATGCCTGATATTTTTTCATTTTTGACATATAGAAATGGCAATTTTCTATTGTTAAACTAATGGAATGTGCTAGGTATTTTGCTAAATAATGAAGACAACAAGCCAGAAAATTATGACCCTTTACTCCTGGAACTCAAAAGTTAGAGGGGAAATAGACATGTAAATAAATCTTAACAACTACTTTCCAGCTGCTTCATTGCTCTTAAGGTTAGGAGGAGCAAGCAGGATCTGAAGATAATAAACTCTTTTTCTTTATTCTCATGCCAGATTTCAAAATATACTCTCACATTATGCTTTCTCAATACTACAAAAAGAGAAACATCTCAATTAATGTTGCTTCATTCAGGAGATCATGTAGAATTGACAATGTTCAAAAAGATATGGATCTCTCACCACTTTTTCTCATCTCAATAAAAGAACCACCTTTCTGCTTTGCTCATGTCAATATATGGGGCTATCAATGGTTCTTTCTTTTTGGGTTATACCCAAGATAATACACTCCTATGAAAAACACTAGCAGAATATTTTCTGGGTACAATATCTCACCTCCTCCATCAGCACCACATTAGCACAATCTGCTAAATTTTTACTTAGGTAATTGCAATAACCTTCCAATTTGTCTCCATTATTCATACAAAAACCAAGGTAATAGTATAACTTTTCTGTTGCAACAATCTAAGAGATACCAATAAAACCTAGAATAAAAAGCAAAGGAGATGATCAGGGCCTATTAAAGGACACCCCTCCCACTTACTCCCTACACTCTAGCTATGCTGGCTATGTTTTTGTTTTTGTTTTTGTTTTTTCTCTTCTCAAATACAACCGTGACTTTCCATTTGAGGAACTTTACACATATTGTTTACTCTGTTTAGATTACTCTCCCAAAAAGATTTGCACATTGTCTCTCACTTCACTAGGTTTCTGCTCAGTTGTCACATCTTCAGACCTGTCTTTCTAAACAGCACCTTCTATTGCTCTATAATTGCATTACAGATCAAAGATAGAGGACACCTAGTTTAATTTGAAGTTCATATAACCAATAAATATTTCATATCAAATTTTTGGTATAATTTCCAAGTGTTTTATGATAGGTTTATATGGCATGGGACCTTCTTATACTAAAAATTTAGCATTTTTCTGAAATTCAAATTTAATTGTGAATCTTGTGGCTTGATTGGCTAATACTGGCATCTCAACAAATTATATTCTTTGTAGAATTTCACCTGCATGATATATTATAAAGGTATTTGCTTAGGCAATTGTTTTGTTGCATTCTGAGCAAATGCTCAGAACCTAGAGCAGAAACCATCACATAAGAAATGCTTGGCAAATATTTGTTGAGGCAAGGAAGAAATCATTGTGTCTGTGCGTGTGGTGTGTGTATGTGCGTGTGTGTGTGTGGTTGATTACATGTGTATGTTTCACATTTGCAAAAATGTCTAGAAGACAAAGCTAGAAAAAATATTTTCTTCGAGTGCAGACTAGGCAGTTTTTACAAGTGACTCATTGAGCTCTGTGGAAATTGAAACATGAGGAGGAGTAATTGCAAAAGACATTAGAAATTAAGCAAGTTAGGGCAGGTTAGAAAACTTTATAAGGCTGCATAAAATAATCAGCTTCAGTAGGTGAAGACTTTGAAGCAACATTGCCTATGATTGAAGATGATTCAGAATGCAAACCTGGTTCCTTTAAGAAGTAACCGCTCTACAACTTGACAAAGAAATTATAATTTTTATTTTTTCCCAAATCTTTCCTATTTTCGATGATAGCATAATTTTAACTATCTGGACTTTAGCAACCAATATATTTTCAATAGTATAACCCCTGCTGGGTCGATTCTGTGTGATGAGTACAAATGAAATTCTGGCAACTAATAAAAGGCCTCAAAGGTGCTGGCTACATTCGGGTAAAGTAACCAGTGGAGATGAGATTTACTGGATCCTACATAATGGAAGAAGGTAAAGAATATAAGATATGTATTTAGATTAAACTTAATGATTTTCATGATTCAAACCACAAGTCTGCAATATAATTATATCTATAAAGCATTAAAATATATTTATTATATGTATGAATATTATACATAAATATATATTACTATATATTATATGTAATTATATTCTATATTACACATAATGGCATATAAAACATATTATGATATAATATTATGTTAAATAGCAAAATATTATAATTATAATATATGTTAATATAATTATAGTATAACATTATAATTATGTTATATATTTATAGATAATGTGATTACATATTATCATTATGTAGATTATTTAAAAATAATATGTAATAGTACATATATGTTATATATAATATATATTTTAACTGATAACATTATATATATTATCTCTATATTATCATCATTGTGCAGATTATTTTTAAATAATAAATAACCATGAAAAAAGTGCCCTCTATTGTATCTGTCATCCCTTGTGCAATAATAGCACCACAGAGGATGCTATTAGGAAACAGGGTCTGGGGAAAAAAAAAAAATGACAAGTAAGAGGCAGGACTAACTTGCAGGTCTCACTGTGATGGACAGAACGTTGTGTGAAGACTCACGTTGTTAACTTTTGCTCCAAGAACTACTGCAGGAACATACCAGGACATCTGAAAGAATACATGGACTCTTTGAAAGAAGTGGCTTGTCACTGCAAACTCCACGTGACAGCTGAAAAACTGTAAGTGCCCAAAGTGTGAGAGGGAGAAAGTCCACCTCCAAACATACATTGCCTTTAGAGAACTTGAAAATCCAGATAATGGAAGAAGAATTTACCTAGAACTGGAATGAATTCAGAAAGCTGAGTACGATATAAAAGAAGCAGCAGCAACGGGAAGAGTAGGCACTTCCAGTTAACAGGAAAGCTCAAGAAGCCATTTCTGACTTTATCTCACAGAGGTCCTTGGGGAGGGCTACCAGTGGCATTAGGGAAGGCCCACAGGGAGATAGAAACTTTCACTTGAATGTTGTAACAAATTCGACCAAGCATGAATTTTTCTGGGCAGAGTCTGGGAGGAGGCGAATAGGAAGTGCAGATATGAGCTCAGAACCTGTGGCAGGTGGGGAGAATGGGGCCTGAAAGTCCTGCTTGCTTTCTCAGTGGGGAGACATGTAGCCTGGGGCAAGGTCTCAGCCCTTCTCACCAGCTTTCTATAAATAAATTTGATGCTGTTGGTGGAACATTGTGAGAGTGAGACTGACCCTTGTTGCCTGGATGGGAGCTGGGTGAGACCTGTCACTGTTGGTTTTTCCTAAGTTCCCTGGTGATGTGGATGATGCAGTAGAGGGAACCATAATCCCCCCTGCGAACATAATTCCATTTTTTTTCTTACAAGAAAAAAAAAATCCAAAGGTTAGCAACTTCAAAGACTGAGGTAGATAAACCCACCAAAATGAAAAAGAAAGGCTGCAAGAATGCTAAAAACTCAAAAAGCCAGAGTGCCCTCTTTCCTCCAAATGACTGCATTACCTCTCCAGCAAGTATTCAGAACTGGGCGGAGGCTGACATAGTTAAAATGACAGGAGTGGACTTCAGAATGAGGATAAAATTGATCTTCACTGAGCTAAAGGAGCATGTTCTAACTCAATGCAAGCAAGCTAAAACTCATGATAAAATATTGCAGGAGCTGACAGACAAATAGCCAGTATAGAAAAGAGCATAACCAACTTGATAGAGCTGAAAAACACAATAGAAGAAGGTCATAATGCAATAAGAAGTATTAATAGCAGAATAGATCAAATGCAGAAAAGAATCCTGGAGCTTGAAGACTCTCTTTCTGAAATAAGACAGCCAGAAAAGAATAGAGAAAAAAGAATTTAAAAGAATGAATAAAGCCTCTGAGAAATATGTGATTATGTAAAGAGACTGAATATGTGACTGATTGTTGTACCTGAAAGAGATGTAAAGAATGGAACCAATCTGGAAAATATATTTCAGAATATCATCTATGAGAACTTCCCCAACCTAGCTAGACAGGTCAACATTCACATTCAGGAAATACAGAGAACTCCAGTAAGATACTCCACAAGAAGATCATCCCCAAGACACATCATCATCAGATTATCTGAGGTTGAAATTCAAAAGAAACAAACAAACAAAAAAATTAAGGGCAGCCAGAGAGAAAGGTCAGATCAACTACAAAGGGAAGCTCATTGGACTAACAATACAACTCTCAGCAGAAACCCTGCAAGCAAGTCAGAAGAGATTGGAGCACAATATTTAACATTCTTAAAGAAAATAATTTTCAACCCAGAATTTCATATCCAGCCAAAATAAGCTTCATAAAAGAAGAAATAAGATCCTTTCTAGACAAGGAAATGTTGAGGAGTTTGTAACCATCAGCCTGCCTTACAACAGCTTCTGAAAGAAGCACTAAATATTGAAAGAAATAACCATTACCAGCCAATATAAAAACACACTGAAGTACATGGACCAATGACTCTATGAAACAACCACATAAACAAGTCTGCAAAATAACCAGCTAGCATCATGATGACAGGATAAAATCCACACATAACAATACTAATCGTGAATGTAAATGGGCTACTTGCCCTAATTAAAAGACACAGAATGGCAAGCTAGATAAAAGACCCAATGCTACGCTATCTTCAAGATACCTATCTCACATGCAATGATACACATAGGCTCAAAATAAAGGGACAGAGAAAAATTTACTAAGTAAATGAAAAACAAAAAAAAGCAGGGGTTGCCAACTTAGTTTCTGGCAAAAACAGACTTTAACCCAACAAAGATTTAAAAAGATAAAGAAGGTCATTACATAATAGTAAGAGGTTCAATTAAACAAAAAGAGTTAACTATCCTAAATATATGTGCACCTGACACAGAGCCCCCACATTCATAAAACAAGTTATTAGAGACCTTCAAAGAAACTTAGACTCCCACACAATAATAGGGAGATTTTAACAACCCACTGACAATGTTAGACAGATCATCAAGACAGAAAATTAACAAAGGTATTCAGTACTTGAACTCGTCTCTGGATCAAATGGACCTGATAGATATCTACAGAACTCTCCACCCAAAACCAACAGAATATACATTCTTCTCATCACCACATGACCCATACTCTAAAATTGATTACATAATCAGAAGTAAAACACTTTTCAGCAAATGAAAAATAACTGAAATTTTAACATACAGTTTCTCAGACCACAGCACAATCAAATTAGAAATTAACACTAAGAAATTCACTCAAAACCATACAATCACGTGGAAATTGAATAACCCGTCCTGTATGACTTTTGGGTAAGTGATGAAATTAAGGCAGAATTTGAAAAGTTATTTGAACCTAATGAGAACAAAGATACAGTGTACCAGAATCTCTGGAACATAGCTAAGGCAGTGATAAGAGTGAAATGTATAGTACTAAATGCCCACATTAAAAAGCTGGGAAGATCTCAAGTTAACAACCTAATGTAACAACTAAAAGAACTAGAGAACCGAGAGAAAACAAATCCCAAAGCTAGCAGAAGACAAGAAATCACTAAAATCAGATCTAAACTGAAAGAGACAGAAACACACAAAACCATTAAAAAGATCAATGAAATTGAGGGCTAGGTTTTGAAAAAAAATAATAAAATAGACCACTAACTACACTAATAAGGAAGAAAAGAGAAGATTCAAATAAACACAATCAGAAATGATAAGGGGAGTATTACCACTGACACTGCAGAAACACAAACAACCGTCAGAGAATGTTATAAACACCTCTATGCATATAAACAAGAAAATCTAGAACATATGGATAGATTCCTGGACACATACAACCTCCCAAGACTTAACCAGGAAGAAACTGAATTCCTGAAGAGACCACTATTGAGTTCTGAAATTGAGGCAGTAGTAAATAGCCTACCAATCAATAAAAGCCCAGGACCAGATGGATTCACAGCTGAATTCTACCACATGTACAATGAAAAGTTAGTACCACTCCTACTAAAACTTTCAAAAAAACTGAACAGGAACGACTCCTCCTGAACTCAGTGTATGTGACCCACGTCATCCTGATACCACAACTTGGCTGAGATACAAAAATAAAAAAAAAAGAAACTTCAGGACAATATCCTTGATGAACATTGTTGCAAAAATCCTCAGTAAAACACTGGCAAACTGAATCCAGCAGCACATCAAAAATCTTATCCACCATGATCAAGTAGGTTTCATTCTTGGGATGTAAATTTGGTTCAACATACACAAATCAATAAATGTAACTCATCACACACACGCACACACACAAACTAAAGATAAAAAACACATGATTATCTCAATAGATGCAGAAAAGACTGTTGAAAAAATTCAGCAGCCTTTTTAAAAATCTCAACAAACTAAGTATTGAAAGAACATAAATCAAAATAATAAAAGTTATCTATGACAAACCCACAGCCAACAAACCCACAGCCATTTTTGCTGAATGAACAAAAACTAGAAGCATCCCTGTTGAAAAACAGCACAAATCAAGGATCCCCTCTCTCATCATTTATATTTAACATAGTATTGGAAGTTCTGGCCAGACCAATCAGTCAAGAGAAAGAAATGAAGGGCATTCAAATGGGAAGAGAGGAAGTCAATCTATTTGTTTGCAGATGACATCATCTTATATCTAGAAAACTCCATTGTCTCAGCTCAAAATCTTCTTAAACTCATAACATCATCAAAGTCTCAGGATACAAAATAAATGTCCAAAAGTTGCTAGCATTTGTATGGATCGACGATAGTCAAACCAAGAGCCAAATCATGAATTAACTCCCATTTATAACTGCCACACACACAAAATAAAATATCTAAGAATACGACTAACGAGGGAAGTAAAAGATCTCTACAAGGAGAACTGCTGATACAGGAGTTAAGAGGAAATCATTTAGGCAGATAGTAAGGGTATGGGAGTCCTTGGTAAGGCTTTTCTTTTTAATAAAAAGCAGGCCAAAATCATTTTCTAACAAAGAGCAGCCTGTAAAGTCAAGCTACGGACATAGACAAGCGAGCTGGGAGCTTGCATAGGTGAATGCCGGCAGGAACTAGAGACTAGAGATGTTGAAGTTGGGGGCTCCATCTTCCCTTCTCTGCCAGCCATGTGAAAAGTAAGAAGCAGGCAAGATGGCACAGATCACCTGGAAAGCCCATTTGCATAATAAGATTCGGGTGGAGTGACCAGCCTTTCCTGCATGCTATGCAAACGTCATACCTGATGTAACCAATCTGTGAGCCTTACGTAAGTCAGACACTGCCTCCTCAAACCAGACTATAAAATCCAGTGCATCCACTGTCAGCTTATCCTTTCTGCTCGGAGAAGCAGCTCTCTCTCTAATTTTATTATAATTAAATAATTAATTTTATTATATATTTTTTTCTCTGTGATACACTCTGATATGATAAATTTATCAATCTTTCTCTTATGAATGGTGATTTTGGTGTTAGTCTAGGAACTGTTTCCCTACTCTTAAAGTCTGAAGATCTTCTCTTAGGTTTGTTTTCTAAAAATTATATCATTTTACCTTTTATATTTAAATCTATGATTCATTTTGAGTCAATTTTTGTAAAAGTTGTGAGATTCAATGCAGTCTTTTGACGGTGGATATGTAATTTTTCTAGCAATCTTTGCTAAGACTACCTTTTCTTCCTCAAATTATTTTTGTATTTTTATCAAAAGTCAGTTGGACATATTTCTATGGGTCTGTATCTCGGTTCAATATTCTGTTCCACTGACTTATATATGTGTCCTTTTCCTATTACTACACTGTATTAATTACTATGTTTTAATCTTCAGTGTTGGGCAGGGTGATTTATTTTACTTTCTTCTTCTTTTTACAAGATGGCTTTAGCTGTCCTAGGACTTATGCTTCTGGATATATATTTTAGAACGCATTTCAATTCCTAAAAAAAAAAAGATGGAATTTTGATAAAAAGTGCACTAAACCTATAAATCAATTTGGTAAGAATTGACATCTTTGTAATATTGTGCCTTCCAATCCATGCATATGGTGTGTTACTTGAATTATTTAGGATTTCTTTGATCTCTTTCATCAGAATTTTGTAATTTTCAGGATACAGATCCTGTACATATTTTGTTAGAATTGTGCCAAAGTATTTAATTTTCTTTAGAGAAACTGTTAATTGTATTGTTTTTAATTTTGGTTTTTATTTGCTTGTAAATAAAAGTTTGATTGTTAAGTGTATTGATCTTGTTATTGTGACCGAGTTAAACTTACTTATTAGTATTGAGATACTTGCTTTTGTTTTTGTAGATTCTTTAAGGTTTTCTATGTAGACAATAAGTGACATCTGGAAATAGAGATCATTGTTATGTGTTTCTTTATAATATATATGTTTTTTATTTATTTTTCTTGGCTTATTGTACTAACTAGAAATTCTAGTATTATTTTGATAAGAGTGGTAAGAACAGACATTCTTACCTTATTCTTGATCTTAGGGAGTAAGCATTTAGCTTTTTACTTTTAAGTATGATTTTAGTTGTAGATTTTTACAAAACACTCTTTACCAAGTTGAGATCATTGCCTATGTTCCTAACTTACTAAAAGTTTTTATCATGAGTGTTCGATTTTATGAAATGCTTTTTCTGAATTAATTAATATGGTCATAAGATTTTTCTTCTTTAGCCTGATGTAAATTACAATGATTGATCTTTGAATGCTGAACTTGACATGCATACCTGAAATAAATTACTCTTGGTCATAAAGTACAATTCTTTTTATATATTATGAAAATTAGTTTGCTATTTTTTAAATGTCATTTTTTTAATTCAAGTTTTGTTCTGGTTCCAAAGATTTATAAAACATATGATTGTGTTTTGTTTGAATATTTTTCATTCAATTAAAAATGCATTAACGTCCTGAGTTTTATAATTTTAATGTGTTTTTTTACATCTGTAAGCTACATTTTAGACTGAAGTTCTGGTTTATGTTTCTATGGCACTTTTTATTTTGAAATATAAAACATTGTTTTACCTCATGTCTGAAGTTAAGTAATTAAATATATTTTTTTGATCCACTGCCTTTTGATTGTTCCTTTCTCCACCTCCTTCCCTTTTCTCTTTCCGCATGCCCTCCTTGCCTTATTACTTAAGTTGTTTCTATCATTCAAATTACATTTGATAATTGAAGCATATGTAAAATTATAGCATGTAAGGCTCAGAGCACATGTAAGATCATATCAAGAGTAAATAGGAAGTAAAACAAGACCATAACAATTTAAAACATATCAAGAGAAAAATGTGCTTGCTTTTACAAAATATATATATTTTTTTATTTTACAAGTCTGTTTCCTTTTTCAGATTGCTGTCAACAGGATGGCCCAGAGACAGTAAGTGAATATATGAGAAAATATATGAGAAGAGACAAAAAGGCATAAAGATATTAATAGGCCAGAAATAAAATATATCTTCTTCTTCAGCCTCATGTGGGCTATGGTCAGTCTGCTATAGCTTAGGGATCAGATGAAAGGTACAGAGATATCAATCTTGTTTTTAAATACCCTTACTTGCTCCAAGAAGTTCTGGCATCCATTCTTCAGTGAAGACTAAATATGTGACAAGTGTGAACTTTAAAAGCAAAATATTTTCAAGTTTTCAAGTGTATTAAAAATGTCTGAACAAATTCTAAAAGTTCAGCTTTAGATAACTCAAAATGACTTAATGAAATTTTACTAACCTTTCCAAATATTGTACCTCAAAGCTGAGAGGAGGAATGAAAAATTTTGGCTTAAAGGGTAATATTTCAAGAAAAGTATAAATGCTTGAAAGTGAGGGCTGTAAAAATGTGTGTATAAATGTTTTTTTCAAACATAGCTACAGTTGTCTTTCCAGAAGTATTTGTTAACTAATTGAATCCAAAACTATTAAGCTTTTTTTTTTTTTTACATAAACATGGAATTTGTTTTCATATTGACACTTTATAAATGGTTTATTAACTGTTTAATCAGACATCTCAATAAAAGACGGGTGAGGGATCAATGTAGTAATTTGTACTGCAATTAAATATTAATGTTAGCTATAAATAGAATATTTGTTAAGAATAGTGTGATTATTACTATGTATAATTTTATGTTATATAAATAATAGTATATAAAAATTGCAGTCATGTGCCACAGAATGATGTTTCAGTTGATGATGGACTACATAAGTAACAACAGTCCCATATGATATAATGGAGCCCAAAAACTTGTTTCGCCTAGTGACATCATAGGCATTGTAACATCATAGAGCAATTACTTATTTTTTGTATACATTTAAGTGTAGCCTGAGTGTACAATGCTTACAAAGCCTACAAAAGTATACAGTAGTGTCTTAGGCCTTTGCATTCATTCACCACTTAGCCACCAAGAGCAATTTTCAGCTTTGCAAATTTCATTCATGGTAAGTGCTCCATACAGGTGTACCATTTTTAAAAATCACTGATACCATATTTTACTCTACTTGTTCTATGTTTACATAGGTTTAGATACACAAATACTGATAGCAGCAGTGACCAATCTGAAGCAGCCACTGCGAATATGCGAGCTGCAGTGCCCCCACTGCACAGCCAGGGTTGCCTGTTCCTCAGAGTCATAGGGAGCTGGAAACAGGCAAGAGTCCTGCCCCCTACCAAATTGGCAGGGCAAGATTCCCATGCTCCTGGGCACAGCCACAGCCACCCAGCTTCGGTTCCAGACCCCAGCATCCCCGCACTCTTAGAGACCCAGGAAGCTCCTTGCCCTTGCCGCAGGCTGGAAAGTGCCTGCTGCTACTCCCTGGCCTCTTCCTGCCCCAAGCGCCCACTCTGATTTCAAAGCAAAGTTGTGGCTGAGCCCAGGAGCATGCGGCCCTGGCTGGTTATGCATGTGTTCAGGGCAGCCCTCACATGCCAGCCCCCTGCGGCCTCGGCCTCCTCCAGACTTTGGGTGTCAACAAATATGGGAGGGAGACCGAGGTGGGGGGGTGAGGGTGTCTTGGCGTGGGCCTGCAGGCGCCCCTTGGAACAAACAGCCTGGGTGCCTGGATGGCATGTTGATTGCGGCAGGAGGCAGATAGGTTTCTGAGCAGAAAGGGGCAGGTTCCAGGTGAAACCTCACCTTGAATCCAGGGACGGCTTGAAGCCTAGGGGCAGGCTGGGCTACCAGTTCTGGGTGGAGTCCATGGCCTGGAGCTAGAACTTACCGTGCTTCACGCCCCACCCCCCTCCCATGGACCAATCAGCATGTGCTTCCTCCCTTCTGAGCCCATAACTGTGGACTCAGCCAAACTTGGATAAATGTCAGGACTACCAGCTGTATGAAGGAGCTACCCACCAGAGGTCTCCTCTCTGCCAAGAGCTGGATACTTGTCAGTATGATGTGCCTGTGGAAAGGAGCTATTATGGGTCTCTTGAGAGCTGTCCTGACACTCAGTGAAGCTCATCTCTGCCTTGCTTACCCTCCAGTTGTCCACATACCTCATCCTTCCTGGACACGTGACAAAAACTCAGGACCTGCCAAATGGCAAGACTGAAAGAGCTTGGACAACAAGAAGGAGAGAAGAGCTACAGCTCTACTGGGCACCCAGACATTGGGGCTCCCCGTGGCAGGGCTGTGACATGCTGTAACACAGTCTTTGGGACTTGCAGTTCCTGGAGTCTTTGAGCTTTTGGGCGTCATTTTGTTTCCCTTGTTCAGATGCTGGTGCCTGCAGCGAAAGCTGCTTGTAGTATGTCTGGTCCAGTGCAGCCTCGCATGAAGCTAGTGCCTGTGCTGGCGCCCCTGGTGCTGCCTGCCCCACCAAAGCTGGAATCCCTGGCTGTGTGCATTGGCCGCACCCCATGCTTGCTTGCTCACACACCCCTCACCACTCTGCACCTGGCTCGCCTTTTACTGGCATAGGATCCAGGCCAGTAGCACAAGTCAAACACAGCTTGCTGGGCCCAGTGTGTGGAACAAGACCAACGAGCGCAAGCAAAACGCAAGCAGAGGTGCCGTCAGCCACAGGTTGTAAAACAATTAGAAAATTAAAACATGCAATATTTTTGTTTCATTGAAATATTTTTTTGTACTTATGTAGTCCCTATCTTCAAAGCCTCAAGTAACTGAAGAAAATTAAATAAATTCCAGGTCTATCTAATTTAAAATGAGTTCAATATTGATTAAACATTGTAATTCCATTAAAAATTCTAACTAGTCAAATACTTCATTTAATGAAAACTACAAATTTGGTAACACAATTAGAAATATCTATTTAATTTATCCAAGTTCCTTACTTGGATATCGAGACAACCTCGGTCGGGGAGACCCTAACACAACGGCGCTAGAGGAATTAAAGAAACACACACAGAAATATAGCGGTGTGGAGTGGGAAATCAGGGGTCTCACAACCTTCAGAGCTGAGAGCCTCGAACAGGGATTTACCCACGTATTTATTGACAGCAAGCCAGTGATAAGCACTGTTTCTCAAGATTACAGATTAACTAAAAGTATTCCTTACTGGAAACAAAGGGATGGGCCAAAATAAAGGGATGGGCTCTGGCTAGTCATCTGCAGCAGAAGCATGTTCTTAAGGCACAGATAGTCAAGCTATTGTTTGTGATTTAAGAACGCCTTTAAGCGGTTTTCTGCCCTGGGTGGGCCGGGTATGCCTTGCCCTCATTCCGGTAAACCCACAGCCTTCTAGTGTGGGTGTCATGGCCATCACGAACATGTCACAGTGCTGCAGAGATTTTGTTTATGGCCAGTTTTTGGACCAGTTTATGGCCAGATTTTGGAGACCTATTCTCAACACTTGGAGATCAAATTTTAGATTTTGATTTACATAACATTGAAGAAAAGATTCATTGCTATCTAGTCTCCAGTTCCAGTCCTTCCACCTTAGTCCTGACCAACTTCTGAAATTTTAATAACCTTAAGATCAAACTTTCTGTCTTTAGACTATTCATGAATCATCTTTTAAACACTATTAATGGAGCTCTTTTAATTATGAGCCAACACTTACTGAATCTAGCAGCTATAATTTGCATTTTACTTAGCAAGTGATGTGCTGGAGCTAGCCCTAACTGAGTCATACGGGATGACTTTGACTTTTTTTTTCCCATTTTCCTATTTGGTGGCATGAAAGTGGGAACTTGAAATTGGTCATGCTGAGGAAATTAACACCACAGACATCAGCAAATAGTACAAAACTGAGATTTTTGCCCACTCTCTGGTGAACTAACTGCTAAATATTTACTGTCACATCATTGCTTATAGCACTTCATAAACTGATCCTACCACATTCACATCTAAAGGTGAAGATAATTTAGGATTTTGGTATGTATTGTAATTTCTTTATTCTTTGTGACTTGGGAAAAAAATATAAGATTTCTTACAATTCTGCACCCTCTTCTTTGTTTTTGTCACATTGCTCTGCTGACTTTATCTCACAAACCACAGTTCCTTTCATTCCAGTGTTTGTACTATTGTTTCCCCAGTCCAAGAAGTTTAACATTTAAACTTACACAGATCCGCATTCTTACAGATGCACACACACACACACACACACACACACACACATAGCCTGTCTGGTGTGCATGACAATACACTAGAAAAAGCTGAGATTTAGTGATCAAAATAAATTGAGTTTAAATCACTACTCTATCACATACTAACATAAATGTTGAAGATAATTCTATTTTTTATGAAAGAGAAATACAATTATAGGGTTAATAGGGTGGTTGTGAAGGACAAATGAGAGAATATATTCAAATGTCTTATGTGCCTTAATACTATCTGGCACATGATCATTTCCAAATCATTTTTGTTATTTTCTCCTTTCGTTAACAATCAACAATATGGTATATCACTTGATATAGTTTGGATGTGTGTCCCCGCCCAAATCTCATGTCAAATTTTAATCCTCAATGTGGGAGAAGGACCTGGTGGGAGGTGATTTGATCATGACAGTGAACTTCCCTCTTGCTGTTCTCATAATAATGGGTAAGTTCTCAGGAGATCTGATTGTTTAAAAGTGTGTAGCAACTCCCCCTTCTCTCTCTTTCTCCTTCTCCAGCCATGTAAGATGTGCCTGCTTCCCCTTCACCTTAAGTCATTATTGTAAGTTTCCTGAGGCCTCCCCTATGGAACTGAGAGCCAACTAAGTCTCTTTGCTTTATAAATTACCCCGTTTCAGGTATTTCTTTCTTTCATTCATTTTTTCTTTCTTTTTTTTTTTTTTTTTGAGACGGAGTCTCGCTCTGTCACCCAGGCTGGAGTGCAGTGGCACAATCTCGGCTCACTGCAAGCTCTGCCTCCCAGGTTCAGGCCATTCTCCTGCCTCAGCCTCCCAAGTAACTGAGACTACAGGTGCCTGCCACCACACCCGGCTAATTATTTGTATTTTTTAGTAGAGACAGGGTTTCACCATGTTAGCCAGGATGGTCTCAATTTCCTGATCTCGTGATCCAATTGCCTCGGCCTCCGAAAGTGCTAGGATTACAGGCGTGAGCCACCGCACCTGGCCAGTTTCAGGTATTTCTTTACAGCACTGTGAGAAGGAACTAATACATCACCCATCAATAACATAAAATTGCAATTTTTTTAAAATCACCTTTTTGAAAAAGTTTTAGAGAAACTTACACAAACATTTTCCAAGCTATGACACTTTATCTCTTTTGCCATTAAACATTTGGTTATATTAGCAGTAATCCTGACTGTTTTCAATCTCCACTATCTCCATCATGTATAGACATGAAAGATATTACTTCCTATAAACAAACTCAAAAGAGGAAACAGGTGAAAACAGCCTGTCATTATTGTGAACATAGGAATCTAGAAGTGATAATTAACAAATATTATGATCCAAATATACATATATATTTCTAAAGACATGTGCTAACAAGAAATCTTGTATAGAATGCATTGAATTCAACCTTATGTTGCAATCAGTTCTTCAAAACTATTGCTGTAATATAGACTTAGATTATCATTGTCAGCAGCTCAACAATTCAGAACATTTTCACATATTAGAATCTCTGTTATTTATTACAACCTCCTTTGAATAATATAATCGTTTTTCTTATAAGGAAAAAAAATGGTGCATCAGAGCTTCAGGGGTGCAAATAGCTAAGAATATAAGAACTAAAGTATCTTTTCTTTCACTGTTTTGCCTTGATATTTATTTTAAGAAATCAGGCTTCAAAGGTAAAATTGATCTCTACTTCTTTTCACATAGCCAATTTTGATTTGTACAAAGACCCCATTCGATTTCTACATATACATACTGACATCAATTGCTAATGGTATTCTCTGCATATCCTTGGCACAATGACAATTTAATTGTCACAGAGGCAAGCACATACCTAAGCTTGTCATACAAACAGCCAGGCTTCTCATCGGCTGGTTCTTTGGGGTTGGGACGTATTAGGGAAACAACATTTTATCTTGCATACCAGATGCTGTCTCTTACAGAAATATGACAGCATCATTTCTTAAACTCAAAAGCCAGGTCAAGGTCCCAAAATATCATCTGGCTTATATTACCTTTAGTAAATGTTTTTCTTTTAACTATAGAACCTTAAATGATTAATCAATCTTCAAGTGATTACATTGGAATGCTGTCACCTGATATAGATGATAAGTCGTCATAGCTGAATGAGGGAAAGGGAAGATTGCATTCAGAATATTTCCACTTGGGATATAAATATTTATCTGAGCTTCATCCTCTGGCCCCAATGGGGCCTTTGCCTCTATTCTATTTTTATGTTTATTTTGATAACAATACAACACAATACACTTAAATAATACAGTTAAATGATAGGGATTCTTCTAAATAGTTTAAATGTCATTCTCACGCATATTGGAGTAAAATTTTAAATCTGAAATACCTTGAATCTCCTGAGACAAATCCAAATTTACATGAAAGTTCAGATGTCAGACTTCTTAACTCAGATAAAAGTGTTTCTACTAGGAAAGTTGTAGCAGCAGATAGAATTGTTTCCAAGATACAGGCATCTTGAAAAATATCTTTGTACGTGAGAAATCAAAACCTTGTCTTTTGACCAAGAATTTACATTCTAGATTTATTTTACTCCTCTTTATGTTTTTAGATCACTTAAAAAATGATGTCATAAGTAACCTTAGTGACAGCCCATGTTGTTTTTCACCACAAAAGCAAAGATTTTGAGCATCATAATTTTCTAGAATATGACAGAATAAAATTGTCTTTGATGAAATTTTTTTGAAGAAGAAAACAAATTATTTTCCAAACAAACAACTTAAATCAAAACTTTGTGTAAGCTTTTATTTCTTTTTAAAACTTTAATGTAGAAATGTTGGGGGGTTACAAATGATGTTACCATCAATACAGTTATGAGTTTAATGTACATATTCTGTATCAGAATATTCAGAAATACACATTTCAGTTCATTTGGCATTGGTTTGTGAAGTATTTAGGGATTCTAAATAATTTTATAATTTATAATTTTCATTTGATAAGTTGATGGTTGAGATAACAGGTTGACACTTTTATTTTTAAAAGATTACAAGTAATCTTTGTGGGGATATATCTCTGGACGAGTCTTACTCCAACACTGAGACATGTCTCAGGATGGCTATTTTTCATGCACCCCTGGGTATCAAGCCCTGCAGTATGCCAGTCACTGCACTGCACCAGTTGATATGGCTATGAAGTTGCAAACAAATGATGTTTCTGCCCTGCTAGAGTTTGCATTCTGTTGGAGATGAAGAGTAGATAATTTAAAAATAAAATAAATACATATTTTGTGACATAATTGTAAGTGCTATTGAGTAAAATGAGTTAACAAGACGTGAGGTGTCATGTCAGATTTCTAATTTATATAGGGTGATAAGGAGATGATACTGATAAAGATGGAAATTAAAGAGAAATAATGAATTAAGAGTGAGCTTTGTGATAACTGGAGGGAGCACCCACTAGGCAAAAGAATACCTCTAAGAAAGAGCCAGGAGGTCAGCTGTAGCTTGAAGAAAAAGAACAGAGATGAGAGAGGTAGAAAATGAGGTCAGAGAAATAGCCAGGGTCCAGACAATATTGGGTCTTGTGCTCTATAGTAAGGCCATAGGTCTATGGTGACAGAAATGATACTGTATGCCATTAGACATCCTAGAGTGGAATTTACTCCAAGTCCAAAATGACAACAACAAAAACAGTCATCATAAGCAAAGATTCAGGCTCGCTTTAGGGGAATATTATTGAATTCTTATAATCCTTGATGTGAGAACAGCCTTCTTATTTTGGTGGATGTGGAATGGCCAGTATTAACACAGGCCTGCTGTGTGCTACAGCAGTAGCAGTGTGAGTACTTAGCAGCAAGCATTACAGAGGACCTGGTGGGGGGCAGCAGGTAAAAGATAGGTGTCTCTGCCAGAGTAAGGAAGAATAAAGAATCTCAGAGACTTATTGAACTGGGATCTAGAGACAAAGACCGTGTTCTTAAGGCTTGGGCTGTACCTTCACAAGTAGCATGATAAAGGACAACAGAATCTCATTTATTTCATCACTATTGCAAATATCATTCAATTTTACTTTTCTATTAGCTTTGTCCTGGACTGAAGAATATTTAACTCCAAGTGGTAATTTTTCATGAATAGCTCACCTTAATATGAAAATGAATTATCGCTATGGCTTGAGAGGAAGGCAAAAATGTTTTTGTTAGAAATAATGCCCCATCACACAGGAAAAATCTACTAATATAGACAGCAGCAATGTCAGAAGGCACAATGTTCTTTGTTAACAGGCTCCTTCCTACCTGGTCTATTCACTGAGAAATAGCTTCTCAGTTTCTGTGATACTGGCCTTTCCCATATCCCTTTTTACATTACCATTTTGGTGTCCACCTATTTAGTTTCTATTTATGATTTTGTTGTAATTTTATTTTAGTGTGATTCCTGCTGCTAGATGTTTTGGCATAGGCTGCCTATTCCTTCCAAGAATGTGCCGGATTTTATCCAGGAGATCTCATTAAAGATTTCAATAATGGCAATTTGGTAGTTTTCAAAACTGAATTAAGAATATTTATAGATTAATTTTCTCTTCTACATCTAGGTCCAATTCAGTAAGTTGAATTTAAGAAAGAAGCATGGAAGAGAATTTTGTGGCTAATATCATGACAAATGTCTTCTATAAATGGTTCATTCAAAATCCTGCGCATTTTCTGCTATAACATTTTCTAATGTTATCAAGGCCTATCAACTACCTCTGTGGATAAATAAAGTTCAAAATTATCATGATATTATTTTTTACAAAACAATATTACATACCATATCTGACTTCAATAAAATATTCTAGAAAATATTTACATTCCTCCCCTTCACATTTATTTCTTATCGTTTACTAAGGCAAACACATGCGTGATAAAAAATTTCAAATATTTATTTTTATCAATTTATGTATATTTAAGCAGAATAAGGACTGACATCTTTTGAAGTTGGGAGGGTAAAACTTAACTATTGTAAAAGTATTGCTATGGTACACTAGAGTCATGTGAGTCTACCACCTTTGGCCTATATAAACTGTAATTTCATACAATTAAACCAACATAGAATAAAATGATGTGATAATATCAGTCTTATGCTTTTCAGTCTAGAATCCTATTTAGCATAGTAAGATGCTTTCATTAAGTACTAATCCAGGAATTTTTATGCATGTTTTATAGTAAGAACTATCTTTCAAAGGAATCTTACTTCCAAGACCAATAAATATATGCAACAGGGGTGCTGCAGTTCTCACAAAGAGAAACCCTAGAATCCTAATTGCCGGAATTTCCTTCTCTCTCTCTACTTAGTAATCACAGAAAAGATTGGGGGAAGGTAACTTGAAATAATTTCTCTAGTACTTTAAACTCATTTTACAAATTATAAGTGAGATTCCAAAGGACTCACTTGGAATCTGGTCTGGTCTAAATCTGGTCTAAAACTGACTAGACCAGATTTATAAAACATATCAATGGCTGACTAATAAATAAAATATAAGCTGGCTGGGCGTGATGGCTCACACCTGTAATCCCAGCCCTTTGGGAGGCCAAGGTGGGTGGATCAACTGTGGTCAGGAGTTCCGGACTAGCCTGGCCCACATGGTAAAACCTTGTCTCTACTAAAAATAGGAAAAATTAGCCGGGCGTGGTGGTGGGCGCCTATAATCCCAGCTACTTGGGAGGCTGAGACAGGAGAATCTCTTGAACCCGGGAGGCGGAGGTTTCACTGAGCTGAGATGGTGCCACTGCACTCCAGCCTGGGCCACAGAGCGAGACTCCACCTCAGAAGAAAAAAAATATATATATATATATGTGTGTCTGTGTGTGTGTGTGTATGTGCATGCACGCACATAACCCTCATAATTTATTCACTAAATGTCTCAAAAGTATGTATCTCACAGCCATTCAGGTTTTTTCTGTTATCTGTAAATTTACATATCAGAATGCCAAGATATAAAAATACCCTTGAAAGACTATGCAACCAGTTACGATTTGCATACTTTATTCTCACGTTGCTATTTTTCACAGTGTTTGAGTACACTGCCTGCTTATTTTTATTATTTTTTTTAACTTGGCAGTGATGAGTTGATGGTTTGGAAATATGTGTTATGAATGTTATTTCATAGTAAAGTATAGTTAATCATTGCAGAAGTGTGTCACCAAAGCTTTTTGAGAAATAATTGGTTTACAGCACTAGAAAATATTGTCCAAGCCTTGGAATCTTGAGATCAATTAGATTAGAAAAAGGTATCAATATATTTTCCAATTAATTCCCTCAGACATGAGCAGTTTAAAAGAGAACATGGGTATCATTTAAACTCAATCTGGGCATTGTATAAATTAACTTGGAAGACAGAAATGTAATATAACTCTAAAGAAGTTAAAAGAAAAAGATATTGACTTGGCTTCTAATCAAAGAGGCTACCCTCTAAACTCTTAAATATAGATAGTTTACTATATTAGTATTCTGCTTGTATTAAAACAAAATCACAACATTTTGCTGGGTCTCTGGAGAGCTAACAAGCCAAAAACCTGGGAGTCAGTCACATTATCTTCTCTCCTTCATTTCAAACCTTCTCTCTTTTCAGATAGTTTTTGTGATCTAGACTTTGTGTAAAGTAGTGGAATACATGTCCAAGCCACATTCTCAAACTTATGTTTACTGCAATAAATCTGATTCCTATATTAGTTCTATGCTGACTTTAAATACCTATAAAGTTATAAGAGAGAATATGAGTGAAGAGAGAATACAATACAGAATTCCAAAGATAATAAATGTTTTGTCTTGTAATTTAGTATATGACATCTATTTATCCCTCTCGTATATCAACTACATAGGAAATACTTTGTCTGTGAATTTCCCTAATATTTTGCCTTGCACAAGTGAATTCTACACATATTTGGATAATAATTAAACATTTACTAGGAAATATGCTACAAATACTTTAAGTACCCAGTGCTTTTTTTTTTAACATTTTTCTCTCTCAACAATTTTTTGGGGGGTGGGGCATGGAAATCAAAGAAACAATCATCTGGAAAATGTGGTCAACCAAGCAAACACTGTTTATGAAGAGATTCAAATTTAAGCACCTTTTGTTTGAAATCATTATCTGTGCACTGCACAGTCCTCTGAAAACAGTGATATCCTCTGCAGATATCCCTTTGTGACAAACCCCCTCCAAAGCTTTTGTTGCAGTGGCCTCCACAGGGTTTGGTACTGGGGTCCTCTCACCTGACAGGCCATCATCCTGTTTGTCAGGACACCTTTATGGCTTAACCCCTACCACTTCTTCTTGTCCCAGGAAAAACCCAAAGCCTATCTATTGATCTGCTGCCTTATTTCTTTCCTTTGCTTCTGTCTCCAGCCAGTCTCCTGCATTACAGAGGAAAGGCAGGCATCAGCTGCCCCCCACACACTAGGTCAGTGTTTCTCAAATTCTACATGGAGGAAATAACTAAATTTTTTGTCTTTTATTAAATTTCAAGGATCACAAGCCATATTTATGTAAAATGCAATGAAAATAAATTACCAGAAAAATGAAAGGAAACATTTAAAAAGGTATCAATATAATCCTTATTCTTTATTACAATTAGACACAACAGACATTCTTAAATTGCCAATGTTTACATTCAATGTCTCTACTATTTAAGCAGTTCAGGGACCACCCTTTGGGTAGCACTGCTCTAAAAGGCAAATGTCAGGTCCTCCTGTGAACCCTTTGAATATACTACAGTGGGCTGATAGAACTCTGCAGAGTAGAAAGCATCAAACCTAGAGGTGAGATGACAATGACCCTTTTTTTGTCCTCATTCTCTATGGGTGCTTCTCATCCCCAGTCCCTACTTCATGAAAGCATATCCCACTTAGTGGAAACCTCTGTATTTTGATGACTCTAATTCTCTTTTTGAAGTCCCGGTCTTTTGTGAGTTGGAAGTGGGTGATGCGGGGTAGTACAACTATCATTTAAAAAATTTAGCATGCATTGTTCCAGCAGCTTTTAATAAAGTGATGTTTCTTATCAATTTTCTCCAATTTGGAGCTTCTACAAAAGTCACAAAAATAAGATCACATTCACTGTCCTATTACATTAGTATAAAATTAAAACACCTTTAAAAAGCCTTCTTATCTCTACCCTCATTATGTCTTTAGCTAATCTAAAAATTTAGTTAGTTAAATATAATTTTTTTAAAGAAGAAAATAATAAGTGATTAATAGATACTGGAAACTTTACTTAAATTTGAAACATATGTGTACATTCTTTCATTTTTTGGCATATGGTCAAGGCCATTCCTTTGATTATATGTCCACTGAGCATTATTTCCTACTTTCATTTTTCCATGACATTCAACCCTATCATTATCGAAAATATATAATTACTATAAGAATCACAAGGTTTGGAAAGTAAATTTATTTTCAGGTTAAAACTCCACCAGTGGAAGCGGTCATATATTGGCATCTAAAGAAAGGTTTACTTGTCAAATAATTTGTATATTAGTGTTCTCTGAGTGTCATAGGTTTATTTAATATTGTTCTCATGAGATCTGATGGTTTTATAAGGGGCTTTTCCCCCTTTGGTTGGCACTTACCCTGCCTGCTGCCCTGTGAAGAAGGTGCCTTTATTTCCCTTTGCCTTCCGCCATGATTGTAAGTTCCCTGAGGCCTTACCAGCCATGTGGAATTGAGTCAATTAAACCTTTTTTCTTGATAAATTACCCAGCCTTGGGTATGTTTTCATAGCATCAGGAGAACAAACTAATACAGTAGTCCATCTTGGCATGGAATCTTTTCAAGCTGCCACCTTAGCTATGCCTTCAAAGGCTATTCAATTGCTATATTAGGCTGGCAACTTCCGGGTTCTGAATGTAATGGTTATGAGCCCATTGCTCCATCTTCTTTGATAGATATAATCCCTTATCCTGAAATACTGTGATTTAGTATATTTGTCAGGAGATCAAATACGATATTCCTTGGATTAGCAGTGCTGCCTGAGAAGACACACCCATAACCACAATGTATGCAAATTCCAGTCAAGACAAATATCCACATCTCCCTAGGTAGAAGTGCTTTAATATAATAAACTTTCCACCAACTTTTGGATGTCTTCCAGAAAAATGATACCTGATCAAGGACGCAGAGCTGGTCTCTATTATTGACACTGGTACATTCAGCAGCTATGGTATTTAGACCATGGTGAATAGACTACTTAATGGCCTGCTCCTGCCCAGCCTTCATCCCTGCCTACATGACTCCTCTGTTCATGCTCACCATACCAGAATGGATATGTCTGATGAAAAAGACTAATGTCAAAAACTAAAAAATAAAAATTTAAAAAACAAGTACATATGGTGGCTTGTGCCTGTAATCTCAGCAATTTGGGAGGCTGAGTCAGGCAGATCACCTGAGGTCAAGGGTTCAAGACCAGTGTGACAAACTTGGTGAAACCTCATCTCTATTAAGAATACAAAAATTAGCTGGGTATGGATGCTGAGGCAGGAGAATCACTTGAACTTGAGAGGCGGAGGTTTCAGTGAGCTGAGATCGCGTCACTGCACTCTGGCCTGGGCAACGCAATGAGACTTCATCTCAAAAATAAAATAAAATAATATAAAATAAGTATTACTACTTGATTGTCTGACACCTTGTGCAGGATGGCTGATCTTTAATAAATATTAACATGCAGTATAGGATCTTCACACCTTATGCTCACTCCCACAGACACATTTACAAGCTTCTTCCCCAGACCTCAGATCTTTCTTTTTTATGGCCTCTAACCAACTAACCAAATTGTTTGCCATCCCTCATGAATCTATCTATATTTTTAACTAGGCCACTTCTCTTTCCACACACAGTAGATGATCATGTGCAACTGTTGAAGCCTGGCCCAAGAAGAGGGTTTTCTTTAACTGCAGAGCAACCCTACAGTAGGGCTACAGTTTAATCGACATCAGTTTTTAGCTGTTATACACGTACCTATCTGACTCATTTGAGAATCTAGCCTACTTCTTCTGTCAACTGGACGTAAGAGACCCATCCATCTGAACATAGGTATGAACTGAAAGAGAGGCATCAAGTAGTGATGTGGTGGTTAGGGTTTTTTCTTTTGTTATTTATTTATTTTTAGCTGGAGTCTCGCTCTGTTGCCCACACTGGAATGCAGTGGCACGATCACGGCTCACTGCAACCTTCACCTCCAGGGTTCAAGTGATTCTCCTGCCTCAGCCTCCCGAGTAGCTGGAACTACCGGTGTGTGCAACCACTTCCAGCTAATTTTTTGTATTTTTAATAGAGACGGGGTTTCACTGTGTTAGCCAGGATGGTCTTGATCTCCTGACCTCATGATCTGCCCACCTTGGCCTCTCAAAGTTCTGGGATTGCAGGCGTGAGCCACCGGGCGCAGTCAGGTGGTTAAGGTTTTAACCTACACAGCTTATATGTGTCATCTGGCCTTAATTATGCTTGATCTCATACATATATGCATCTTCCAATAGATTTATGTGAGCCTACTCAACTTCCTAAATTCATGAATATTAGGCAGTTTTGCCTATGTGGTTATAATATATCCTGTGGTGAGATGCTTCATCTTACCAGGATCCAGTAGCTATCCAGGAACTCTTTTATGAATATTATATAGCTCCCCACAGATACTTTTAATACAGTAATTTTCAAACTTTTTAACCTAGAAACTCTTCACCATCTTAAAAATCCTCAAGAACACTAAACAGTTTGTGTTTATGTGGATGACGTAGTTATAGGCATATACATATAGATGTAGATGTAGGTATGTTCTTTTCATTAGAAATTAAAATTAAGAAATTAAAACACATCTATTTGATAATTAATTTAAAATAATGATAGCAAACTTATTACATGTTACCACAAATAATGGGTTCATGAAAAGTTACTATACTTTCCAAAAAAATTTAATGATATGAGGGGCCTTGTTTCACATTTTTGTGAACATTTTTTATCTGGTTTATTAGATGGTAGTTGGATTCTCGTATCAGCTACTACATGACTCTGCTGTTATATAATGTCTTCATTAAAGTATATGAGGAATATCTAGTCTCACAATATTTAGTTCAAAAAGGAAGAATATTTTAGTGGTCTTTTCATATAATTTTGGGTATTCTGCTTTGATCCTATACCAAAATTCAAGTTGCAGTTTTTCAAAGCTAAGTTGCAACATGGAGCATGGCACAATGTTAATGACATTCCATACATGGTTCTATAATGTTATGAAATGAGCACTTAGAAAAATAATAATACAATGAGTTATTTAATGAGATATTTCAACTGTTGAGATATTCCATTATACAATATAAAAACTCTCATTAATTCATATCATGATTGATCTCATTGGAAATTTTTTTGGACTATTAGGAAGCTATCAAGTTCATAGTTTGAGATACAAATTTCACAAAACTCTTAATTTTTGTTTGAACTGTCAATTGTTATGATTGTTAATAAGAAATGCTAATTATTTTTTCAGGTCTGAAAAATGTCATATGATAATATTAGTTCAAATGACTGCAAAGTAATTATAATATTGTGTACATAGTTAAACAAGTTATAAGAAAGAGTTGTAATATAGGCAACTATATTTTAATACTCTTATTGCATAATATATTTTTAAAAATCAAGAAATATAAGCAGTTGATATAAATACATTTAGATCTATAACATACAAATTCTGAATAAACACGTAATGTAGTTGAATTCACAAATAACTAAACAATACATGTAAATGTCCATCTACACACACACACATACACAACATGAATATGGAAGATTCACATACTGGTGTGAATTTTGAGAAAATTTGAGACTTTTGGAGGAATTAAAAAAAAAAAAATTGTTCCAAAGCAAGTTCAAAATTTGTGTCAAACTCTTTATTCAATTTGATCCATTGATTATTTGAATAAGTCAATATATTAAAAATTTGACACTGTTATATTTGTTCAATATTAACATGAGAGAATATTATACAGTCTTTGGAAACATTACTTTTTCAGTAGGGAAATTGTTCATTGTATTTGCACGTATGTGTGGAAAATAAAGCACCTTATCAAATATCACCTCCTCAGAGAAATCCTCTGATATACATAACAGTCATCCATAACCAGCCTTGTCACCTATTTTATGTTTCTTCTAGTCAAAATGTGTTTCTCACCCAATGAAAATGAGGTGAAATATCAAAACATTTTCCTCACTCAATTAAATTTAGTTTCCATGAAAAAATATGTTATGTATTTTTCACCCTGATTACTAAGCAGACATTCAGAACCTGGCATATTGGGGTCATTCAACAGGTAATTGTCATATTTATGAATAACTGAAAATTAACAGGATATAAGGGAGGGATAAACTTTTCTCATGCTATCATTTTCTGAGGGTTTTTTTGGCAAATTATTCTTCCAATGTTTCCTATTGTAATCACAAAATTACATGTTTGAGGAAGAATAATCTGGAAAAGACATTCAGTAGCTAAGGTTTTATTTTCTTCTGTTTTACTTTTTTACTTACTGTCAAATTAAAAATTATTCTAGCACTTAATGTAAGGGCTATTTGATAATACAGTGATTCCATATTCAAAATAGGCAATTAAAGTATTTTGGTGTTTACTCAATTTCTACTGTTTTCATTATTGTTTTTGTTTATTTTTTTATAGCAGACAATCCCTGTGGCATGAAGACAAGATTCTCTGTAGCTCTAGAATTGACCTTCTCAGTAAGCTTTCTAGAATGTGAATTTATTATTGATTGATAAAACTGTGCTAGAGCATTTTTACGACCTAAAGCACTGTTCTTTTTTACTGTGCTTTACCCTATGGTAGTTTTACTGAAAAAAAATCCCAGATGGCACTGAGGCCCATTGTTAATTATCAAAAACACTGTCACATAAAGGATGAAATTTCACACAAATTGACAAGAATTCTTGTTTTAGCTGTCTGGTCAAGCGGGAAGATGTTCAGATTCGTTTGCTACTTTGCTATAATCATTTCTTTTTAAGAAGATCACAAGATTATTTTTTAGTTATCATGAACACAAAATTCTACCCTTAAGTGTGTCTTCGATATCCAGAGCAAAGAAAAGAATGTCTCAAGTTTATATGGCCATCTGCCATTTCAGCATTCAAGTTTTGATCTGTTACCCCCTTTAGAACTGTGTTTCACTCTCCCCTAACTTCTATAGGAACCGTAATTGTCCTGTATGTTAAGCTGCATGAAGTGGGGAAAATATCAACATACTGAAAGTGATCTGCCTCATTCCCTCCAGAATTTCCATCGTTTTATGAGCTCTGAGTTGTGAAGACAATGAAACATAGTGAAGTTTTTGTCAATTCTAGTCAGTTGCCTTGGGAGGGTTTCTCACCCTTAGTCATAGTGGCTTTTTTGTCCAGGTGATTCTTTTTTGTGACATCTTGTCCTATGCATTGCAGGATGTTTAGAAGCATCTCTGACCTCTACAGATTAAAAGCACTAGCACTCACCCTCTTATAACAACCAGAAATGACTCTAGACACTGATTGCCAAATGTTCCATGAACGGCAAAATCCATTCCCCTCCAGTTGAGAATGGCAGTTTTCGGGATTAAAACAAAACATTCAACAATAACCATCATGACAAAAACATTTGATAATAACTAGATCCCCCCAAATAAGGACAAAAATCGCTTAAAAGAAGTGCCATTGCTATGTCTTAGCTAACAGCATTCCTCAAGCGACGGAACAAACTACAGAAACAAGGGTCCTGGTTTTTAAACTTTAATGAGCATTCTCATTATCAAAATTCTTTAAACCCCACTTCTAAGAAACTCTGACTAAATAGTTTTTTAGTGGAGCCTGTCTAATAAGTTATTTGTTACCCAACCATGGGAACTACAGAATCACAGGCAAAATGAGTTAATGCATAGACACATTAAGAAATTAGATAAGGGTTAGAAAGACTCAAAATAAAGAATAATGAAGACGATCCAAGATAGAATGGAAGGTTCAGAAAAAAAAAAAAATGCTCTACTTTTGTGGGAAGAAAGAAGGTCTTTTTTTTTTTTTTTTTCTATACACAAAAATGTCTCAACAAATAGCTTTAGCCTGTATTTCTGTGGAATTAAATGCTTACTTACATCCCTGAGGTAATTTAGAAGTACAAGCCATGCACAAACAATGAACAAAATCTTTGTGTGGAAAATTGTGGCTGTTACCTCAAGTGGTAGTTTTAAATAAGGTTCTCTTGACCACATTGAAAATAACAGACGCTGAATTGGCTTTGATACAAAAGATTAGTTAGAAGCTATATCTAGTCATTGCAATGGATTTTGATGTTAAAAATGTGTAACTGAGTATAGCATTGGCCAAGTTATTTTTTTCCATAGGACATGAAACCTATAGAGGCTTTATATTGATTTTGCCTTGCCATTTTCAGGAAAACTTAACACTACATCAGGAAGTGTTCACTGTTGCTTTTCAAACCTCTGCTGACACAATCTCATCAGCTCTTTGCAAACAGTGATTGCCAGACACAATCATTTCTGTCAGCTGAATAAGGAGTTCTTTTGAAAGAAACATTACCCGAATTGTTCCTTTCATGCTTCTTTTTCAAGCAAATACTTAGACTGAAATTTCAACAAAGATAACCAAGGCAACACTGAAGTGGATTTTTTGTAAGATATTGGATGAAAATTGTAGGAAGTGTTTTCATTCTGCAATGTGTTATTTCAAATTTAATAGTTTTGTTAAAAGGCAAACCCCATGAAGGCAGGGCTGCTTTTGATCTGTTTTGTTTACTGCTATGCCCCAGCAAATAAAACAGTTCCTAATGCCTGAAACATGGTGAATAAATATTTATTAAATGCACAAATAAACAGAAACTCAGTGTGTTGAAATTAAGATTAGTCAATAATTCAAACTTTTCCTCAAGCATTTCTGAATAGATATAACTATAGATAAATACATCTTGTTTTTTCCTAAGGCCAATCCTTGAATTTGTGCCCATCTCCTTCTCATCTACCCAAAACATTTAATTTCCCCTCTCCCTCATGCTTCAGCATTGTTTTTCCTCTGTAGTAGAACATCAAGCTGGCACACATATAAGCTTTTTTATGTCCTACTTGAAAAAGAAAACTGCTTATTATAAAAACTCTCTTTCATTCTTGCTTCATTCTCCAATAAACTTCATTTTCTCTTTCTCTTTACAAAAAGCAGTGTCTGCATTTTAAATTTTAATTCCTCCCTGCCTATTTCCTCTTGAACCTTTTCCAAAAAAATATTTGCCCTATGAGTTCACTGAAAGTGCTCATGTTTAGGTCAATAAGGTCATGTTAAGGTCAATTAAGTTAAGGACTTTAACTGAATATGCAGTTCTCAATTCTCACCTGACTTGATTCATCAGAAGCATTTGACAAAATTGATTACTGTTTATCTAAAAACATTATTTATTTGACTTCTCATATGCAGAATTACTGTTCCTTACCTTTGGTGATTTCTTCTCAATCTTCTTTTCTTGGTTCTTCTCATCTATTTAAACTGTTAGATTTGGAATGCCCTAAGTCTCAGTTCATGGATTTCTTTATTTATTTATTTGCTTTCACCCTTAAATCTCATCTATTTTCCTGGCTTTGAATACCACTGATATTGTCTACATTTTTATAAACAACAAAGAGCTTCCTTATGAATTCCACGCTGCCTAGCTGGAATGCCCACCAAGAGCCTGCCTAAGTTCAGCTAAACTTTTGAACTCATAAGACCGTCTTAGCCTTCAGTTGACATCAGCCTACACAAAACAATGTAACACAGTTACCATAGCTTGCTATCAGGAGCCTTACTTCTTCCTTATCTGCAGATGTCCTAGTAGCATTTTTTTTTTTTTTTTTTTTTTGAGACAGAGTCTTGCTCTGTCACCCAGACTGGAGTGCAGTGGCCCGATCTTGGCTCACTGCAAGCTCCGCCTCCCGGGTTCACGCCATTCTGCTACTTCAGCCTCCCGAGCAGCTGGGACTACAGGTGCCTGCCACCATACCCAGCTAATTTTGTTTCTGTATTTTTAGCAGAGACGGGGTTTCACCGTGTTAGCCAGGATGGTCTCGATCTCCGAACCTGGTGATCCACCTGCCTCAGCCATTTGTAACACCATCAGCATATTATTCTCACCAGTTTCTCAGGGAAACAGAAGTAGAGAGCAAAACAAAAGTCAAATTCTTTTTCCAAACAGGAAAACATTAGCTAACCCGTTTCTACAATATCAGACTGCCTGCTTTACATTTCTCTCCGGAGGTAGATCACAAAGTTAGCTTAAACTTAACATTTCCAAAGTTAACATTTTTCCCCCACCAGAAAGTAAACAAACTAACAAACAGCTAAGCCAAACAAAAGACATAGCAACCTAAAGACTGCTGCTTCTACAGTCTTGCATACTGCGTTCACGGAAAGCCCATGCTTTCAGCTTTGTAACTTAAAAACTTAAAAACTCAAAACCTCTTTGGTTTTCTGTTTTTCTCATAACTCATATTCAGTGGGGAAACATATTCTATTAGCTTTATCTTCAAAACAAATCCAGAATTCAATCACGTTTCATAATGTCTGTTTTGCCTGGATGCTTACAATATCATACTAACTGATCTTTTACTCCACCCTTCTCCTTCAGTGTGTTGGAGACATGGTGACCACAGTGATTACTTTATAGTTATCTCACTCTCCTCAGAAGGTTCTGGTCACTTCCCATGTCACTCAGAGTAAAATCCAAAGTTCTAAAAATGACTTTCAAGGCCCTGGGGAAAATTGCCTTCACAATGTCTTTAGCCTTCTAATTTTGGCCATAATAAAGATTGAAATAATAGGGCTGCATACAGCTAATTAAAATAGAGGAGCCACTAGGTACTCTTTGAGGTCAGATGGCCTCATAATACATGTATGAATCATCTCTACAGCCAAACTTGAAATATTTCTGAGAATACTGAGCATGCATTGCTGAAGATAGAATTTTATCTTGCGGGGTCAGTAATAAAGCTTTTATATCCACATGGTCTGTAAAGGTAATTTTCTGAGGGGCAAGCAGATTGTTTCAGCTTCTGATCTAAAACTAGGCTTTCTTCACATAGCAGAAAACAATGATGTATCTATGGGCTTCCATAGAAACCATGACATATTGTAAGTATGGACTCCATTATTTTCTGCATGTCGATCTTAATGAACTATTGCTGGAGAGAACACGCAGCCTCTGACAATCCACCTATGACTAGGTTACATTGTATATACTATATCATGAGCATTTTTCATGTCGATACATAAACTGAACAGTAGAATTCTACCTGGCTGAACAATTCACTTGGTATGATTTGTTGTGACCTGTCTACATGAGTCTCTAGCAATGGATGTCTTAATGAGCCACAGCAAATTGGATGAGCCAATTCGTAGTTGTTTTCACTTACTGTACCCATGACCTCAATTAAAGTTATAGATTGCTTCTAAGCATTGCTCATTGGTAGTGACTCAAACAATAGCATAAAATGTCCTCATTAATCCCTTGATCAAATTGAGAACATATATATATATATCAGGCATTTCTGCACGGAAGGTATTACTTTACCTATGGAGATATTGCATAATTTGATTGACTGTAATTGTTGCCATCTGCATTCAATTATCTAATTAGTAATTGCTACCACATATGCTACCAATTACATAAAAAAACTAGCAGTGCTTTAAACCCTTCATTCAAAACTGTCACTGAATTTCAGAATGTTGCAGTGTTTACTTGAAAAACACATCCTCAATTGCTATGTATATATACCCTAGGGTAAGTAATAATAAAAAAGTTAACCTAATATTTAGTTCACATAAAAGTATTGAAAACAAAAATTGAAAATAAAAGTGGTAAAGAAAAACACATATAAAAATAAACTTTAAATCAATCTCAATGTCATGTTAACAATCTATAACACAAAGGTTTCACTGCTTTTAACTATAAAAGAAAATTAAGGAGTTACTAGAATATCACGTTTTTATTTTTTAATCATTCATTTATTGAATGAAAATTGAGAACAATTTTATACAAAATACTGAATTTAAAGATCATAGTTAGAAAAGATAAAAGACAATTTTGTCTATAATATAGATGACTCCAATGTACACAATTAAATTACAAACTATAATGTAATAACTGAAAGAATTAGTGACAAAGATTCTCTCCTTGACTAAACTCTTCTTAGGTTCATCTGAACTATCTTCTCAAGTCAGCTATGACTTTTGCGCTTTCATGTTCACCTCTGCATTGTCCAATTTAAATCAGTTTAACAGGAATTTCTCATCTCCCATATCCAATCACCCTCCGTATCTAATCAGGTTTCTCACCCGCCACCGTTCCCCAGGTGATATCCGACCATGCTGACATGATTTTAGTAAGAATTCTGTTGTCTGTTTAGCCAGAATCCCCACTTACCTCTCATGTTTTATCTTGTGAATTTTCCATCCACGGTCCCTCACCCAGTTCCTTGGCTATAATTTGCCATTTTCCTTGCTGTTCAAAGTTGGGCCAGATTTTTCTTTCCTAATACAAAACTTCACAGTAGTTGTCTCCCTGTGTACCTATCACAATAGTCCTCATTAAATTAAGTTTACCTTCGCAGGCATTAACAAGTATCATGATTATTTTTTCTTCAGCACTGCTAAGCACTATTATCATTATAGTAAAGATCAGTTTTAGTTCTGTAGAGAAATACACAATTAAACTGATGGTGCAAAAGTTCAATTCATTCTTGAAGAATACGTAAGATTACTTAGAAATAGGAGTAAATGAAGGTTGCTCCACGCAGAGAAAATAGCAAGAACATGGGTGATCAGTTTACATTAGTGATAGTGAACCACGTGTTCAGGCCAACATCTTAACATGCCATTCAAACAATAAAATTTTGACAGTCTACAAATAAAATACTGATTGTTATAAAGGTTTCTCTTCTTTATTTACACTGTGTTTTGGGAAAATATGAAAAATACACAGTTCACATTTTGAAGTCCAGTACAATGTATAATACAAAACCTAATGATTGTCAAAACTCCTTGGGAACAGTGACATAGATTCTTTTTTATTTAGTTTAAATATTTTTTTTTCTTTTTTGTTGGCATCTACTTATATAATTCTAGTATATTATAGCTTTACTATTTGACTCCAGTATTTCTCCATTCTAATACATATTTTATGCAACTTCCTGATTAATTATTTTGAAAATAATTTATGCAGATTATATTTATAGAAAACCTAATTATTAATCACCTACTGTGTGGCAGCTTCTTTGTTAAGTACTGGGAGAATCATGACCCTTGTGGACCATTTGTTGTGCAATTTGAACTATGCCAATTGTCCTAAGCAAAAAACCAAAATGGCTTTTTTTTTTTTTTTTTTTTTTTTTTTGCCTAGTGCAATATTTTCCAAAATGTATTCCATACTAAATCAGAATACCCTGGAAATGTGTATTTTTAACAAGTTCATTGAGTATCTTCCTAAAAGCGTGTTGAAGAAAAATGCCTATTGGTTCTACTTCATTTACTGTTTCATCTAAATTAATATATATAATTCACTTATAGTGCTTTTTTAACTCATCTCTTCAAATCACTATCAAGGGGTGAAATACTTGTATGCACACTTCATTCAATCCAACCATCACAGACCCCAACCTTTCCTTTTAAATATTATTACCTAGTCTTCAAAAACTAGCTCAGGTAAAATCTGTTCATCATAATTTTCCTTACATAATTAAGGTTAAACTAGACCTTTGCACATTTTAGACTTTTATATACAATGAAGCATGACAATATGTTGTCTATATTAATAAAAAAAATCCAATGTCTGTATTGGTAAATGGTTTTAAAAATCAGTGTGTAAATTGCAGCGAAAGATAAAGGTGAAAGATGATGCTGAATGTCTTATATAGACGGGAATGATAGGACTGAATAGCAATCACTTGGTTCTACAACAAGTAAAGTTATTATGCTTGATAATGAATATTAAATGGTAATCTACATTCTTAATTGGCCCTAGATTCCTAGAGCCAGTTGCTTTGCACACAGCAAAACAAGATAGTATAACATTAAATTCAAATAGAACCTTCTAACATAAACAGAAATGTATTAAACACAAAGCAGGAGAAAAGTTAAAGGAAGCACTCCATTTGAGGATAATGAGACAAAATTTCAAGTAATCTGGAAGAGCAAAAATAGTGAAATGCCTAAGGGTGCTGCTATGGATTTAACTGTGTCCTCCCGAATTCCTACTTCGGAGCCCTAACCCCCAATGTGATTTTATTTGGGGAAAAGCTGTTATGAGATACTTGGAATTAGACCTGGTCATGAGGGTGGGATCCTCGTGATGGAATCAGTGTCTTTTTGAGAAGAAACGGCAGAGAACATGAATTCCAGCTTTCACTCTCTCTTCCTGTCCTTCTCTACCTCTCTATTTCTCCCTATATATTTTTCTCTCTCTCTGCCATGTGAGGACACAGCAAGAAGAGGGTCTGCAAACCAGGAATAGGGACTTCATAAAAATATGACAATGCTGGCACCTTGACCCCGGACTTCCAGCCTCCAGAACTGTGAGAAAATAAATTTCTGTGGTATAAACTATCCAGTCAGTGAAAGCTTGTTATGACAACCTAGAAATAGTAATATAGGTATATGCAACTCAGGACATTCCAGGATGAGCCCCTATTTCAACTGTGCCATATGCTCTTTAAGATAAAATCATTAAACCAAAACTAGATAACACCCATAGACAAAACTACTCCAGACGCTGTAAGAAAAAATTATTACCTGAATGGAACGGGGAGAAAAAGTATCTCACTGGACATTAGGAGAGACACACTTTCAATTAGAAAGGAACTGCAGAAAATCATGGCGCAATGATGCTGTATCTTTAACATCAAACCAGAAAACAAACTGAAAATTCGTTTATACTCTGATAACAGATTAACATGTATTAAGTTCTTGAATGTTCTGCAGAAAAGTATTAGAATAAGAATATATTTGAATTGTCAATGTTTTTGCTCTTCTCTCAAAGTGCAAACCACATAGTAACACCTTCGGTCAAGTTTTAATGCCTTTAAATTATAATTTAATTTGTGTTACTGAAATATTTCTTATAAATGACACAAGGGGCTATTTCCATTTATTTCTTCAATATTAGTAGGTTAACATTTGATGTTTAGTTTTACCTCTGAAACAAAACAGATGTTTGCTAAAGTGTACCTAAAATTTAAAGCCTCATACACTGTAAGGAAATGTTGTTTTAATTATTATAAAACTGTTTTCAGAGGTAAAGTTGCCTTTGGGAGTAAAAATTACATATAACGACATCTAAATTATCCTACTTTTTCTAAAGACAAAGAGCAGCTTATGGTGGAAATCTTATGGAAAATATCTGAAGGTAAAGCACAAGATAATAAATGAGGCTCTAAAAATGCTATATCCTGATTACAACTTCTGATATTTTGCCCAGGATTTGAAAGAATCTAAAATATGCACAACCATGCAGTCAGCATTATTTCTTGCAGAAGAAATAAGTCATCTCCAGTTGGAAAAGTGATACAAATAAGTATAGGAGCTATAAATCATGTATTCTGTTAAGAGAAACAACTCTAGGGAGGCTGGAAATATACTCTATTTGGAGAGACAAATTAAGTGCATGGGTTGAAATAATTGATAATGTTTCTCCCATATTTAATGGGTTTATTCTTCACGTGACCATCCAAAGAAAATATGATTCCTTTTGGTCTGTTTTTTTATATAGCATTTTTCATTTGTTGTAATCATGTGTATTATAGCTTTTCACCTTTATGCATCATGTCTTATGAAAGTGTATTGACTGGATAGTATCAAAATGAAACAAGTATTATGTCCATGAATCAAAATAAATTGAATTAGAACAAATTGTGCTTGTTGAAAAATTGCTCATTCCTAAAGTAAGCGAGGCTGCAAACGGAAAAAAGGGTAGTGGGGTGGGGAGTTTATTGTAACAAATAAATTCTATACTCATGAACATGTTGAAGTTAAATTCTAAACTTGATGAATCTGAAAACAATGTTGGAACAAGCTACGTGGGAAATGACCTCTTGAACTAAATTATAAAAAGGGAATAAAGAGAGAGAAAATTATTAACATTGTATTTATGTAAACTTATTTTTACATTGGTTTGTTCCTCCTTTCTAACTGGAGGCAAGTTTTAACTAGTAACTAGTAACGTACAAATATGAGAAGTCTAGTTTATTTATTTATTTATTTATTTTGGTCCAAAGACACCCAAAGCTAATTATCAATGTTTTGCTCTTACTCTGAGGTGTTCATTTTACTTTAGTTCAACACTTCACTGTCATTATTTACTTGAATAATTCAAGAGCCAGGTAGATCAAGAAGTTTGTAAAAATTTTCGATATTTTGGCAATTAAGCTACCTCTTCCCCAGATTACACACTTGATTAAATCGTGGCAGAAAAACATTTTTTTCTCCAATTGATGAGGCCATATTCATGCTATATCTTTTATTATAAGAAATAAAATAATTATTTTTTAGACTAATGCCGTTTTCTGGCAAAGCTTAATAAAATTTTCTTTATTAACTACTTCGGCAAATCAAAAACATTAGAAAAACATCTGAGTAAAATTTTAAAAAATTATCTAAATATTGTTTAATTGGCAGTGGGTTTGAGGGCAAGTATTGGTAGATGTGTGTGGTCCATGCGTATTTGTGTATGTTTTAAAGAGGAATTAGAAGAAAAGAGGAAAACGACTTATGGAAGTATGTACTACTGAATACAATTTTAAAATTCAAATTTTAAATCACTTTATTTCATACATAAGAGGGACATAAATAGCTTAAACAACTTGCAGTTTGTAAGTGCTTAGTTTTGTACTTAGTTTTCTACTCTCTAATGGTTTTCAAAAACAACTGAATTTTACCAAAACAATACTGGAAAAAGACCTCATGAAAAGCACTGTCTTGAATGAAGACACTAATATCCTCTGTCCCTAACGTAATTAAGAAAAGAAAAGATAGGAAAGTGGCTGGGCTTTGTTTTTTTTTACATCAGCTTAACTTTGAAATAAATAACTCTTTTCATTTAGACTTTTAATTTATTTATTACAGTTTGGTTTAATTAACTAATTCTACAGGAACATTAAGGAATCATGACAGGATATTACTAAAAGTATCAGGGAATTACATATTGCTAAGGAATGATAGTAGCCACCATGAAGTGGCCACGCTCAAATCTCTTCCCATAACCACCTAATTTCTTTGCAAGGGGTTTTTGCTGTGTTTTATTTCAGTGCACTGACATTTTCAAATTTGCCACATAATATTAAATGACTGCAAGTTGCTTTATTCTTGATAAGAAAGTGTACCAGTAAATTAGGAAACACTGGGTTAAGAAACCATGTGAGGCACTTCCTAGCAATGCTTTATGCATCTGCTTGCTGCTGGAACTGAGTGGAGAGTTTGCAATCTCCTACACTAGTGCTTTACTTATTTTTGTCTTTTACATTGTTTTTATTATTGATTATTAAAATATATTCATTAAAATTCACTCTGTGGTGTATAGTTCTATGGGCTTTGCAAATGCACAGTATGTGCCCATCAATATAGGCATGATAAAAAAGAGTTTCATTACATTAAACATTTTTCTGTGCATTCAATTTGCAGTCAAATGCTGCCCCTTCTTTTTACCGCTGGCAACCACCAATCTACTTTCAGTCCCTATAATTTTGCCATTTTTAGAATGCCAGACAAATATAATCAGATAGTATATCGCCTTTTGGGTTTTGTTCCTTGCACTTAGCAAAATGCATGCTGGTGCTTGTATCAATAATCTACTACTTTTTATTGCTATAAATCATTCTAGTGTATGCATGTATCAGTTTATATAATCAGTGGTTGAATGACATATGGTTTTTGTGTTTCCAGATTGATTATAAATAAAGCTTCTGTAAACATTTAAATACAGATTTGTGTGTGTAAATATACATTTTCATTTTATCTCCAGCAAATTTCCTGGAGTAGATTTGAGTTACGTGTTCAGTGTGTATTAATTTTGCAACAAACTACAAAACTACTTTCCAAAGTGGCTGTATAGTTTTGCACTCCTGTCAGCAAAGTAGAAGGGTTTCAGGTATTTTGCATCCTTGCAAGTCCTTGGCATAGTCAGTTTTATTTTGCCTTTAGTCATTTTATAATTGTGTATTAGCATTTTATTGTTATTTGTATTTTTTTATTTTCCTAAAAATTTATATTGTTTAGTGTTATTGTGAGTGTGAGACTGATACTTTTCTAGCTCTCTGTTCTGATACATGCCAGAATTCTTCAAATGTTGCTTTTAATTGTTTTCTTAATGCAAAACATGACAATAAAGTTTATCTAAAGAGAAGTTCAGCATTTAAAACATGATTAGATCTTTAAATTAATGTTGATAAACATTTAAACTGATAATATCATCAAGAGTCAGAAGGTTATGTTTTGTCATTATTTCTGATGCGAGGATATTTGTGATATACTTAATCTTATGTTATAATTGTTCATTAAAAAAAAAAAAATTCCCCAGCTATAGCAAAAGTATACATGAGCATTTTACTCTGATAAAGAAGTAGAAAGTCACCAGATAAAATATGGCTCGGATCCAAACCCAGAGAGCAAGCCAAATAAACTACAAAATCAAAGTTAAAAAAAAATCCATTAAAGAAAAACACAGAAACTTAAATGAACTAAATTCCAGGAAATAACATCCCTTTCCCAGGAAAGAACAGACCTGTGGCATAATGATTGGAGAGGAAGGAGTTTGATTCTTCATTTAGAGAGGAAATGCCTGTGTACAGATGTTTTTTTTTTTTTGAGACGGAGTCTCTGCCTTCTGTCAGCTTCAGGTGGCTGGAGTGCATGATCTCGCTTCACACTGCAAGTCTGGCCCCGGTTCACGCCTATTCTCCTGCCTCAGCCTCCGAAAGAAGTTGGGATCATAGGCGCCTCGGGCCACCTCGGGCCTGGCTAGTTTTTTGTATTTTTAAAGTAGACGGGTTTCACTGTCAGCCAGGATGGTCTCGATCTCCTGACCTCGTGATCCGCCCGTCTCGGCCTCCCAAAGTGCTGGGATTACAGGCTTGAGCCACCGCGCCCGGCCAGTACAGATGTTATTATTTCAGATCTTCAAATAATTATAAGAATTAGTAATTATTATTGCCAGGTGGCAGAAAATGAAGTCGGAATCCACAATCTTTGGCATTACTATATTTTAGAAATAAAATGGAAAGTGAAAACAAATACCATTTGCAATAATTTTAAAAGCATATCAAATTGCTATGAAAAATATAATAAAATATGTTCAAGATCTATGCACTAATACAACATATTGCCTAGAGATGTTAAAGAAGACCTAAATAATGCTGACTTACACATGGCATATGGGATGTACTTGGTTTGAAAGATGCAGTAAGTTTCAGTCATCCATTCTTCCCAGGAATATTTATGGTTTCAATGCAATCTCAATAAAAATACTAGCAGACTTTTGAAGAAATTTATATGCTAGTATTAAAATTTATGTAAAAATGTAAATATTTAAAGGAACCCAAATAATCCTTAAAAGGAACAAAAAGATGTAAGTCTTACTTATTCTAAGTTAAAAATTAACTATAAAGTTATAATAATCAAGGAAACTTATTATTCATGAAAGAATCGACCAAAGATCTATGAACAGAATAGATTCCAAAAATAAATCTGCAGATTTATAGTTAGCTAATTTTTGACTAAAATGTCAGGTCAACTTAATGAGGAAGATAAAGTACTTTTTAAATTTAGTATTGAAAAAATTGCCTGTCTCTAGTAACATAATAAATAAGCATAAAGTAAATGCTCTGTCCTGCTCTATACACAAAAAGTAATTTGAGATAGATTATAGTGCTAAATGTAAATACTAGAAAATAATTTTAGAATAAGCAAGATAATATATTTGAAGACTTTGGCTAGGCAAACATTTCTTAGATAAAACATAAAAAGCACTAAAAATTGATCAGATTTTATTAGAGTTAAAATTTTTCTGTTCATTAGATGACATCTAAAGGAAATTGAATAGAAAAATTATACACTGAATTTGTTTTCATAAATGCAACTTTTAAAACCCTTTAATCCATAAGATACGAAGAATCAAACTAAATGCCCATCAATGACAGATTGGATAAAGAAAATATGGCATATATACTCCATGGAATGCTATGCAGTCTTGAAAAATGAGATAATGTCCTCTGATGGAACATGAATGGAGCTGGAGGCCATTATCCCTAGCAAACTAATGCAGGAACAACAACAAGAAAAACAAATTCCACATGTTCTCAGCTATAAATGGGAACTAAATGATGAGAACACATGGACACAGAGAGGAAAATGGACATGGGGCCTACTGGAGAAGGAGGGAGAGGATCAGAAGAAACAACTATTGGATATTAAGCTTTGTACCTGGGTGACAAAATAATCTGTACAACAAACCCCTGTGACACGACTTTCCCTATGTAACAAACCTGCACCTGTATCCCTGAACCTAAAATTGATGTTTTTTTAAAAAAAATATTTTAAAAATTCTTAAAATGTAATGAGAACAAAAAATTCAGGTGAAGCTGGGTAGATTTAAACAGGCACTTTAACCAAAGAACTTGTATGAATGACAAAAAATTTATGAAAAGGTATTTTGTTATTTAGTTCATCAAGAAAATACAAATTAAAATCACAATGAGATACCACTAATCTCCTACTAGAATGGCAAACATAAAAAGGATAGACAATTTTTAAATGGTCTGAATTTTGAAATATTTTCTAGAATATGGATCCACCATAACACTCATAATTTGCCGATGGGTATATTTCATTATGTAGCTATTTGGATAACTGTTTGGCAGTTTCTAATAAAAACAAACACGAATATAGCCAATAATTTATCAGTATTTACACCAGGAATTTTTAAAAAGTCAATAAAACAACTTGGGAAATAGTAGATACAACAGACTTATTTTTAATAGCACTAGACTAAAAACAACTTTAATTTGCATCATCAGGATGATGAACACATCCTGTTTTAGTCATAACTGAAATATTACTCAAATATTAAAAGGTATAAATTAATGTTACAAGATGAATAGTTTCAAATATAGTATGTTAAGCAAAAGAAGCCAGACACAAAAAGCCAGATTGTTATTTCAAGGACGTTAAATCTAAGAACAGGCAAAATTAATCTATAGTTTTAGGAATATGAAATTATTTTCCTCTTGTAGAGTACAGAAGAAATAGACTGAAAGAAACAAGATATATCTCTGGGAATATGGAAATGCCCTATCTCTTATTTTGAGTTGTGTTTACATTAGGTTTTACAACTATTAAAATTTGCCAAACCAAAAGGTGAAATATGCATATTTTATTTTATGTATTTTAAAATATTTTAAACATTAATGAAATAAAACATATTTGCAAAAAACAAAAACAAAACAATAATTGTGCTCTTATTAGCCTTTTGTTTTGCTGTTGTACTTCAATTTTGGAAATGTGTCTCCATCAGTAAGATTATTATCTTTAAATCTTATTTGTAGAGTATTTCTATATATATGACAGATCATTATCTTCAACAGACCATCTTTGTAAAGTCTGATTTATTTTATGTTTTCTAGTTTTATTTTATTTCTATTTGGCAGATAATAATTATACATATTTATGGGGTACAATGTGATGTTTCTATACATGTATGCATTGTGGAATGATCAAATCATTAAGACATTTAAAATTGAGCTTAAAATTTTATTTTCAAAATTAACTCCCTGTAATCAATTCTTTACACAATTCCTTGGCTGGTGGAGGAGGGGAAGGATCAGAAAGTATAATTAGCACAATTTTTAGTTGTAGCCATTAGGATTAAACTGTTTCTTAAATCTGATTTAAATATTACATATTTTTCTTCTTTTTTTTTTTTTTTTTTTTTTTTGAGACGGAGTCTCGCTCTGTCACCAGGTTGGAATGCAGTGTGCAGTGGCGCAATCTCAGTTCACTGCAGCCTCCACCTCCCAGGTTCAGGCGATTCTCCTGACCCAACCTCCCGAGTAGCTGGGACTACAGACTCGCGCCACCACCCCTGGCTAATTTTTGTATTTTTAGTAGAGACGAGGTTTCACTATGTTGGCCAGGATGGTCTTGATCTCCTGACTTTGTGATATGCCAGCCTCAGCCTCCCAAAGAGCTGGTATTACAGGCATGAGCAACCATGCCTGGCCCATAATTGCAAACTTTGATTACCAGATTCACTGATTGAGTGCCTCTTCTAATGTTTTGTGTTTATATTTCTTTGGCTTGTTTCTTTCCCCTCACATCCTCAACTATACTCTTATTGATGATAGTGATAGTATATCAATTTCTGTTTCCCTTATTACCTGATCAGAATAAATGTCATATGTTATAAGCTAAATTTATTTAGTGTTAAGTACTCAAGGATTTAAATAGAATAACGTAATATATGAATAATATAATATTTATCTATTTTCAGTGATTTCTTAAAAATTTCAGTGTCATCTTTCCAGGCATTTTTGACAATGACAGTTTATTAATTTTTCTTTTGATTGTCTTAGTGTAGAACACTTGGTCACAATGATAGGGTCTAAGGACTTGATGTTTCTCTATGAACATTTTCTCTTAAATCAGTGTGTAATTTTATGACACATAGCGTAGGATGAGTATGTGTGTGTGTTGAAGAGGGTGGAATATGGAGATTTGTGAGGAGGGCAGCATTTGTCTCCAGGGTTCCTGTTTTCCTGGCAGGGAACCCAGCTGCCTGCAGCTGTGGTCTTTACAACTTTTGGTCTAAAGTGAAACAAAGAACAATTTTGAAATCCCATATGAACATGTCAGGAATAAATGATGACTTTACTAGGTCATATGATCTACCATTCTCAAAGGTCAAGGGGGTATTACTATGATTCATGTTCTTGCTGAACACACATAGCTTTCCCAAGGAGTAGTTCTGAAAGCAAAAGCATCACAAAGAAGAGTGATAAAGGAATCAAAAATATAGGAATCAAAAAAGAAGGATTGATGAGCAGATTAATCATGGATGTACACTATTAAGGATGTTTTCTAGAGGAAGCATCTGCTATTTTTCTGTGTCCTCTGATTTTTATTAAAATCCTTGTTCTTATGTACTCTGGCCCCTCTCTTGCCTTTTAGCTTCATTCTACTTGGGTTTGGAGAAAACTCTCCTCTTCAGAGCTCCGTATCACTGGATTCCTGATAAATTTGGCCAGTGGAAGACACTGAGGGGGAATTGGCCAACCGGGGAAAAGGAGAAGACCGAATGTCTCTCCTTCTGTTTTTGTCTCTCCTAAAGGCACTTCATCATCTCTGAGGCTCTGGCTTCCATGAGCAAGGCTTATCAAATTTCTAGCTTCTGTTGGATAATCTTGGCACCTGGGCACTAGTAACACTGCCTGACTTACTAGTTTCTCCATTCTAAAATGGTAGACACCTTTGCTGCCAATCTCTCCATATTTGTTAATCTCAAGATCACTTCACAGTCCCATTTGGTTTAATATAATAGTTCTTTTATCAAGTATAGTAATTTCAAAGAATTAAATGTCCTATTTTTCTCATTAGATTGTGACTTGCATCTATTTTATTCTATTAGAATCTTCACCATTCTTCAATGTCCACCTTAAATGCTTTTCTTGTTTTTTATAAAAAAAAAAAAAAGTCAACTCTCTTTAATACTTTGTTCTTCTATTTATACTCAACAATCTCATATTGATGGTAGTTTCATACAAGCTTGTCTATTTTAAATGGCTATTTGTAGAGAACTATGTCTCATTTATCTTCGTATCTCCCAATATGCAAAAATGTCGAAGATGTAACATCTCTCCCACTGTGCATTCTCACACGTATTATGTAACTGACAAATGTTTGTTGCAGTGAAGTAAAATAGATATACAGGATGTGCTATGTCATAGCTGAAAAAATAAAAAAAACAACAACAACACTAAATTTGGGATTTCTTGAAGATAGAGACAGTTATAAACTGGATTATGGCAAATTTTCCATTAATGTATTAATATAATTTGTACTATAATTTTGCCTGGAATATTGCTGGTTTATGCATATTTCCCTGTCTAATTAAGTACTTCATTTCATTCTCTAAGGTATCTAATTTTGGACAATAAAAGTATACATTATCAGAGTTATAACCTAGACTACCAAATACAATAAAAAATAGTTTATATACACCAAATAATATATTTACCTCTTTTTTTTTTCTTTTTCTTGAGATGGACTTTCGCTCTTGTTGCCCAGGCTGAAGTGCGATGGCACGATCTCAGCTCACTGCAACCTCCACCTATCAGGTTCAAGCAATTCTCATGCCTCAGTCTCCTGAGTAGCTGGGGTTACAGGGCCCCCACATTATCCCTGGCTAATTTTTGTATTTTTAGTAGGGACGGGGTTTCACCATGTTGGCCAGATTTGTCTGAAACTCCTCATCTCACGCCAACCACCCGCCTCGGCCTCCCTAGTGCTGGGATTACAGGTGTAAGCCACCGCGCACAGCCCCAAATAATATTTTTAAAATCATGAGGCCCAGGACGAAGTTCAAGAATGAAGAATGAGAAAAGAAATGACTTATAGGGTTTCTTATTTGTTCTTTTTCAAGAATTTTGAGGCTGTTAAATAAATGAACCTGAGTAAATTGAACTGAGAGACTCAAATTATCACTGTAAATAATTCTTATGAAGAATATCTTCTGATCACAGTAAGCTGGAATTGTGTACTTCCCTGACCAGTATATGGTAGATGATGACTCAGACTGAGATGGAACATTGGAAAAATAATAAATAAGAGAAAATGGACAGTGAGCATCAGACAATGGGAGAATCTGCTTACCTAATGAGCCATGGGTAGTCAGACAGAGGCAAGGCAAAGAACGGCAAGTGCAGGTACTCACTTCTATAAATATAATTACCATATTCAATTAGCTTCCGTAAGATGCACACTAATACGCTAGTAAAAACCACTATGTTACATTCAAGGTTTTTTTTCCCCCCTTAAACTGGAAAGCAACTGAAGGCTTATACTTTCTGAAAATTAATCTTTAACTATCATTGCTGGGAATTAGGCAGATTGCAGTCATTCAACACAGATTGATTGCCTACAAAAAAGATTAGTATGATGCTAAATGCCTGGCATAGAGTGTTGAATGAAGCAGGCATGATATCTGCCCTTTTAAAACTTTACATCTCTTGAAAAAATAGTAATTAAACCAAAAAGCAAAGCAAAATATGTGAATATAGAATGTTAAACTTCCCTTTGCATTTACTTTCAGTTTTTAACCTTCACAGAGCATGTTAAGAATGTCATTCAGATTTAGGGGTGAGAATAATGAAATTAGAATCATTTTTCAAGCTAGTGCTACTTCTGCATGGACCCAGTTTATTACATAGTTCTTTATTATGAGCTGTGACCTTGAGTTTACAGAAAGAAGGAAAGGAGGAAAAAAAATCATTTAGAAATATCCTGGCTGTATTATGAATTCACAGAAGGAATTAAAATCAATGAAAGTTATTGGCAAAAAAGAATACAGTGATAAAGATTTCCCAGGCTTCTACATGAAGTCAGAATGAACATTAAGAACAACAGCAGCCAACATCTGCCATGGTATTCCCTGGTTGTCTGAAGTCATAAAGAAACAGAAGCCTGTTTTAAGATACAATTTGATGTAAATAATATGTCCTTTGCTCAGAGTCAAAAATGATATATCTAGATTTAAACAATAACAAGGAGACAGTTGTTTAAGGAAGCAAAGCTAATAAGAGATGATAATTAATTTGTATGCTTGTTACTAACAAAGTTAATTTTACCTTTATCAGCCTTCATCCCCACTCCCCTACCTTTCCACTCAAACATCAATCTTACAACTTCTAGCTTTACCAGCAAATTTCAGAATATCTGCAGGGCAAAAATTTCTGAATTTAATTTACTCAAGGCTATTCAAAGACAAACTCAGGGAGTTGGACCTCAAATCTCTCTTCTATTACATCTGGATGATGAGGTTTATTTGGAACTCCAAAAACGGAATACCATGAAATTAGATCCTGTGCTCTGAAAGCTCTGAACTTTTTATTGCCAGGTTAAAATTGGTAAGAGTTAGCTCTTGAGTACCAGATAAAAAGTGAATCTTCATGTATCTTAACTCAATTTGTATAGTCAGTTTCTCCACTGTGATTATTTCACCCCTTTAAATCTCTTCACCCCTGTAAAATTATCTCTGACCATTTCATCCCACAGCACCTTACTTTGTCATGGGATCAAGTAGCTAGTTTTTACCATATTGTATGGCACTTAAAATGTACTACTCATTTTGCCTATATATCATGTTGTACTCACTGCTGTTTCATATATGACAAATTAATTTCAAGTAAAATAGAATCCATTATTTCTAGTTTTTAGGCTTTTTGTTAACTTATCAAACAGGTAATTAATATTTTTGCCCAATTTTTGAAATACAAACACGAACACATTTACTTTCCTTCTTCAAGTTTTACTTTAATCACTCAGAAATTGTACTAATTTCATCTTTCTCTGCATCTGATTTATGAAATAAAATATTTGTTTTCAGATCTGACTTGATGTAATATAAGGATAGTGGATTACTTGGTATAACCAATCATCCATCAATTGTGTAATCATATAAATAACTAAAGACATTTATGTTTTATTGATCACTGTTAAGTATTTAAATAGCTGTGCTTTCACTTATTCGGCACATCTAAATAATGGTAATTTTTTTTTAGTTTTTTGGTACAAGAAAAGTTGTTTTTTGTTTTTTTTTTTTTTCCTTTTCATTCTTTTTTCCAGATGAGAAATTGATTTGAAAGTATACCTGGACAACTGTATGAAAGCACTGGAGAGACACATGAATATGGTCACAGTTTCTTCAACTAATGCAGAAATGTCAATTTTTTTTTTTTTTTTTCTAAAAGTAAAGCAAGCAGCAAAAGGAAAAAAAAGTATTTTTAAGTTGTTCCAGTCATACTAAGTTAGCAACTAACTTGGCAAACACTGTTTATATCAGATGTTCATGCATGGTTGATCATGCAGATGTTCATGCATGATTTATGGCAGCAAACTTGCAAAAAGATTGTTTATTTGCCCTAAACCTGCTTTCATAATAATTTTCATGTCTAATTGTAGCATAGAAGAAGGGTGTTTTCCTGTTTAGTAAAAAATATTTTAATATGTTTTACCTTTATTTCATTTTATTACTTTGCTACAATTACTAAATTTATAAAAAGTCCAGGCCAAGCATAGTAGTTCATGCCTGTAATCCTAACACTTTGGGAGGCCTAGGCAGGAGGACCACTTGAGGTCAGAAGTTCAAGATCAGCCTGGGCAAAATAATGAGACAGCAACTCTACAGAGAATTAAAAAATTACTTGGATGTGGTGGTGTACTCCTAGATACTTGAGATGCTGAGGTGAAAGGATCATTTGAGCCCAGGAGCTTGAGGTTACACTGAGCTGTGATCCTACCCCTGCACTCCTGTCTCAAAAAAGAAAAAGTTTTATTCCATGGAGACGTTTTGTTGTTACTAGGTTTGCATTGTGAAGTTAGAATTATAAATATGTCATAATTGTACAGCATATTTAGCAGGATTATGAATACATATATTTAAATTATATTTTATTTATTTTGGGAAAATTGTAACTTACAAATGGATAGGTGCATGGGCTGGGTGCAGTGACTCATGACTGCAATACTAGTACTTCGGGAGGCAGAGGCAGGAGGATCACTTGAGGCCAGGAGTTGGAGACCAGCCTAGGCAACAAAGTGAGACCTCTGTCTCTACAGAAAAATAAAAATTAGCCAAGCAGGATTACCTGTGCCTGTAGTTCCAGCTACTCAGGAGGCTAAGGTGGAAGGATTGCTTGAGCTCAGGAGGTCAAGGCTGTAGTGAGCGGTGATCATGCCACTGCACTCCAGCCCAGGTGACAGAGCCAGACTCTATCTCAGAAAAAAAAAAAAAAAAAAAAAGCAAGCAGATTATTTTCTTCAGCACTTTTGCTGGAAAGGAAAATTTATGTTGAAATATGACAACCAAGAAAATCTGTAAGATTTTGCTCAATGGACAAAGAGCTCAAATGTCTGCTTGACATGATTTACCTTGATCTTTCTGGTTATCACATAATGGAGTGTTCTTAGTGCTATTTGAGCAGATTTTAAGCTTAAATTGTTTTTGTTTGTAATTACTCTCATTCAGCTGTGGATAATCAAAAAGATAACCAATGGGAGAAGGCGCCAGCTCTCCTAGTATAATTCACCCTGTAAGGAACAGAAATTGTATTGAATGGAAGGGTTGCAACATCCAGGCTATAATTGCATACTATTGAATTACAGTCTCTACTGGACTTCTTTTCCATGGGAGTTCATGTGATTGAAGAACCTCACTAGAGTTGATGAAGTTGAAGAATCTGTCCAGATTTCTTTACTTACATCCAAAGCTTATTGGAATGACCAGATGGATATTTCTGCATTAAGATGGGTCAGAGTCTTTGGAAATGTATTTCACAGAATGTCATTCATTTTTTAATTAGTACTTGAGTGTGTTATATATTTATGGGAAAGGATATTAGACACACCTTACTAAATACATAAAACAAGCAAAGTATGGGTAACTGGAATAAAATATGGCTATCAGTTCACTAACTCATTTTGTTTTCCTTTTTTTTTCAACCTAGCAATCACTAAAATCTAGATTTACTAAATAACATTGAATTTTCTCATACTCTGGAGTAGATGATACAGTGGAAACCAAATCTTTCCAAAATAAATTTGCAAGCAAAAATAGCCATTAAGATTTTTTTCTACTAAAAACATTGATATATTGACTATTATATTCCACTCTTAAAAATCACAGCCTGGGATTTTCAACTCAAAAAAAAAAAAAAAAAAAGCATTAACAAACCAACATAGTAACACTTTAAATATTTAATAAAGTTGAAACTACTAAGGGAGAAATTTTCTGGAATTCATTTATTGTGTGTTCATTCTGGATTATAAACCATGATTATGTAGTTCCATTTTAATTTTGAATTCCAGATTTAATGCAGGATTGGGTGATGCAGATATCAGCTGAAGATGAAAAAAATCATTTCTAACAGTAATAATTTATCTCAATGAACCTTATTACTGCTGTTAATTATGTGTATCAGTCTGGTATTATGGAAAGTTCATGAACATTGTTGCTAATCAGAGCTTAGTTCCACTTCTGGCTTTGCCTTTTTTAAAATGACTTCCCTCCTTCTCTTGTTCAAATTTTCTTCCTCATTACTGAGTTTCCCCAATGTGACATGGACATACTACCATCCTCAAATATTTTTGTAAAGATTAAATTAGATAAGTTTATTTAAATGCCAGATCCAAAATAGACTGTAAGCAAATAACAATGTCTTTTTGTGTTGTTTCTTTAAAATGTATGTGTATATTTAATAATTAAATTCAAGTCATTAGTTTGTTTCCAGATGTTGTTAGAGGTTGAAGTTTCCAATTAGTTTGTTACCGAACAGTGTAATTTGTATTTAATAGATACATTTAAAAGTTCCCATTGTCCCTGGACACAGCTGTTGATATTCAATAGCTGCTGAGAAAATGATGCAGACAAGTACAGAGGAATGGGACACTGCCAGTCGGGAAGTGAGCTACAGTGTGTATAGGACTAGTGTCTCCATTGTAATGAAGGCATCGACTTATTCGGCTAATGTTAATAATAAATCCCAGATAATCGGTATATTTAGAATTTTATGAATGAGCTTTGCATTTACATGATACTTCCATGCCTGAATTAAAAGTCATCCCATTTGTGAAAAAGGTGGTGTGTGGGAAGTCAAACTGTTGTTCTTTTTAGGTAGAAATCAACATTATTAACAACAACAACAACTGAATGTATTGGCAGTTTAGTAATTTTAGCAATCAATGATCAAGAAGAATTGAGATTGAGCCAGTTAGGCTTTTTCAACATTTAGTTTGTTTTCCCTTCCGTAGCCCTTTTTTATTCTGAGTGCATAGATGATGTAAGTGGCAGTATGCAAATCTCCTCCTCTGAGAGCTGTAATTCAGTGCAGTGTATAATTGCAGTGTCCATCTGGCACAGCCCCACAAAAGCACATGTAGCAGTTTAGTTATAAAAATGTTCAGGTGACAGAATGCCAGATGTTTTACATGGCTGTCATCTTTGAATTTCCTTTCATTTTATCACCTAACAGAACCTCAGTATAATGACCTTCATGTTCATGAATTTTTTTACATTTTCTTTTGACCTCTGAAACATCAGAAAAATAAGCACAGTAAATAATTAGAATATGCATAATTATAGGTATATATCCTACATGGTGTATAAATTATATAGAGTATTACATTATAGCAAAGCCTCCTTTAATATTTTATTTTTGTATGTATTTAGCTATCATATTTAACTATGGTCTTCCTTAGATGAGGATGTAAAATGATATTCCATGTGGTAAATAGTTTCTCATGTTTTGGTTCACTGTTGTAAATCCATGTGAGTCTGGATAATCATAACAGCAAAATATAGAGTAAGTCTTGAATCTGGATTCTACAAAGTCCTCATTCTTTGCTTTTCACTGTTATTTTTGTGATTACTACAGAGGAATGTTTTATACCTTTGGCCAACTTTAAGAACCAGATCTCTGCAATGCTTACCACTCCTTAGTTAGTCTGAATCTTTGTGTCAGTCAGTGATGCATAGAGAAGGTTCCCTGAAAAAAAAAAAAAAAAAAAAAAAAAAAACCTGCATTGTTTTTAATGGAAAATAACTAGCTGCTTTAAAGACAAGGACAAATTGTCCAACAATAATTGTAATCTATGGCTCTGGGCTCTGGGTGTTTTGATCAGCAGGAATATATCTAGGGTATGTCTAACTTTAGAGGGTTTCCTAATTAATAATAGTGATGCAGCACTTTTGATAAAGTGTGTAATGCTGAAACTCTTGCTTCTAAAATTCATTCTTCATTTGGACATAAAATTCAACTTGAAGGACTTTTGGTTATATAAAATTTCTGAATGTTTTTTATACCTTTCATTTCTTTAGACTGCAAATGGTGGCTGCAGAATTCACTGAAACGTTGAACTTAAAGTGTTGTAGCAGTCAAAGAAAACACTGCTGAATTTACTGATTGTTTCTCAAGAATCTATCACCCTGAATATCAGATACTGGTTGATAAAAGGAGTTGCTGCTGCCCTATCATTGTAAGCAGAAAAAAAAAAAAAAAAAAAGTTTTATATGCAATAGTCAAGAGCTTTAATAGTAGTGGACCGTGATTTTGTTCTTAGAGAGAAATATTTCAGATGAGGAGTTAGATCTTTCCTTTCTCTCATGTCCAGTAGTCAAACTCCTTAGATATGGAATCACCAGCTTCCTGGCATATGTCTATTTCTCTCACATTTCTCATAAGTTGCCAAACAGAGCAGAATGACTTGGGGAACTTGGGGAGATCAATTTGTCTACATATTGTGCTTCTTAATTTGAATGCTTACAATTACCATGAATATTTGAAGAAAAATAATCCTTTGGTATGAAATACATCTCTGACCAAGTATGATTTCTCAAACAATAATATTTCTTGATATAAATGCATTTATTTTTACATAAATAATAAAATGTGTCAAAATATTAATTAGCAGTTATACAGAGTATTGCAATAGCTTCCTGTTTTGTAAAATTGCACATTATATCTTTTATTTATTGTAAGAGTTAGTGTGTAGAGAAACTTCAACCTGGGGCACATGAATATTCACCCAGAGAAATTTCAATGTGGGCCAAATGATAATCCATTGTCGATTAATATGCTTTATGTACCTATAGAATACATTAGGCTAACACCCATTTGATCATTGTGAAACTGGAGATGACTGATTTTATTCCAATTAATAAAAACTGACTTTGTTATAGAATTTGACTAATTGTAAGTACATATATACTCTACTACTTTCAGAATTCATCTTGAGAAAAAGACTGATTTATTCAATTAGAATAAAGTAGCTTTCAGAAGTATGTGACATGAGACAAAAATTAAAACCTAAGGAAGCAAAGGCTTAAAGCTTGATATTAGGGTCTTGTAAAGGATCAGTCCTGACAAATTAAAAACAGAAACTTTTGGCCGGGCGCAGTGGCTCACCCCTGTAATTCCAGCACTTTGGAAGGCTAAGGAGGACAGATCACGAGGTCAAGAGTTCGAGACCAGCCCGGCCAACATCGTGAAACCCTGTCTCTACTAAAAATACAAAAAATTAGTCGGGTGTGGTGACACGCGCCTGTAGTCTCAGCTACTGAGGAGGCTGAGGCAGGAGAATTGCTTGAACCCAGGAGACAGAGGTTTCAGTAAGCCGAGATCGCACCATTGCACTCCAGTCTGAGTGACAGGGCGAGACTTCTTCTCAAAAAAAAAAAAAAAAAAAAAAAAAAAGACACTTTCTTCAAGGCAGCAGGATTGCCCATAAAGACTCTCCTGTTTGGGGCTAACACACAGTGTTTAAAGGCTAAAAAGGGCCATTTTAAAGCATTATACATTTTACACAAGAAATTAAGAATTTAGAATATGTCCCCACTTGCCCAGATCACATAGATATTATTGATGGAATTAAAGTAGAGCCTAGTAAAACCAGTACAGATTCTAGTACACTCTCTACCAAAGTATACACTGTTATGTACAAAAACAAGTGAAGAAAAAAGAAATAAGACTCAAAATGGATTCATACCAAGCCTACTGTATATAAGAGGTAACATTAAGTGTGGTTAAGGAATAAAGGCACGAAAAGCCTGAAATAAGCAACATTTGAAAAGGCAAATGAAGACTTGATAGGGTAGCTATTAAAGTAACTCTTCATATACAACAAAATTCTTCTTACGACTGACCTGTAATATATCAGTTACCATTTGTCAGAGAAAAAAAATATTGATTTTACTATTCCACATTCCTTTACATATTCCTAATATATTCCTTTATATATATTGTGAGGACAAACACATCCCCTTTTCTCCAGGTATTTTCAATAAAATTTCCAGTGTTCACAGATCCACATAATCAAAAACAAATGTACATTCACTTCTTATAACATGCTTTGCGTATTATAAAATTATATTTTTGGTCTAGTTGTAGATGAATTCATAGCTGAAATTGTTTTTTACCAATATTACAACTATGACTCTAGAAATACTATAATTTCTTACATATATTTATATAATATTGTGGCAAATATTTGTGTGTATTTAGGGGTGTGTGTGTGTGTGTGTGTGTACATGTTGATATTTCAAAATTGTTAACCTGATGTTCACTAAAATGTATTTCTTGCAGTTATCTTGTATTTCTTTGGAGGCAAATAATTTTAAATATTGATATAGTACAAATATAGGTTAGTTTGAATCTTGTTAGGTGTTAAATATAGTTGAGAACAGTGTTGTCTAGAAACATAACTATGCTGAATATTAATGTATCGAAATTCTTAATCTGATTCATTACTGGGTGAAGAAAGAAAACTCATCAAAGTAATTTCTTTTTTCTAAAGAAAATGAAGCGCAATCCTACAAGATTAAAAATGTGTAAGAAAACACACAGAAGAATTTAAATCATATTAAATGTTTAAACGCGTTCAAACATACCTCAAAACATATGTTCTGCAATGAAATTTTGCATGTTTAAAACAAGGTATAATCATTAAAATACAATTAAAATCGTGTCATAACATAAAAGAAAAGCTACCATAAGGATATTGTGAGTAGTATTAGGTGCCAGATTTACCTGAAAAAATTCTCATCATTCTTTATCTTCAGCAGTAGAATATGGGCACTAGGGAAATTGCTATGTGTTTTTTTTTCATCTGTCATCTAAACCATTGACACAAGGGCAAAATGTAACAAGTGGGAACACCTTATGGACTTGGAAACTTTGTGGAGTTTCAGTTTTATAAAGCTAAAAATAAATTGTTAGTGACACACAAAAGCATGACAGTCCTGTTTTTATTTGTGCATTGTTTCAAGCAAAATTTAAAATGTAAGCTTAACCAAAGTACGTCGGTTAGCACTGTAACAAAAAGACTTTTCAAAGAGGTATTAATTTTGTTAGATTTAATTGTTTCCTAAAGAAATCTACTGCCATCATTCATTCAGCTTTCTTATCCTTATAAAATGAAATGGATAGCAAAAGAAAAGAGGATATAAGGAAAGAAAGAAGAGAGGGAGTGAAGGTTTCTTATTCCATTTGCACTGTTCTAAAGGAATACCAGAGGCTGGGTAATTTATAAAGAAAATAAGTTTATTTGGTTCACAATTCTTCAGACTTACCATGCTGGCAAGAAGCATGGTGCCAGCATCTGCTTCTGGTGAAGGTTTCCTGAAATTTCCATTCATGGTGGAAAGCAAGGAAAGCAGGCATGATTTGGCAGTGGAAGAAAGCAAGAGATGGGAGGAGGTGCCAGACTCTTTTTAACAGTCTGTTCTTCCAGGAACTATTAGAGCAAGGATTCATTCATTACCACAAAAATGACACCAAACTATTCATGAAGAATTCACCGCCATGATCCAAACACATCTCACCAGACCTCACCTCCAACGCTGGGTATTAAATATCAACATGAGATTTGGAAGGGACAAATATCCAAACCATATCAGAAGGAGTAAGGAAGGAAGGCAGATTTAGCATATATGATTTGAGTAGGTGTCTTGGGGGAAACTTCAAAATCAATAACTTTCTAAGTCTAGAGTATAAGGATATCGCCAAGAAGGATAAATTACAAGGTAAGGATAATACCAAAAATAGAGCATCGAGCAGACCTAAGGTTTCTGGTAGATTAAAATATGCATCTATCCATGGAAAATGATTTACCCAACAAAAGTTTAAATTTGAAAAAGTAGACTTCTAAACATTATTATTACCAATGTAAAAACAAACTGCAAGAGCCAAAACTTAAGCAAATAATAGAGTGGGAAGAAAGCAAATAAAAAGGACCTAACCATGATCAAAATGTTTGAAATAATTGTCAAAAATGATACTGGATGCCTCCTTTAAATTTAAAAGTATTATATTATTGTGTAGCAGGAGAGATTGCATATAGGATGGGAAATACTTTCTGTGGAATCAACTACATTCACAGTTGTCTTGAATTTTAGTGAATCATTAAAATTCTTTTTGTTTTATGTTTTCAGATATGTACCTTTTTCATAGCTCTATTCCTTTGGTTAAAATGTGTCGTGAGAAGTCCTTTTAGTTTTAAGCTAGGAAAAATAAGTTTCTTGGAGTAATCAGCAACCCAAAAAGGTCTAGATATGAAGAGAATTGAATGAGGATTTCTCAGACAGTCATAAACACATTAGATTTATCAAACCTAGAACTGAATAATTTGAACAGCTTCAGAACTTGATTCTTCATCTAAATTCAGGATGTGGGAGGAAAATACTCATTAGTCTACAATATGAGTTAACTAGATGAATTGAGTGGCAGCATAAAATAAAGAAAAGCTGAAGTAATTTTAATATGAGAATATTTTACATGTAATTGAAGATGTGCTCTGCTCCTATTACTGTGAAAGAAACTGCCTACATGTCTTGGCCTATCAAGTATGCAGAATGAAAATATTTGTCAGCATTTGTCAACAAAGAGCACAAAATGCACAGACATGCACACACATTTAAGAGCAACACAAATTTGTTTTACTGATACATATTTCAATATACTTAAAATGTTTGAATCAGTAATTCTAAAAACCAATTTTTTATTGAATTTTATGGGAAATACTTAAATATCATATTTATTAAAAAAAAAGTTTGACATTTAATTTTTCCACATATATGTACACATATGCCAATACCAGAAACCTACACATACACACACACACACACCACACACAAAATACATTCACTTACCTTACAAGATCATATGCATCAATAGAAGAATTAGCAAATAGAGGGTGCATTTCTCTCAAACACTTTATCATAAATTCCAATGATATATCAAACAAATGGGACTGGTTTGGTATGCTTAATTTTGAACATACAGTGTCATATTCAAATGGAAAGTGGCAAAAAATGAGCAAAATTCAGAGAGAAGCATTATTCATCGTGTTCTACAAGGTGCTATGCTGGACAATATATTCATTATCTCACTGGTCCCATCATTAAAATATTGATAACTTACATTACAAGTCTGTTTGATTCTTCTGTAGAGTAAAGACTACAATATTTTGATAACATCTGCGTTAATTTATTTTAGAGTTAAAAATGCTACATTCCATTTCCATAGTTAAAACAAGCTACACGTTTCTTGTGTTATATTGCATCAAGTTTTCTGAATAACAATAGTCCTAACAGATGCCTTATGGAAAAATTATTGGCTGTGGTCATATAACTTAAAAACATCATAATAAACACATTTCTTGGAAATTCAAAGTGAATATTTGCGTTTTAAAAGATCTGAGGAGGTGCGGTGGCTCACACCTGTAATCCCAGCACTTTGGGAGGCCAAGGCACGTGAATGACTAGGTCAGGAGATCGAGACCATCCTAGCTAACACGGTGAAACCCTGTCTCTACTAAAACTACAAAAAATTAGCCAGACGTGGTGGTGGGTGCCTATAGTCCCAGCTACTCAGGAGGCTGCGTCAGGAGAATTGAGTGAACCCAGGAGGGAGCTTGCAGTGAGCCGAGATCGCGCTACTGCACTCCAGCCTGGGCGACAGAGAGAGACTCTGTCTAAAAAAAAAGAAAAAAAAAAATCTGAGGAAACATGTTTTAAAATATTTATTTATATCATAAAGCTCTTCTTTGCACTAATTCTTTCTTTTAAAAAAAAAAAAAAACATTTTTAAAGATTCTTCAGAATAACTGTTTTAAACTGTACAAAGTTTGTGGACAAAGACATCATCGTATTTATATATAAATAAACTTTTCCTTACATGGGAAATAACAGGTTTTAATTAAGCTTTTACTGAACAAATAGAACATTTAAATGACACGTTTTATCTTCATGAAACTTCATGAAGCATCTATTACCTTCATATGTGGAGAGTATTTAGAAGGTAACCTTGTTGGTGCAAATACTTAAAAATTGGCAGTAATTCAAATAAAATGGCAGACATTTATGCAGTTTTCATTTTAATGAATAGTGAATGTCTACACAAACCTATCACATACCAACCACAAGCAGTAGATATAGTTTTTTGGTCCTGAAAGCATTATGTAGCAATCCTTGGAAATAAAATACTTAAACTACTATTACTCCTAACCAGTCCTCACACATAATTGTGAAGCTCACCATTGTATTTCACACCTAGCTGCCTGTTTTGTGATGCATCTTCTGTTAGAAATCTTCACCAATATCCTTCAACTGAATATCATGTCATTTTTCTACATTCTAATGAAGCATCACTTTCATCTTTAAAGCACTTTTTGATAACTGCCTGCACCCTCTCACCCACAAAGTTTAATTATCTCCATAACTCTTTTTCTGTACTTTGTGGTATTCAATGCTTCTATGCCTACACACATACACAAATACACAATAGTTTATTTATTATTTACATATTTATTATTTACATATATATACAGACATATATAGAGAAAAAAACTTTAAGAAATAAGATGAATAACAAATTTCAGATATATGTTTTCTTCCACATATTCTATATTTTTAGGTTTTACTGTACTATTATACTTTTTATTTCAGTTTTTAATGAGGTGCAAGGTATGGACAGAGATTCAGTTTTCTGCATAAGGATGTCCAATATTTTAAATAGGACTCACAATGACACATAACTATGCTCTGAGTTACTATCTTAACGTTGTTGAAGCTTTCAATCTATGAACATGGTACACCTCTATGTTCATATGGGTCTTTTTAAATTTTTTTGTCATTATTTTTTAGTATTCAGTATAGAATTCCTGAGCACATTTTGTTAGCTTATACTTAACAAACTCGTGTTATTCCAATATGTTATATAATTCAATTAGATTTATGATACTGGGAAAGAGTTAATATATAAATAATGCATTTTAAAAAATTAACTTCAATTGTTCATTGTTAACATAAAGAAAAACTATGTTTTCTTTATATTTGCTCTATATCAATGCCTACCTAAATTATGAGTTTATAGACATTTCTTTATTGGTTCCCATATGATTATCCACATAGCTCTCTCTCTTCTACAAATAAAGACAGTTTTCTTTTTTCCTTAACAATCTGGAAGTTCATATTTCTAGCTTATTGGACATCATAAGAGTGTCAGTATAATGTTAATTAGAAGTGGTAGGAATAGATACCCTTGCCTTGTTTTCAGTTTTAATTATAAAAAGTATTTCATCTTTTATCAGTAGTTTTGATATTAGCTGTAGATTTGTGATGTTATTTATAATGTTAAGGAATTTCTATCCCTACTTTGCTGAGAGTATTAATCAGAAATAGTGTTGAGTTTTGTCAAATATTTGTATACATTAATTGAGACACTTATACCACTTTTTCTTTAGTCTGTTCATATGATATTTTGAAGGCTTTCAAAAGTTAAATTACCTTTACATTACCAGAATAATCCCCATTTGATCTTTGTATATTTTATTTTTATACATTGCTGGATTCTACTTGCTACAAGAGTGTATTTGTTAGATTCTATTCTTTTGTTGATGATGTTTGCTTCCATGTTTATGAATAACATATAATTTTACATTTTTATAATTACTTGATTTCATTTTAAAATCAATAGTGGTTTCACAAAAACAGTTTCTGAAGAATTACTCTAATTTCTTTTCAAAATATTTTGTAGAATTCATTGGTGAAACGATCTTGCCCAGGAATTTTCTTTTATAGAAAGGTTTAGCTATTTTAGCTATGAATTAATGACTTTAACAGACTTAAGACCATTGAAGTGCTCTCACTCGCTCTCTCTTTCTCTCACTTTTTGAATGAACACTCCTTTTCAAGAAATTAAACCATAGTAAGTTGTAGAATTAGTTAGCATAAATTATTTCATATTTTTTATGATCTTTTTACTCTCTATGGTGTTTGTAGTTATATTCCCTTTTTCATTTATTGGGTTCTTAAGTAATTGTCTTTATAATTTTTTTAGAGGTTTTGGTTGTAATCGTCAGTGAAATATATAGGCTGTGGTGAGCTTACCTCACCATTTAGAAGCAGAACCACGGCTTTTAATTTTTATGTCAACAAATGTATCTGTTATTTATGCCTTTTGTGTTCCCATTGTGTTTAAGAAGTCCTCAAGAAACATAATTCAGCTCAACATTCAGTTCAGTACATTATTTAAAATATATGTTAAGTTAGCTACTAGATTAGATGAATACACATGAAATGTTTTCTAAGTCAAAAATTGCTTATGCATCTTTTTTTTCATTTAAGGAATAGTTTTTCTATAAAGAATTTATATGGCTGTTTGAACCTATAAACGTTTTGAATTATTTTATATTTGTTGATGTAAAAACTGTAGTAGTTTAACAGATACAATTTAATTTTCTAATAAAAATAATATAAAATACTAGCTTTCTTAATATATCTGTGTCTATAAAATGGACACTTCAGAGCATTTAAAATATAAATTACTGGTCCCAAAGTTTTTAAAAATTTTTTATTGGATTCGTAATTGTAGATTCCAGGATGAGCCACTGGTTTTTCCAATATTTTATATAATTCAATTAGATTTATAATACTGGGAAAGAGTTAATATATTAAAATCTTTTTGATATCTTTAGGTATCATAATTCTATAAGTCCACAGGGTAATTAACTAATTATAAGCTGTCAGCATATGATTGGTGACATTTGTAATATTTTGTAATTACATAATTTGGCATGATTACAATTATAAAAAGGATACATGGTAATTGACTAGAATTACTTTTAGTTTTTCAGAAACACAAAATTGTGTTCTATATTAAGACAAGGAATACAATGTAGAACATTTGGTTCTATCTGAACAGGTATTTGAAAAAAAAAATGATAGTACTTAAAATGTAGTTAATTAGATTTTTTATTTGTATTTATATAATATCTTAATATGTTTCATTTAATATTATATTTACCTGATTCTGTTGAAATATATGGAGCATAATTATTTAATATGGAGGCAACATTATTCTTTGCTTTGACTTTTTTTATTTTAGTAACTAAGTTATTTTGCATCTTAGTGAAATAAATGAACCAAAAAAAGTGACAAAGAGTGACATTTCTGGACATAATTGCAAGTTTATTATTCACTGATAAAATTCAAAGTTCACTAATAATAAAACATAAGATTTCCTATACACATCCTACCTGATCTTTGTTCTTATATGTTTGATGAAGGGGATAGTATGCTTTGTGAACAAAAGAAGTTAATATGAAAAAGCATGCTGTATACAAAAGTGAGCTTATAATTCTGACATGCAGATTTATAGAGACCAGAAATAGCAAAAATTGCTGATTTTACTAAAATAATACTTAATTCTCTTTAAAGAAACAAGTAAAAAACTACAGTATTTTATTTTTATAGAATGTTTTAACTTCTGATCAAAGTAATTATAACTGGTGTTCTTTTTTTCTTTAATGGTTTATTGCAGCCAGTAAAACTGAAATTCTCTCTTAATCTCTCCCCACCATCAATCCTATAAATCACTCAAAAGAAGATGTAAAACTGGTATTTATTTAGCTCTTATTCTGTATCAGACAATATCTTTAGTACTCTGAATTCCTCATCTCAGTGACAGTAAATTCTTACCTTTTCCACTACACTGCCCTTCTTTGACCTATCACCTAATTCAGTAACGATTACAGAGGTATTTTTCATTGATAAAATTATACAGGAATTATATGCATTATTAATAGATATATAATAAAAATATCATTTAATTTACATCACAATTCACTTATGTTGTTAAAGTCTAATTTTTAAATGTTATTCCCTAAGAGCATATATTTTATTTCATTAAAATTTTTAAAAATAGTTAAATATATGTGTGATGGCTGCAATGAATGAAACTGGAGCATTTTTCAATCTGTTGTTTTAAATAAACACTAGATTCATACAACACTCAATTGCACAATTATTGAATATAGCCAGAGGTTTTCAATTTAGAAATAAGGCAATTTTTAAGAATGCATATGAAAGTCAACTACAGACAGTGTTTTATCTTATAGTTCATAATAGACCCATTTTTTGATCTCAGCAATGGACTTGGTTTAAGTTATATAAGCAACAGAACCTTTTAGAGTAGATGAAAAATTGATCAGAGAAAACAATCATGACCTTACAATCCTCTTAAATTGCCTGCCTGTGTTTTCATTTGTTTGTTTTGTGTGTGTGTGTTTGTGGTTTCTTTTTAATATTTATTTAAAGGACGGAAAGCACCTTTTGAGCAGCTCTGCTCCTGAAGGCAAGTCACCAAATGCGATGGTTGCTGGGAAACGATTGTATTAAAATTATGGTATTGAAAGTCAAACTTTCAGCCCATGAACACACAACAATAACAGAAAGAAAAATATAATACGGAATCCAGGGCTTCAAAATGTAAGTTAGTAAAAAACATAGTTTAATATAGGAGATTATTTTCTTTATTTAAATGCAGTATTTGTAATCTTTAAAACACATTATCTCTTGACAATTAAACAATTTTACCTTTTTTACTAACATAGTTATTGTAAACGAGTTAAATTTTACTGTAATGATGTCAATTAGGTTAATGAGATATTAATATCATAATTCTAACAAATGAATAATGGAATTGTTGAAATCTTTGTTTCCCTTAAAGGATAGTGATTTTATTGAAAATAGTAAAAAAAAGAATATTACCTCTAGAAAACTATTTTTTAAATAGTATTATAATTGACTATATCAAATTACTTATCTCATTTAGACACATTATATTCTAGAATATTTTGAATATGAAATTTTCAAACTTTTCCAGAGACTCTGCATGAATTTTGAAAGAGGGAACTGGTAAAGGAAGACAAGCTATACCTCTGTGATTTAGGTTTTTAGAAATAATTTTCTAATGTTTAAAAATGGGATTGAGACTTTTATTGGAGAAATGTGGAATAGATACAATATTTTCATTTTTTTAAATTTTTTTTGCTACATACAATGAAACTCCCCAGACATTTTACATAAAGCAAGCAAAGCAGAAAATGTGAGACAAAATAAATAAATAAATAAATGCCTAGGGACCTAGAGAAAGCAGGACTTGCACAACAAGGTAGAGAATTCCCTGTGTTTTTATATTTTTTTCTTCATATGTTCCAAACTTGGATCTGAAGAAGTTGGTAACCTGAGAACATTAATAAGCATAGACAAAATAAGTGTCAACCAAAGGCTATTCTCTCTGACAAAAGGATCAGGAAAGAATTAGGTTAGCAGACACAAACGTTTAGACAATAACCTCTTTACGCTAGCCAACCACTGAAGAAAAACTATGGCTCCACCCACAAACACATCAGCAAAGATCAAACAGGGAACCTACATATTTACCCTTACTAAACTGTAATAACATACTTGAACATCTCACTGGGGCACTGTCAAAGAAGATGAAGTCTGGACTTTTATCTCCTTCAGTCAATAACAAGGCCACCATCAGTAGTGTCACTAAAAATCATGCATGGATCTTGAAATCCCATCATCAGTCATCATAATGAGGCTTTTCATCCCTCCTTTGAGGGGTGGTATCAAAGAAGGTCTAATCTAGAGTTAAGTCATTCAACCATTGCCCAGTTGTAATGGCTGCACACTCAACATAGTATCAGTGGATACTAAATGAGAGATAGTCTCCAATCTCTACCCAGTAATAATGAGGAGCCCCATATCTAAGAATCCAGGGCAGCCTAGTGAGGAAACTGGGCTTCTACCTCTATCTGGCAGGAATTATGTGGCATTTCCAATCTCCTGTTGAAGTGAGACATCAGTGAAGGTCAGCTACAAAAGAAGGTTTAATTAATACCCAGAGTTCCAGAACACAATACACAAATCTCTGTGCTGCAATCAGAAATTACTTGTTGGACCAAGAATAAGAGAGTCTCAAAATCAATGTAAAAGGACAATCAACACATGAAACACCAAGAAGATAGAGATGTTAGAATTATCTGTCAAAGTTTTTTAAAGTAGTTATGGTAAAAAATGCTTTAGCAAATAATTATGAACAGATTTGGGGTGGGGAGGGAAGCTTCAGCAAAGAATTGGAAAGTCTAAATAAAGCAATGAAAGATATAAAGAAAGATTAAATAAAAATTTTAGAACCCAAAACTATTTTAAAGAATAAAATGTTTGGTGGATAGGTTCAAGGGCAGAATACAGGTGATGTAAGAAAAAAAAAAAAAAAAAAACAGAAAATAGAGCAATAGACATTACCCAATCAGAATAACAGAGAGAAAACAGACTGAGAACAAAATGAACAGAGCCTCAAAGAACTCTAGGAGTATAACAAAAGATCGATAATATATGTCATTGAAGTCACAGAAGCAGAAAAGAAAGACGGTGGAACTTTAAAAGTACTCTGAGATATAGTAAATGAAAAGTTTCCACATTTGACAAGCAAATCAAGCAACATATTCAATAAAATGAGTGAATACCAAACCCAAAGATAATCCAAACCAAGATGCCTCATAATTGAATACCTGAAAATAAAGATACATAAAAATGACAGACAAAATAGAGAAAAAACAATGTGAGTGATGGCTGACTTCGCATCAGAAGCTATGAATGCCAGAAAAAAGTGGAATATATTTCAAGTGCTTAATGAAAAGAAATATCAACCCCCAAACATACACAAAACAAAAACAGTCTTCTGAAACGAAGGGGAAAGAAAAATATTGTTTTAGGAAAAAAAATAAAAACCTAAGATAACTTATCACCAACAGAATTATCCCAAAAGAATTGCTGAAGGAAATTAAACCAAAAATAAGTTAAAAAGAAGACAACTTAGAACATCAGTAAGGAACACAGAACATGATAAGAACACTGCATTTAAGTAAACCTCTTGAGGTCTCTAGAGTACATTAGGTGGTTTTTGTTTTTTAGATTTTTTTTTTTTTTTTTTTTTTTTTTTATTAGGCAGAGTCTCACTGTCACCCAGGTTGGAGTGCAGTGGCGTGATTTCGGCTCACTGCAACCTCCACCTCTCAAGTTCAAGCGATTCTCCTGTCTCAGCCTCCCATGTAGCTGGGATTACAGGTTAAAGCAAAATTTTTGAAAATTGGCTAAAATAGTTCTAATTGATGTAGCAAAAATATTTGACAATTATTTTATAACCCGGAGAGGATAAAGGGATACAAAAAGAGATAACATTTTTACACTTCACTTAAATTGAAAATATGCCAATAACAGTATAGTGTGATAAATAATGTATATGTTTAACATCTAGGTCCACCAATAAACAAGCTATACAAAGAAATACACTAAAAACCTTATAAATAAATAAATAAATATAAAATTAAAACTAAGTTAAACACACACAAAAAAATGAGCCAGGCATGGTGGCTGGTGCCTGTAATCCCAGCTACTAGGCAGGTTAAGGCAGGAGAATAGCTTGAACCCAGCAGGCGAAGGTTGCAGCGAGCCTAGATCACTCCATTGAACACACTCCAGCCTAAGTGACAGCACGAGACTAAATCTCAAAAAAAAAAAAAAAAGCAGAAAAATAATAAAGAAAATTAATTAAACAAAAAGACAATTCTTTGAAAAGATTAATAAAATTGACAAACTTCTAGACAGAGTAGTAAAGTAAAAAAGGGAAAAAAATACACACTGCTAATTATGAGAAATGCCTTTTTTTGGATTCTTCTGATTTCTGGCTGCTTCATTTTCTTTTCATGAATCATGACCAAATTCTACTGTTGATGTTTTAATGAGTCTGAAATTTGAACTTTTAAATGATTTAGGCTATAATATTTTTAATATTAATTCAGTCTTATGTCATTAAGTTGTATTTATTAAACATTTATATATTGTTACTTGTTTGCTTATATAAATAATACATGTGCATATAGAAATATTTCTATATAGAAATATATAGAAATATTTCTATATAGAAATATATAGAAATATATAGAAATATATAGAAATACAAATTCAAATAATATGTTACTATTCAAAATATATGGTAAAATTTCCCTCCCTTACCTTATTTCCCAATTCCACAAGTAACTTATCAAGAACAAAAAGAAAGAGAAAGGACTAGTTTTACTACACATCAACATTGGTTTTAAAGCTCTGGTAGTTGACAGTTTTCCACGTAGGTCAAAAGAGACCAAATAAGCAATAAAATAAAATAGAAAAAAGGTCCTCAAACTTTTTGATTCCAAGATTGATTTATAATTTTAGGACGTTATTGAGGAAGTCGAGGGGCTTTATTTTTACTTCTATATTTACTACAGTCTAAATTAAATTAGAAAAAATAGAAATAATCAGTTGCTAATTTCAAAATAAAATTAAAAAGTAAAATTTAAATTTAAAATGTATTTTTAAATAACAAAATTAAATCTATAATATAATCAGCAGCATTCTTATGAAAAATGTTTTCCCAAACAAGCAAAAAATCCAAACTAGTTTTAATGTTTCTGGTCTATTTAATGTCTAGTTTAATAGAAGGCAGTGGAATTTTTATATCGGCTTCTGCATTAAAAAAGTTTCTGTGTGTTGTTTTGTTGGACATATGTAAAGAATATCTGGGTTTACCATCTTATGCAATTAGAAAAAAAAAAGCTTTTTTCAGATATTTGAGAATAATCTACTTTGTAACCATAGCAAAATATGGCCAAGGGTAGTTTCTGAATGACTTAATAAAGTGTGTATCTTAAACTGTATGTTAGTATCTATCATAGTAGTGGACAAGTTCAGCTTGTGAAAGTTGTCATTCCTGAAGTAAATCACACATAAATACCTTCTCATTAGATTATCAGTTTCCTATCCAACCTGAAGATGAGCTCAGGACTCCTACAATTTCCATAATAATAGGAGGACTAAGACAATAAATAACTGAGGTTCAAGGAAAGTCTATAATGTGTCCAAAGTAACACAAATAATAATTGATAAAGCTGCCATTCAAACTCAATTACATGTCTCTAAATTCTCCCCATAATCACATTTATATTCTATCTTCTTGTAGCCAACTTGTTTCTAAACATTGCTTTAAAGAAAATCAGTGAAATAAAACATTAAAAAAAAAAAAAAGAATGCATGCTCTGGTCAGTCATGGTGACTCACATCCCAGTAATCCCAGAACTTTAGCATGCTTCAGTGGAAGGACTGCCTGAAGCCAGGAGTTCACCCTAGGCAACATAGTGAGACCTCATCTCTACAAAAAGATTAAAAACTAGCTGGGCATGGTGGCATACTTCTGTAGTCCTAGCTACTTGGGAGGCTGAGGCAGGAGAATTGCTTAAACCCAGGAGTTCCAGGCTGCAGTGAGATATAACAACGCCACTGCCCTCCAGCCTGGTCAACAGAGTGAGACCCTGTCTCAAAAGACAAACAACAAAAATGCATGTTCCTCTAAAATTCACAAAACTAAGTTGAATTTATATAAATCACTTTATGCTGGAGTTACAAAATATATCTACAAATACAAGAAGACTTCCGTCTATGAAAGGAAATGAGACAAAATTAAAGAAAAACTGGAAGCAGAAATTTACAAGACTGCAGCAGCCACTTCCATCTGGCTTGCAACTTTTCATTATTTGTGAAACAAAACTGGAGTGCTCTCACAGTAACTGAAATAAAGTTTTTGGTTTTTTTGTTTTTTGTTTGTTTGTTTGTTTTGAGAAACAGTCTTGCTTTGTTGCCCAGGCTGGAGCACAGTGGCACAATCTCAGTTCACTGCAACCTCTGTCTCCCAGGTTCAAACAATTCTCCTGCGTCAGCCTTCTGAGTAACTGGGACTACAAGCCCGCGCCACCACACCTGGCTAATTTTTGTGTATTTTTAGTAGAGATGGGGTTTCACCAATATTGGCCAGACTGGTATCGAACTCCTGACCTCAAGTGATCCACCCACCTCAGCCTCCAAAAGTGCTGGTATCATAGATGTGAGCCACTGTGCTGGGCCTGAAATATAGTTTTTCAATATTTCCCTGTAACAGGTATATTCTGTAAAACAAAATAAACAGTGTTTAATAGGTTTCCTATTTCAAAGCATAAAGAATTCTAAATTTAGAATTTTAAAGTAAAAGATTGACTAGTTCACCTTAATTGCCTCTAGATACATTTCTTGCCATTACTTAATAGAATGCAATTATTTTAAATAACATGACAGGTCCTTCTGAATTGTTAATTTCTCCCCTCTACTCAGTAACTATAACTTGCCTCTACTCTCTTTAAACAGGACATTTAGATTTACATTTCCACTATATTGAGGTGTATGTAAACATTTGAAAAGATCGGTGCTATCAGATAACAGAAATGTAAATCTAAGTAATTTATTACAATATCTACACATACGCACACAATCATTATCACACTCATCCATGGAATCATTGCAAATCTTTCTTCCTTTATATCTTTTGTAAATAATTAACAAAAAGGTAAATAGAACATGTATATTATATCTCATTTACTTTTACTAATATTTCTATGAAGTTTTAATATAATATAAACATTTTACCTTTTCAAACTTCTAGATACTGTTTCACTACATGAACCACATACTGTCAGTGCACAAATACATAAAGAGTACAATAGCATGCACAAACCTAATTCATTATTCATGAATCTGTTAATTAGCCAATCCCCAAACAGGTTTACGCTATGCACATTGGTGGGGCAGGGCTAGAGTGAAGTGGAACAGTAGAAGCAAAAAAAAAAAATTTTTTTAAATGTGAACATATACACATAGTATATGTGCGATAAAAATAATTTAAAATTACATACACCTGGAGTTTATTACAGTCAAAAAATAAAGCAACTATTTTTAGCAAATATGAAAATTCTTCGCAAAGGTGATTTTACATGAATCATAATTACAGGTAAAAAGCTGTATTCATTCTCTGTCTAGCTCAGACACCTGGATGTGTCATTTCCATTACTTTGCTACCAGAGCCATCAAATCTCTTCGCGGTCATGCTTGCAAACAGAAATGATGGAAACTAGCAACATGACATGAGTATTATCTTTGTCAGAGTTCAATAAGAGAAACAGAGTAACTTGTGGCTCATTTAGTAACTGGACTTTGCACAGATGTTCCAGCTGGTTATGTGAGTCTGCATATACTACTGCTTCTATTTCTGGTGTGGGAAATTAGTACTGGCAAAGCAAGTGATCAGGAAGAGAAGATGGACATGAGGCAAGACAAAGAAAAAAAAAAACTGCACTGTAAAGATAAGCTGGAAACAAAGAGGAAAAGATAGGAACCATATGGGTTTCTGTTTTCCTCCGGACCTCTAACTTTGATGATGGGGGCATCCTTCAAAAGAAACTCATGATACTCTTCATGGAGATAAAGGCATTGTTGCCCCCGAAGTAAAAGAAGATCAAGAAAGATTTAGCAGGTTCTGAGGAAGATACAGGCCTAGATGCTACCTCACACCAATAAAGGAAATTAACATATAAGTGTCAATGTGTGAGTAGTATACTGACCTTCTGATGTATAACCGTTTTCATTCTACCTTTAAAATTTTGTCCAAAATGTATCTGTGGTTCATGTTAACACAAAATTATTGGCAGAAGGAAATGTGGGGAAAGAGTAGTTTCTACTTATCTAAACTGATACAATACAAACGTTAACATACTCAATTTTCTGTTTTACTACCTTATGCAGTGATAGCTGTGCACTGTGCACTGCAGGAAGAAACATCCAATGACATAGTTTGTGTGGCATGTATGGTGTCTAAACTTCACTGTGTGCCCGTCACCTTTATATCACTGGCCTCATTTATCTTTCCACAAACCCACAGAAGTTGTTGTTTCCTTTATACATTATTAAATTGTATGGACATTTTCCTCAACCCTACTTTCAATTCAACAACAACAGAAAAATGACCTTGATTGTTACTTTCTAAATGAAAAATGGTTATCAGAAATGAACTCAAATTTTCCTCCCCAGCACCTACAAAATTATCAATGTCTGGCAAATCACTGTATCACATCTTTCAGGAAAGTATCTTTCTTCTCCGGCTGAAATTTTATTTCTTGAGATTTTTTCCTAAAAATTTCATTCTTCTGTTTTTTGGAGTCTATGATCTTCAGTTAAACACTACCAGTCCAGAATTATATCAATAGGGAATACTATAGTTGCCCTAGGATAACTTGCACTATTTTTAATTTTTTTCATTGCCTATGCTCTTATAACACTATCATTTGTCAGAATTCAAGAATGCCACCTTCTAGCTAAAATATCTCTAAAGACTATCTGCTATTGATCAAGTTAAGTATAAATTACTCTGTCTGCTGCTTAGGACTCTCCACAATATTGCCACCACACAGGTTCATGGACTTCTCTTCAGGTGTATATTTCACACTTGCCAGTCAAAATAATCATGCTGTTCATGAGATATGGCTCATATTTTTGTTTTGTTTTTCTCATCATTATCTTTGTTATTGCTATTGCTCCAAAGTTTATTTTTACAACCAAGAAATGTTTGAATGCAAACAAAGTGGTACATACTGCTGGGAATACAAAATAAACAGGACAAATATGTTGCCACAAACGAGGTAACTATCCAATTACAAGATATTTGTGAAAGCAGTTATTATTTGTAGGAATAATTGCCATCATATAAGTACATAATGGTGGGGGAAAAAAAATACAGAGAAAAAGAAATGCCCTAATTTTCCTAGAGGGGAAGGAAGGGGTGAAGAAGGCTTATTAGACTAGCTAACACTTAAGCTAAGTAGTAAGTGATAATTCTAGTTTAGCAAACAAGCAAAGTGGTGACAGACAGATTAGTGGGGAATGCTTTTTCTTGTAATTTATATATCAAGTAATACTTACCTCAGGTGCTTTTTCCATGTTATCAATCCAATAAATATTCTGCCTATGTTGATCTCTTGTGGTTTGGTGTTTATGGTGTTTATATAACCTTTTAACATGTGGTACCACTTGTCTATCCTCCTACTTGTATTTTGGAAACAGCAAAGCTTCTTGTATCTATTACTGGCTCAAAAAAGATTTAATAATGGCTATTGTTTGGACATGATTTACTTGTCTCCACCAAAACTCATGTTGAAATTTGAACCCTAAGGTGGCAGTGTTGGAAGTTGGGTCTAGTGGTAGGTGTTTGAAACATGAGAGCAGATTCCTCATGGATGACTTGGCACTGTTCTTGCAGTAGTGAATTAGTTCTTGCTCAGGGGAGAACAGATTAGCTTTCTCAGAAATGGATTAGCTCCTGCAAGAATGAGTTGTTCTAAACCCAGGATACTCCTTGGGTTTTCTCTCTTTGCATGTATCTGTTTCCCCTTTGACTTTCTCTGCCGTGTTATGTCTCAACATGAAAGCCCTCACCAGAAGCCAGGGACATATCCTCAAAGATTTTAGCCTGTAGAACCGTGAGCTAGATAAACCTCTTCTCTTTATAAATTACCCAATCTTCAGGTATTCTGTTACAGTGTTAGAAGCAGATAATTGGTGTCGCCAAGAAAAGTCAGCAGGGAGACAAATTTCTCCCAGCAAGGCAATCCCGTGTTCCTCGCCAGCAGTCTTGCCACAAGAGCACACCAAACAAAGGGGGTAAAAATATTTATATCTGACACATCTGGACCATACTGCTGTGTCCTGATTCCATTGGCTGGAATAGGACCTCACAGTCTAAGCTGTACCTGGTTGGCTAAAGGTTTAAAACTTTTCTTAAAGAGATAATGGTTAAGAAGAACAAAGGAGGAAGTTGCTTATGAAAAGACTAAGAAAAGTAATAACATTCCCAAATAAGGATGGGGCATAGGCTGAGAGCTGGGACATGCCTGTGAGCACATCCAGCACAGATATCTTGATTAAAGTAGAAGGACATGGAATGTATTATGCGCCTGTGAGCATGTCTAGCATAAAGTTCGTCTTTAAAAGAAACGATTATTTCTAACACTTACCATTTATTCCTTAACAAGAAGGGAAACTTCGAAGAGGAACTTTTACTTTCTACATATAGGAACACAAAATGATTTAAAACAATACTGTATTTCTTTGAAAAATTTGCCATAATATTATTTTCAAATATTAATTTCTGTTTTATAAGTAAATTATGCCACGTGTGGAATGTAATCTATATAATAGGACTCAGCCCAAAGGTAATCTAAATTGATTACATTGCTCTTCCAGAGGTCAGTTAGCCTAAGAAAGACAACTTTGAGAGAGAAACTAAGAAGTACTTTAAGGGAATGAGCAGAGTTTCTTCCTACAGCCTGGAACTCATAACATCAGGACCAGCCCTGTATGTCTTCATTACCCTTCAGAAGCTTCAATGTGAGAAAGCAGTGTTTTGTTTGCCTTGTTTCAGTACAAAATTCAGTAATAATCATTAAAAACTGCTAAATGTGTTTTATTTATTAGAGTTGGGTTTATAGAAAATTTGTGAAGGTTAAAATTCAGCAAACCTTATCTAAATGGGGCTCTTGTCAATGTATGAGAATCCTTGAAATGGGTGTAAAGGACTATATATTTAAAAGCCCCGGTTGGTCAACATTGCTGTGTCTTTCCATCCGTATGTCCTCATTATCTAATTTCTCCTTAGAATTGGAAAGGATCACGTTTTTTAGGGATACGGCTAAAGATAATTTATGTTGGGGGTACATTTTGATGATTTTAGTGGGATATCCTTATGTAGTTCATGGTCACTTCAATGAGTAGTTACTGTCACTGTCACTTCAATGAATAGTTACTGCTACTGCTAGTGAGATGGCTTCCAGAATACCCTTGCCACTCATCGAATCAGCTTACTCAGTATCTTCTAAAAAGGTAGCAGAGAATACATGTTTTTTTTTTTTTAATCTCAATATGTTCTAAATTTCATTTTAAGTATTTGTGAGTTGTAGAATAAACAAGATCTGAAAGGTACAGAGTCAATAACTAGCCTATGGAAACTTTTTTCCAATCATCAGGCATATAAAGCTGTAACAAGATTAGGTTCCCATCAAGACCTAGACAAATTGGAAGTTCTCTCCTGATAGAAAAATACAACTCAAAGGCTGTGTGCAGTGGCTCACGCCTGTAATCCCAGCAGTTTGGGAGGCCGAGGCAGGTGGATCACAAGGTCAGGAGATCGAGACCATCCTGGCTAACACGGTGAAACCCCATCTCTACTAAAAATACAAAAGAAATTAGCTGGGCGTGGTGGCGGGCGCTTGTAATCCCAGCTGCTGGGGAGGCTGAGGAAGGAGAGTGATGTGAACCCGGGAGGCGGAGCTTGAAGTGAGCCGAAATCATGCCTCTGCACTCCAGCCTGGGTGACAGAGCAAGACTCTGTCTTAAAAAAAAAAAAAAAAAAAAAAAATCAGAAATGCAGTATATAGTACTGTAAACACACCACATATTTCTTTTCTTTTTATTCAAATTTCCTGAAATAAAATGGGTACATTTCCCATGTTAGGTTACATATGGAGCAAAATATCATATAGTGATTATGTTGGTGTGTAAAGTTACATATTTTATGTAACCCAAGGTTTGAGGATTATTTTACAGTGTCTGAGAAATTTTTTTTCCTGATTAACTAGGATGATTATAGAAGACACACTCAAACTGTCATTGAGACATCAAAATGATCCAAATAATAAGTGTTCCACCCACAAGAAAACTTCTATGCATAATTACCAGGAATTCAATACATTATAATATTTATTTACGACTGGGCATTGTGGCTCAGGCGGGAAGATCACAATGTCAAGAGATTAAGACCATCCTGGTCAACATGGTGAAACCCCATCTCTACTAAAAATACAAAAAATAGCTGGGTGTGTGTGGTGGTGCATGCCTGTAGTTCCAGCTACTCTGGAGGCTGAAGCAGGAGAATCACTTGAATCCGGGAGGCAGAAGTTGCAGTAAGCCAAGATTGTGCCCCTGCACTCCAGTCTGGTGACAGAGCAAGACTCCATCTCAAAATATAATAAATAAATAAATAACTTCTTGTAATCCCAGCTACTCAGGAAGCTGAGGCAGGGACAATTGCTTGAACCTGGGAGGCAGAGGGGGCAGTGAGCAGAAATCATTCCACTGCACTCCAGCCTGGGTGACAGAGCTAGACTCTGTCTCAAAAAATAGAAGAAGAATTTACTCTCAATAACTTAATACAATTCAGTTTTAATTTTAAGATTCATTACCATTGTTCCTTTTAATTAATTTATAATTAATTTTGTATGCCTTTTCAGAATTATTTTCAGAATTCAAATATCAGCAAAATGAAGTATATGAGTGGCAAATAAATCATCTAAATGTAAAGAAAATTTTATGGTATTTTTCATCTTTGAAATATTCTTATTTTTTTGAATTCCTTTCACACCATAAAATAAGCATTCATAAATAGACTACTTTTATATTTTAAATTTTGAAGCATTTAATTCTATTTTCCTTTCCTTTTTTTTTATTCTGTGTGTGTGTGTATGTTATTGTTGTTTGAGATAAGGTCTTACTCTGTCACTCAGGCTACATTGCAGTGGCAGGATGATGGTTCACTGCAGCCTCAACTTCCCTTAAGCGATCCTCACCACTCAGCCTCCTAAGTAGTTGGGACAACAGGTGTGTGCCACCATGCCCAGCTAATTTGTTGATGTTTTGTAGAGTTATATTCTCGCTATGTTGCTGAGACTGGTCTCAAATTCCTGGTCTCAAGTGACCCTCCTGCTTTGACCTCCTGAAGTGTTAAAATTACAAGCATGAGCCACTGCACCTGGCCCATTTTACTCTAAAAGAACTCCCACAAATTACATTAGCTGTAGTTCCACAAAATCTTAATCTGTCTCTGCCAATTATATATGTTTTCTATCCGGTATTTATAAAATTGTGTTTGTAAATTTGACTGCCATGTTGGTTCTATTAAAATAGTGAATAAAAAGCTTATAGGAACCCCAGATGGTTAAGAGATGTTAAAGTATTTGCATATCAAATGGCTATTAATTCATTTGAGAGATCTGATCATTATTTTTCTAAAATGCCAAGGAGAAAAGCAATCATAGAATGAAAATAAAAGAGAAACACCTATGACTTTTTGTGTAATTTATCTGAATTATGTATGGGTCTTTAGCTTGATCTTAATTCAGAAAAATTATGTAAATCATAGTATTGGTTACTATTGAATGATCCTTAGAAAAATACTCTATTTAAAAGTTAAAGAAATATTATATATATATTAAGCAGGTAGAATATTAAAAAGTTAAAATGCTTGAATTATAAAAGGTTGAATAGATTATTTTTTCATACTATACTGGTCTTTTTATTTTATAATCAAGTATAAATTATTATCATTTTCATGCTTCCAATAAAATATTTTTCTCTATTCTTAATGTGAAAAGCAATGTCTAATTGTTTAATTTCTTTTATTTTCTATGAAACCTGAAGAAGCAGCTCACTTGATAGTAAAAATGGCTTAAGCTATGAGTAATGGGGTCTAATTTTCTCACAACTAAGACTTAGAAGGGTTAATAATTCAAAACTGAATCTGCAACTTACCAAAAATTGCTCATTTCTATTGCTCCATATATATTTCATTATGCTGACCTACTTATGACATCAACTTGAAGAAAGAACTATAAAAAAATACACCTATCCGGCAGAGAGAAGCATTACATTTAAAAGTACTATTAAGCTCAAGAAGGTTTTATCAGAGGAGTTGTAAGGGATAATTTAAAAATATGAAAATACGTCAAGAATAGGACATTCAATAAAGATAACAATTCTTTTTTAAGAATGTGCTTTCATTGGAAGATTTCAAACTATGGCACACAGAGCAATCAAAGAAGTCTTTCAAAAATTAAATATATTGAACAAGCATTCTTTAAAAATATACCTATCCTTAAACAAAATAATCCAGACATCAATTATACTCTCAGCTGTGCTGCACCTACGTCTCTCTTTGTATCACCTCATTTATTGAATAATTTGTTACTCACTTCTCTGTCAGTTTTGCTTTTGATCCTGAGCATTTCTATACCACTAACTTTTATTGACTCCAACAATATCTAAATTTTCAAGGATTTAATTTTACAGCATTTACTGACTACTGTATTTTGTGACTATAAATGGCATCTTACAAATGGTTTTTCAATATTCATAATTAAATATGCAGTTCAGAGATCTTGACCCCCAGATATTATGCTGGAACTTGTCATGACAACACACGTCATTTAACTCCTCCAGGTTTCAGATTCTCTCAAATGTAAAAGGAAAATGTTGGCTTAGAACAGAAGAGACACTGTCAATTCTTTAGAAGACACATTTTTAACAATTTTACATAGCATTAAATTATCAGTAAGTAAATTAAATGCTATCTATCAATTTTTGATTAATCATAAATCTTTCAGTTTACTGTTCTTCCTGCATGGTACTACTTTTTAGAAATCAAGTGACTAGACAAAGGTCTCTGCAATTTTTTACATGTGGCAGACATTATCAGCGCCCTGCTCAGATCACATCTAATCCCATTTACCATTTTCTCAGACTCATTCCCCAGCTTAAGTATGCTGTCGTTACTGTTCTTGAGCTGAGATTCTTTTCAGAGAACTATTCCTATGCTCCTGTAGCCACTTAGCCAACAAAGACCAGAACCTGGAAGGTTTATTATTCTCCCTGCAGCAATCCAGTAAACGTGTATTCAGTCATTGACCAATCAATAACTGATATGATAGTCATTCTGCTACATCTCTATAGGAACAAACCTTAAGGAAAGATTTTCCTACAAAGATAGACTGCAGTTGATATTTTAACTGAAATGGAACCCTTGCTTTTTGTCTTCCTCCTTTTACTCTACTTTTTCCATTCTTCAACAGCTTTTCTTAAGGTAATTTATCTAATAAGTCAGTTACATGACACTTGTCTTAAGCTTTGCTTCTGAGCAATTTGAACTTAGTCACCATACTTTATATTCATTCATTTATCTCTTTCACTTATTTATAACAAATAGCTTAATCTCATCAAGCCTCTGGACTACAAACTTTCTGAAGACTTTGAAGGTTCAGATTTTATTACTTATGTTTTAGGACTTGCTTAAAGAGGTTTACCTGACAGTTGATCGTTATCAATACATTCTATTGCCATTGGTATTGTTATTGTGTTTTATTTGCACTTATATATTTTGTTATTTTTAATTTGTAGGTTATTTAAATTATAGAGTTAATTCTCAGTAAGAGTTGTAAAAACTGTGGGTATGTGATTTGGTCTGTATTTCAACTATGTAACTAAAAATAGTACTGATAATTGCATCGAATGTAAATGCAATGTGGTGGACACACACCAGAGAATGTTTTCAGTTATAGAAACAAAGATTAGGGGTAATGCACGGAAAGATGAGCAGATCTTAAAAACACAGTTGTTGAAAAAAGAACAGAAAAAAACAAGATAAACAGACAATAGTAAAATAATATTTAGAGATTGATTCGTATTAAACAATACCTATTTTACAGAAGACAGAAAAAGACATGCAAATAGACATCCATTAAGATATTAGAATAATTATTTATGGGGTAGAGGTGGGAAGGGGAGAAAATAGAATTGATCAATCCATTAGCCAATCAATCAATAAAATAACAGAACAAATTATGCAGACCACTGATAAAATTAGGTCATTAACTGAGTGATCTAATTAACTTAACTTTCTTCATCTGAAGTTCAACTGGACAACATTAAATCAGAGCAATTTGCTAGAGTTGAGGGGGGTGAAATAAAAAGACAATGAGAAAAATGCGATGAGAACAAAAAACAAGCATAAATTAATTTAAAATATATTTTCTTCAACTACTTGTTATGGTCTCAATTGTATCCCCACAAATTTGTATGTTGAAGACCTAACTCCCAATGGGACTATGTTTGCATATAGGGCCTTTAAATAATTAAGGTTAAATGAGGTCATAAGGGTTGAACCTCAATCAATTAATAGGACTGGTGTTTTTATAGGAAGATGAAAAGACGCCAGGAGCTCATTCGCAGATGAATGGCTAAATGGGGCCAAAGTAGACAGAAGGCAGCAATCTGCAAGCCAAGGTGAAAGGCCTCTTAGGAATCATACCCTACTTGCACCTTAATATTGGTCTTCCAGTCTCCAGATTTGGGAAATAATATATTTATGTTAAGTAAGCCACCCATTCTGTGATACTCTGTAATGGAAGTCCTAGCTAACTAATATACCAATTAATTTCAAATTATTGCTGGGTCTTTTCCTGAACTCTCAAACTTTCTGATTAATTAGAATAAAATGAGGGTAACACTTTCTAAAATTATTCAGTTGACTTTTCTCTTTCATATTTCACCATATAATGTATTTGTCTTTCTCAGCCAAGATACCTATGTGCCTTAGGATGCAGAGTTTTTGGTGAGAGAAATGACATTGGGAGTGTGAGTGATTAGTCCTGATGTAACTAAAACACTAAGCAAAATAAGAATTAATGTTCGGCTTTTGTTTACTAAAAGAGTGTATTAGTGTAGAAACAGCAATCTCTTTGAAAGTGAAGCCTTATTAAAAGAACAGCATTTTCTGAACAGTATTACTACAGTTTCAATTTAGCATGCTGTAAGCTAGTTCTGCCTAGCTAGATATAACATTTTATGACACAAGAAAAAATATGATTTAACTAAATAAATTACCTCTCCCACCCAGTTCTGTGGGACAGTGAAATGGGGATGGAAATAAAAATTGAGGCAATAAGCCAGGGGTACATATATGGCTACATGCTATAGGAGGAGATCCCAGAGACACAAGTGAGAAAGAGGGAGGGAACTGGACAAGTTTTTGTCTGGATTCTCATTTAAGAATCTTTAGGCAACTTTATTGAAGGCTTCCCCTACACTTCTTCAGTGGTAGACAAACACCTATAGTATGCTGTGTGTGTGTGTGTGTGAGAGAGAGAGAGAGAGAGAGGTAGGGGAGAGAAACCAAGGAAAAGAGAGAGAGGAGAGAGAGAGAGATTACACAGGAAAGCCTGAATTTTTTGTTTGTTTGTTTTTCCTTCATTTTCCAAATAGAGCAAAACACGTTTACATGTTCTATGTGCTTGAAGGAACTATGCTGAGAACATTGCAGTAGAGCTGATTATCACAGTGGCAGCTAAGTGACCCTGTAGCCTAGGCCAGTTGAGTATACCACCCAAGGCCAAAAAACAAATAAAAGTCCATTACATTACAAGATCAGTTAAAGCTGAAGAAGTTCCATCATGTCCCAGATGATCGCCAATAGATCATGGAATAGGTGAGAGAAAGACAAGATGAATATCTTCTAATTATGCAATTTGACTTCAGCCACCAGAAGAAAACCCACGAGTGAAATCTAAGCACCTCATGCAAGAGTTATCAACCCAATAAGCAGAACACTAAGGACTACGAAGTCACTTTCTAGTCCTACTCTCTTCAGTCACTGAATATTGAGAATTTTAACTAAAAAAAGATTGAATTATCTAAAATACTGTAGCTCTATAAAAAAACACATCAGATATTAAAAATAAGAAACTACATTTATTATACTAATTTATGTAGCGTATATGTACATTTCTAATTTCAGTACAAAACTTTTCTCAATTATTAAAGAGAATGCTATGAAAAACCTTCCCATAAGAAAAAAGAAGATACGAGCTACAAATGTAGAGAAAACGTTTAATTGCCTATACTTGTTTTACTATTATTATGATTATCATTGCATTATTATAGTTATTTGGTTTTGTGGCTGAATGTGAATACACAAATCTCTTGGAAAAAGTATCTGTTAAGTATGTAAATCCTACACAAAGGCACTCAGTTCTAAATTAGTAATGTAAATTTTACAAAAGAACAAATAATTGAATGGTTCACTAAAAGTATCTCGGTGTATATGTTGTTACTGGAGAAAGAGATTTGTTTTAGCTGAGTGCGAAGTGGGCCCTAAATAATATGGATATTGCTTCAATTTTTCACAGCCAAACAACTTTTAAAGATACGTTTATCTAAGACAAAACAAAAAAATGGTTAACAACAACAACAAAAAACTATTAGAACTATCCCCAAAGAGAAATTTCAAGTGCTTAAAAATAGCTTTTAAATTACCTAACAATTATCCACAAAATAAGGGCAAATTAATGTTTACTAATTCATTTCTTATTATATGGCTATTTTAAAAAGATTCTTAATTCAAAAGAGGAAGCACATAATGTATTACAAAGGATGTCACTTAATTTGAGTACTCCCTGGGGAAGGTGGAGAGCATGATTATTCTAACAAGCAATTAATCAGACTATAATCAACTGTTATTTCATTTTAAATGTTGTAGATATTGTGTATCAGTTTATTATTTACTAGTAAATTGAAGGAGCTTTGAAGGATATGTTGATATTTTAAGTATTTCTCAATGTAACTGATTATAAGTTGATAGAATTTTGAATCCTAAAGGAATGTAGAGGACATTTAGCCTCTAACAACCTCACTATTGAGAATTTCTTCTTCAGAACTCCTGACAGTCATTTAATTTTGTGAATAACTCCGTTAAATGGGATTACAGTCTCATCTCTTCATTTATCTGTTAGTTTGTTCATTTTTTCCTTTCTCCTTTTTTCATTCTTTCTTATGTATTATTTCTGCAAATGTATATTGACTGCCCTCTCTTTCAGAAAGTGACTAAAAATTAAATATGAAGATAAAAACTTATCTGGTTTATAGTGCCTTGTATTTTAGGATGCAAGATACAAAATAAATCAAGCACATTCAAGACAATGTAATAAATGTTACAGGATGTCTAATTAGCAAACGATTTCCTAGAGTGTTATCTAAGTTAACCTCTAAAGATGAGAATTATATAGGCAAAAGGGAAATTAAAACTGTTCTTACTTTTTTTCTTCCTTACTACTCCCCAGAAATTATTTTTCCTTGTAAGCATCATAAAAGAAACAGGTATTCACTTTTTTAAAAAACATCTAATTTAATTGAAAAAGTCAGTTTGTAGATTTAATAAAATTTGTCCCTGGAAGCCTTTAATTCTCATTTTTTCTTATGGGATAATTCACAAGTATGTGTACCTCTTAAGATGATACTACTTCAAATACTCAGTATCTTTGTCTCCCTATATTAGTTCGGTAGTTTGCCAGGGCTGCCTTAACAAAATATCATATACTGGATGGCTTAAATACCGGAAATTTATTTTCTTTCAGTTCTGGAGACGGGAAGTCCAACATCAAAGTATTAGAAGGTTTTGTTTCCTCTGAAGCCTATTCTCCTGGCTTGCATGTAGTCACCTTCTTGCTGCTTTGTACTCATATGGTTGTTCCTCAGTGTGTGAGAATCCCTGACACCTCTTCCTCTTCTAAGGGCACCTCTCTTCTCATATTGGATTATATCCCCACCAAGGAGTCTCATTTTAAGTTAATCACCTTTTTAGTGAACCCATATACAAATATTATTATATCTTGAAGTACTTGGATTTGAACTTCACCCTGTGAAATTTGGAGGAACATAGTTTATCTAATATCAGTCTCAATTTTCTTTCCTGCAGGTTACATCTCCATTTCTACAGTCATTTCTGTTAGGACTTTAAGGACTTTTTTTTTTTCCCAATGCAGCTACTTCTTCTGGACACGTTTTCTTTTGCTGGTGTCTGATTTAGGCATAACTGTAGGCAGGAATCCGAACAAGAGTTAATGATTGATGTTGAGGGGGCATATAACCACAGGTAAGTGTTATGGGAGTAAGTGTATAGGCATGATTTCCGTTAGACTTGATTTGAAACATTTTTCAGCAAAAATAACACGTAAAAGATCAGCAAGTCAATTGGCTTCATCTGGAAAACAGCAAGTACAACAACATTGTATGGAGCATGTACTGATTTCATAATACCTGCATTTGTGCTTGGCATATCATGAATATGCAAAAATTAAGTACGTTCTTCTTTTCTTTTTCTCTAGTGTGGCTGCAAGTGTATCATGTTTTCCCTAATAATTAAGACAAAATCCTCTCATTCCCCATCTTATTTAAATAACTGTTTCCAAGTCAAGTCTTTCCAAGTTTAAACATATTTCATTTTGTTTTGTAATTTTAAGGGAAAATTTTCTTCTTTAAAATGTTTTCACCAGTATTTTATATTAAAATTTATGTTGTATGTCTTTGCTGCAGTACTGACTAAAAATTACAAATTTATACCCACACATATGTCTGTACATGTAAAATCATGACCTAATTTTATTCTCAAGATAAAATCCTTATGGCTTTGGATCATAGGCTGCCCTGAAAATCCAATTTACATTATTAATAATATAGCTTTTCAGAGTTTTAATACAACAAAATGAAACTATCAAATCATATTGAAATTCTACCAATATTTTAAAAATATAATAATAATAATGTCTTTGTAGACATCCTTTTTTAAAAAATTAAGACATACAATGTAAAAGTAACCTTATAAAATACTTGGTAACATTGTCTTATAATACAACAAATTTGTTTAACAGATCTTGTGCTGGTTTTAATTTTAATTGTCATCTTATCAGAATGTTTCTAATTTTTAAATTATTATCACACCATATAATTTTGCCAGATATTAACATCAAGTTCATTAATTTTTTTTTTTCATTTTGAGTAATAGAAGAAAGCTTGCATAATCTTGTGATAAAAAGTTATTTACGGCCGGGCACGGTGGCTCAAGCCTGTAATCTCAGCACTTTGGGAGGCCGAGACGGGCGGATCACGAGGTCAGGAGATCGAGACCATCCCGGCTAACATGGTGAAACCCCGTCTCCACTAAAAAAATATAAAAAAGTAGCCGGGCCAGGTGGCGGGCGCCTGTAGTCCCAGCTACTCGGGAGGCTGAAGCAGGAGAACGGAGTAAACTCGGGAGGCGGAGCTTGCAGTGAGCTGAGATCCGGCTGCTGCACTCCAGCCTGGGCAACAGAGCGAGACTCCGCCTCAAAAAAAAAAAAAAAAAAAAAAGTTATTTACAAAACTTTTATAAAAGTGTTTTAATTCATCTTTCCTTCTTGACAATCTATTTCTGGTGTTGCCTAATATTTGCACTGTATTTTATTATTAATACCATTCTTTGGAGACAGAAGACATAAAGTGATATACAGTATAATCCTCCTGGATAACAATTCTTTTATTGCTCTGGGTGATGATAAGTTTTATGTGTCAACTTGATTGGGCCACAAGGTAACCACATATTTGATTAATATGATTATGTGCATATCTTTGAAGATGTTTGTAGATGAAATTAACATTCAAACTGATAGACTGAATAAATAATAGCAGATTGTCCTCCCAAATATAAGTTGGCCCAATCCAATTCAATCTGTTCAAATTATGAATAAAAATAAAATGCTGAGTAAGAAAGAATTTGCTCTCTCTGCTTGTCTCTTAGTCAAGACATCAATCTTCTACTGCCTTCAGTCTCAGACCCAGCTTTCTATTTACCCCATCAGCTCCTCTGGTTCTTAAGCCTTTGGACTTGGAGTGGAACATATATAATCACTTCTCTTTTTACTCAGGGTCTTCAGATTCAGTTGGAACTATGCCATCAGCTGTCCTAGGTCTCCAGCTTACTGACTGCAGGTCTTAGGACTTCTCAGCCCGTATAATTTCATACAGCAATTCTTTATAATAAATATCTCTATATATGTTTTGGTACTGAGAGTGGTTCTATAGGAATATAATGTTAAAATAAATTTTCTTAATTGGTTCTGTGGTTTCTGGAATTGGTTCTTTAATGTGACTAGATTGAAAGATACCAATTACTCTATTTCAAACAGTGAAAAAAAAAAAAGCAGTGATAGTCCATAACACAATTTGGCAACAGAGGAATAGAGATATGCAAAATATTTCCACAGAACATTCTTAATCCACCCTTATAAGCTTGGAGCTTGATGTCTGCATACATGATACTTGTGAATATTTTTGGAAAATGAATAAATATAGTTTGTCAATTGATCATATTTTCATTGAACAAAATGGTAAAATAAAAGAACAAGCTAAGGGATTTGAATTCCCAGCTCAAACCTTCCATAAGTAACCCGAAAGTTTATTTGCATGCCCTGAAAGGAGATCCTTATAGTCAGAGGGCTAAAATGACTGAAAATCAAATGCCAAATCTCATCTTATGACTGACTGAATAACAAAGTAACTTTAATTCCCAGCCTGGCAGGGTGTCTCCTGTTAAATGAGGACATTAATTGGGAAACAATGGGAACCTGTAAATCTCATTATGGGAAGACCTTGAAGAAGCTACAAGTTATTTAGAGAAAAATCACTACTCTGTAAATTGGAATTTACAGTAGTAAATAAGTCACTGAACTGATAAACCTAAATGAAGTGAGAACAATTGGATTCTGGGGTGGTAGGAGTCAGATAAAGGGACAGTTTTCAGTAACCAAAAGCAAGGTGTGTGTAGTTACTATAATGGGACAGCATAGTCAAAGCAGCAATCAGAATAGTCTGACTCAAACAGATGTACAGCATTGCCATATGGATATAGATAGAAAGCCTATCACATATTACTTCATTTGTATAAACAAAAACTTCTAGGTCAAATAAACAAAAGTCTAGCTTGAATCAATAAAACAGAAAGTCATGGCCCCTCAATCAGTTTCTAGCCTTGAGCCGGAAGACTTAGCACCCAGAACCCCTTGAAAACCAGGAAGGCAACCTCCAACTCCCGAGTGTGGGTAGGCCTCATTCAATAAGTTTAAGATTTGAATACAATCAAAAGGTTGAATAAGGAGAATTCAGTTTTCCTGCCTGTCTTCAAGCTGTGTCCTTGTTCTTTTTCTGCCCTTAGACTTGGACTCAGAGTGTAATATACTTTCTGCAACTACAGATCTTGAAACTGCTAAGGTTCCATAATTATCAGAGTGATTTCCTTGTAATAAACATCTTTATACTTATAGTCTATTTATCTATCATATATCCTATTGGTTCTGTTTATCTAAAGAACTCTGACAGCCTCTATTCTCATATTCTCAGGAATGTATGGTCTAACAAGCAACCAATAAAGACTAAAGTTTACTGCACAAGGGTAGTATCTAAAGATGTAAAAAAACAAGTTTAATGACCATTGAGAGACTGAAGAATTATTCTTCCTAGAAAAGACAGATGAAAGAGAAATTGAGTATTTATACCACTGTATTTTTCTATCATTTGTTAAAAGTATATATTCAAATCTAAGCATTTCCTATTTATTCTTTGTGCTACTTCTTACTCCAAACATACAGAGAAATATTCCATAATGACTCTAACATCTTTTATGAATCTCATTTATTTAATAATTAAGCTTAAAATTGTTTTTCAGGGTTATGCTAATTTTTGTACCTATATGTGTTTCTATATTTCTTATTTTATTCTGAGAAAATAACTAACATAGTCAAATGAATGAGTTCCTTGGGAACCCACACAGGAAAGAACTAAGAACTAAAATAACATTTGAGCATATGTACATACATCTCTAAACACATTAAAAAAGTTTGATAGGAGAAATTCTAGATGACTGTAATATGCAATATTTTGTTTATTTATGCATAGAAGAAAGAAAAAAAAATGTAGTAATCTAGAATCCTGTATCCAGCAAAATTAACCTTAAAGCATAAAGCAAAAATAAAAGGCTTCTGAGACAAAAATTGACAGAATTTATTACCAGCAGAACAGACCTGAGCAACACCAAATGTTAAAATAATTTCCTTAGACAGACAGTAAATAATATAGAGGAGAAACTCCTGATTTTTAATCTATGTAAAAACAAAGATCATAATAAATAAAGGTAAATACATAAAGAAAGTAAATAAATAAATAAATAAATAAATAAAAGTAAATATACATGCACATAAGTATATATACATATATATGCAACTTTTAAAAATTTTTAATTGACTAGAAGACAACTGCTTATTTAAAATAATGTTAAAAACAAGGTAGTAGCTAATTCTAGCATACAGAAATGAAATGAATGACAGCAATGTCACAAGAAAACAGGAGACAGGAATTAGAAATATTCTGCTATAAGATACTTAAACAATATGTGAAGCAGAAGATTATTATTTGGAGATTGATTTAGATAAGTAAAAATTTACATTCAAATGTAAAACAGCCACTAAAAAATACCAAAGAAGAAATATCACTGGTACAGTAGTTGTGAGGGTAAATGGTAATGAAATGTGTAATTAAAATCAGAGATGGCAAAAGAGGGAAAGAAAAAGAAACAAAGAGCAAAAGTGATGTGCAGGAAACAGTTACAAATGTGGTAGATATTGATAAAACTACCTCAATAAGTTTAAATGTGAATGGTCTAAATATATTAATTTTAAAATGCCACTTAAAAGTAGGAAACTCTCATTGTGAATTTTTTTTTAAAGACTCCATTATAGATTGTCTAAAAAAAAAAAGAAAAGAAAAGACAAAAAAATCTTGAAGATCCAGATAGGTTAATAGTAAGGAACGGAGACCGATAAACCATACCAACATTAATCCAAAGAAATCTGGACTAAGCATATAAATTTAAGATAAAGCAGCCTTCAGAGAAAGAAAGATTATCAGTAATAAAGAAAGCCATTGTGCAATAATAAAGAGCCATTATGCAATTATAATTTAAATTTAATAAATTATCTAAATGTAAATAAATTTAAATTTGAAGAAACATACAAATTTAAAACATGGATGTGCCTAACAACAGTGTGTCAAAATATATGAGACAAAAAACAACAGAGTTTAAAGTAGAAATAGACTGTTCAATTATTATTAATCTAGACTTTAATTTCCCTCTGTCAGAAATTGACAGATCAAGCATGCATAAAATCAGTAAAGATATAGATAAGTTGAACAGTACTATTAATCAACTTTAATTTTTAAAATACTCCACCCGACAATGGCAAAATTTACATTCTCTTCAAGCTCTCATAAAACATTCATTATGATAGACCACATTCTGGGTCTTAACTAATTTAAAAAGTAGATATCATGGAAAGCATGCTCTCAAACTACAGAAAAATTAACTATGAACAGCAGAAATATGGCTACAGGACCCTTAAATATTTGAAAATTAAGCAATTCATTTCTAAATAACACATGGGTCAAAGAAGTCTCAAGATAAATTTTTAGAATAGTTTGAACTATATGAAAACAAAATATAACTCATCAAATACATAAAATGTTAATCAGTGCCTAAATGGAAATGTAACTAACTAAATGCACATATTAGAAATTCTAAACAAACTGTTAGCAAATCATATGTAACAATGTATAAAAAATTATATGTCAAAATCAAGTGGGCTTTAATTCAGGCATGCAAGGCTGGCTCAGGATATGAAGAAGCTTTGACAAAATTCAACAATTATTTGTTTTATACTTAGAGCAAACTAGAAATACATGGGAACTTGCCCAACCTGCTTAAAAATATATAGAAATGTAGGGTATATTTTATCTATAGTTGTAACTATATATATTGTTTCCTATAGAAATATAAATATACATAACTATATACATAGTTACAGCAATATTTATAGTTATATATATAGATACATGAATTAATATATATACATCTATTTCCATACCCTGTCAGCTAAAACACTTGGAAGCAACAACACCCCACTAATCATGACCACACCTAGCACCCAGGACTGTTTTCAATATATGTTTCAACAAAATAAACTGTGGCTCCTTGGAGGAATAGCTGATTGTAAGATTAAGGCAGGAAACACATAAAAAATGATTAGAGTATATTGCAGTGTCAGAAAGCAAAACAGAAGTACAGACACACACACACTTACACACAAATACACACACAATAATGGGAGTATATCAAAAGTACACAGATGGGAGCCAAATGAATAAAACCTCTACATGGCTATATTAGTCTGTTCTCATGCTGCTATGGAGAAATATCTGAGACTGGGTCATTTATAAAGGAAAGAGTTTTAATTGACTCACAGTTTTGCATGGCTGGGGAGGCCTCAGAAAACGTACAATCATGGCAGAAAGGGAAAGAAAACACATACTTCTTCACATGGCAGCAGGACAGAAAAGTGCAGAGCGAAGGGCAGAAGAGCTCCTTATAAAATCATCAGATCTCGTGAGAATGCACTCACTGTCACAAGAACAGCATGGAGGTAACCACCCCCATGATTCAATTACCACACACCAGTCTATTTGCTAAAACACAGCAATCATCAACTTTGCTCCAGTTCCCAAGTTCCTCATCTCCATCTAAGACCGCCTCAGCCTGGACTTCAATGTCCTTATCACTATCAGCATTTCCGTCAAAGTTATTCAACAGGTCCTAGGAAGTTCAAACTTTTTCTCATCTTCCTGTCTTCTGAGCCCTCCAAGTGTCTATGAAGTTCCAAAATTTCTCACATTTTTCTGCCTTCTTCTGAGTCCTCTAAACTGTTCCAACCTCTACCTGTTACCGAGTTCCAAAGTCACTTCCACATTTTTGTGTATCCTTATCGCAGTGCTTCATTCGCTGCGGTACCAATTCATTGTGTTAGTCTGTTCTCACACTGCTATGAAGAAATACCCAAGACTACGTAATTTATAAAGGAAAGAGATTTAATTGACTCACAGTTAAGCACGGCTTGCAAGGCCTCAGGAAACCTACAATCATGGCGGAAGTAATCACATCCTTCTCACATGGCAGAAGGAGAGAGAACTGCTGAGCTAAAGGGGGAATGCCCCTTATAAAACCATCAGATCTTTTGAGAACTCACTCACTATAATGAGAGCTGCATGAGGGTAACTGACCCAATGATTCAATTACCCCGACTGGGTCTCTTCCACAACATGTGGGGATTATGAGAACTACAACTTATGATGAGATTTGGTTCGGGACACAGCCAAACCACATCAATGGCCAAAACTGGAACAATTTGGACAACAAAATAAAATGTCCATTAGTTTATATTGTTACTTTAAAAATGAACAAATAAACAAATTTTAAAAGAGAGAGGAGACAAATCTTCCATGTGGAAAAATCCGAAATAATTTATGCATACATCTCCCCTTAAGGAAGCACAACACAACCTTCCACTCTTCAAGTGTCAGTTGTGCACGTTGACCTCTTTCCAAACAGTATAGTACAGAAAAGAACAAAAGAGTAATTTCACAGTGGAGCAACTTTTTTTTTTTTTTTTTTTTTTTTTTTTTAATGAAGTCTCACTCTGTCACCCGGGCTGGAGTGCAGAGTGCATGATCTCAGTTCACTGCAACCTCTGCCTCCCAGGTTCGAGCAATTCTCCTGCCTTAGCCTCCTGAGTGGCTGGGACCACAGGCACACTCCACCATGCCTGGCTAATTTTTTGTATTTTAGTAGAGATGGGTTTTCACCCTGTTGCACAGGCTGGTCTCAAACTCCTGAGCTCAAGCAGTCTGCTCACATGGGCCTCCCAAAGTGCTGGGATTATAGGCGTGAGCCCCTGTGCCCTGCCACAGTGGAGCAACTTTGAAACACTACCTCTGCCAGGTGATCAGGGTTAACATCAATGGTAAGAAGTCATGTTCTTGGCAAGGAGGAATGGGTATGATCTGAAAATAGCCTGCATGGTTCACTCTGATTTGAACCCTAGAAGGATATGCCTCATCTACCTGAGAATTACCGATTTACACAGAAACATATGCATATTTAATGAAAAGCAATTTAGTGCAATATTTATGTGTCTAGACTTTAGAATTGTGAGAAGTGAGGAAATTTTATTTAATTTCTCTGTCCCTTAGATTTCTGATCTACAAATGGGCATAGTAATACCAGCAAAGTCTTTGAGTGTTTTGAGTATTAAATGAGTTCAGAAATACCAAATGCTTAAAATAATCCTTAGTATACAATGAGAGCATAACTACATGCTAATTCTATGTTGCTACCTCAATGTTATTCTTTTTCCCATTTATTCTGCTGTTGCTTCTTCATTTCCTAATTCTTTATTAAGATTATTTATTAAATACTTATAATATGTCCTACCCTGTACTATGCTAAGTGCTTTACATGTAATGGATCAATTATCTTTACAGCAACTAGGGAGGGTGTACATTATTATCTATATTAGGAAACTGAGGAACAGAAAGAACTTGTGAACATGTGAACTTATTTAATGTCATACATGGCAAAGCCAGATTTCTAACCTGGATCTCAGCAACTACAGGTCTATGAGATTACCTGTTATAATATACTGAAATGTGAATTTTGACAGGGAAAATAAAAAAGGATGTGTTCTTGTTTGCCTCTAAATAATCTGTAGTGTTTCAAAGTGAACTTAGGATAGATGAAATATATATGGCCAATATGTGGTCCCTGGAACCAGATATCCTGACTTAGCAAACATGCTCTACTAGTTCGTAGTCTGGTGATCTAGGGTAGGGCAATTTACTTCTGTGCCTCAGATGTCTTGCTTGAGGATTAAATGCGTGTATTAGTTCCTTTTGAAACTGCTGATAAAGACATATTCGAGACTGGGAAGAAAAATTGGTTTCATGGACTCAAGAGTTCCACGTGGCTGAGGAGGTCTCACAATTATGGCTGAAGGTGAAAGGCACTTCTTACATGACAGTAACAAGAAAGAATAAGAGAGAAGTAAAAGTGGAAACCCCTTATACAACCATCAGATCTTGTGAGACTTACTCACTACCATGAGAACAGTGCGTGGAAAACTGCCCCCATGATTCAATTATCTCCCACCAAGTCCCTCCCATAACACATGGGAATTGTGGGAATACAATTCAAGATGAGATCTGGATGGTGACACAGAGCCAAACCATATTATTCCACCCCTGTCTCTTCTTGCCAAATCTCATGTTCTCACATTTCAAAACCAATTATGCCTTCCCCAAAGTACCCCAAATTCTTAACTCACTCCAGAATTAACTCAAAAGTCCACAGTCCAAAGTCTCATCTGAGACAAGGCAACTCCCTTCTAGCTAGGAGACTGTAAATTCAAAATCAAGTTAGTTATTTCCTAGATACAATGGGAGTACAAGTATTGGGTAAATACAGCCATTCCATATAGGAGAAATTAGCCAAAACAAAGGTTCTACAGGTCCCACGCAAGTCCAAAATCCAGCGAGGCAGTCATATCTTAAAGCTCAAAAACAATCTTTGATTCTGTCTCACATCTATGTCATGCTGATTCAAAAGGTATGCTCCCATTGCCTTTGGCAGCTCCACTGACTTGAGATGCAAAAGATGGGCTCCCACTGCCTTAGGCTGCTGCTTTCACTGGCTGGTATTGAGGATCTGCACACAATCCAAGCTGTGGGTGGATCTACAATTCTGGGGTTCGGAGAATGGTGGTGGCCCTCTTCTCATAGTTTTACTAGGTGGTGCCTCAGTAGGGACTCTGTGTGGGGGATCTGACCCCACATTTCCCTTATTGACTGCCCTAGCAGAGGTTCCTCATGAGAGCATCGCTTCTACAGCAAACTTCTACCTGGGCATACAGGTGTTTCTGTACATCCTCTGAAATCTAGGCGGGGGTTCCCAAACTTCAATTCTTGACTCCTGTGCACCGGCAAGCTTAACACCATGTAAAAGTTGCCAAGGCTTGGGGCTTGCATCTTCTAAAGCCACAGCCTGAACTAAACCTTGGCCCCTTTTAGTAATGACTGAAGCAGCTGTAACACAGAGCACCAAGTCCCTAGACTGCACACAGCACAGAGACTCCGGGCACAGCCCACAAAACCATTTCTTCCCCCTAGGTCTCCAGACCTCTGATGGGAGGGGCTGCTGCAAGGGTCTATGATGTGCCCTGGGGTTATTTTCCCCGCTGTCTTGGGGATTAACATTTGATTCATTGTTACTTATGCAAATTTCTGCAGCTGGCTTGAATTTTTCATAAGAAAATGAGTTTTTCTTTTCTATTGCATTGTCAGGCAGAAAATTTTCTGAACTTTTATGCTCTATTTCCTTTTTAAAACTGAATACTTTTAACAGCACTCAAATCACCTCTTGAATGTTTTGCTGCTTAGAAATTTCTTCCACCAGATACCCTAAATCATCTCTTTCAAGCTCAAAGTTCCACAAATCTTTAGGACAGGGGCAAAATGTCACCAGTCTCTTTGCAAAAACGTAACAAGAGTTGCTTTTGCTCCAGTTCCCAACAGGTTTCTCATCTCTATCTGAGACCACCTCAGCCTGGATTTCACTGTCCATATTATTATCGGCATTTTGTTCAATGCCATTCAAGAAGTCTGTAGGTAGTTTCAAACTTTCTTTTCCACATTTTCCTGTCTCCTTCTGAGCCCTCCAAACTGTTCCTACTTCAGCTTGTTACCCAGTTCCAAAGTTACTTCCTCACTTTTGGGTATCTTTTCAGCACCACCCCACTCTACTGGTAACAATTTACTGCATAAGTTCATTTTCATGCTGCTGATAAAGACATACCTGAGACTGGGAAGAAAAATAAGTTAAATGGACTCACAATTCCACATGGCTAAGGAGGCCTCACAATCATGGCAGAAGGTGAAAGTCACTTATTACATGGTGGCAGCAAGAGAGAATGAGAGAGACATGAAAGCAAAAATCCCTTATAAAACCATCAGGTCTTGTGAGACTTATTCATTACCATGAGAACAGTATGGAGGAAACTGCCCCCATGATTCAGTTATCTCCCATAAGGTCCCTCCATCAACGTGTGGAAATTATATGGGAGTATAATTTAAGAGATTTGTCTGTCTGGGAACACAGAACTAAACCATATCAGTAAGATAAAACTATAAACACTCACATTGATGGATCGATATCTGTAAACTAATGGAGTGTGTGCTCAGCACAGAGTAATGTGGGCTATAATAAATATTATTAAATTATTAGTAGTATTATTTCAGATAAACAGGTGAAGGATCAATACACTCATCAGAAAATTGTCATAAGAATATAAATCATTCCACCATAAAGCACACATAATATTCATTGCACATTCACAATAGCAAAGTCATAGAATCATCCTAAATGTCCATCAATGGTAGACTGGATAAAGAAAATGTGGTACATATAACCCATGGAATACTATGCATCATTAAAAAGAAGGAGATCATGTTTTTTTTCGGAAACATGGATGTAGCTGGAGGCCATAATGCTAAAAGAACTAAGGAACTCAAAACCAAACACCACATGTTCTCACTTATAAGTGGGAGCCAAACACTGAGTACACATGGACACAAAGAAGGAATAAACAGACCCTAGGGCCTACTTAAGGGTGAAGTGTACTAGGTGGAAGGTGATGGAAACACTGCCTATACAGTACTGATATAGTTTGACTCTGTGTCCCCATCCAAATGTCATCTCAAATTGTAATATCCATAATCCCTACATGTTGAGGGTGGGTCCTAGTGGGAGGTGATTGGATCATGGGGCTCAGTTTACCCCATGTTGTTCTCATGACAGTGAATGAATTCTCATGAGATCTGATGGTTTTATAAGGGGTTCTTCCCTCTTTGCTATGTCACTCCTCTCTCCTGGTTCCTTGTGAAGAAGCACGTGTTTGCTTCCCTTTCTGCCATGATTGTAAGTTCTCTGAGGCCTCCCCAGCCATGTGGAACTGTGAGTCAATTAAAAAAAATACAGAATTGTCAAAACAAAAATGCTTTCTGCAGTCTGTTCCACATTTTAAACATATTTTTTCACTGTATAGTTGTGTGAATTGCTTGCCAATAAAGCTCACTTTCTGCCTATCTATCCAAATGCTGATTTTGTAATTGTCAAGTCACTCTGTCCTGCTTTATTCAAAGACCATTTTATTCCATTTTCATTAATCTATTATATTCCTACAACACATATGGTCTAAATCATTTCTCATATGATAATTTTGAACTATTATTTGCATTGTTTACTGGTGATGAAACTTTTTAATACATTTGTCTTTTTCTTCTAATTTTAAATTAAGCACTTGGAAGACAGAATTTTCTCTCATCACCTACATGAACTTTCGGTAGATTGTGTATAAAAATTGATTGTTTGTAAGGTTAGACTGATAATGACTACATTAGTAAAATTTGATGACTGAAGTTTTATAAAGTGGCTTATTTATATGTAGTCTAATTTATTGTAGCATTTATTCCTGATATTCTCATGAAATAATGTCTTAATGAATGTAGAAAGTGAAATATTATTTCTATCTAATGTCAATAACAGGTGAAAACTGTAGCAGAATAACTTTCTTGATACCCATCTAAAAAGCTTTCAGAGACTTTTTTTGCTACTGTCTCTGTGGGGCAAATCCCTGAATAGCCTTTGCCAACCCAGCTCTTCCTGTCTTGCTTGCTTGTAGTTCTCAAAAATAACTGTAGAATGTGCTGGGAATGCAACACCCTGAGACAAAAAGAAACTGTGTAGAACAGTCGAGACTCTGTTCTTGCTCCTCCTGGAACAGGATGTCCTGCAATGCTTTAGCCTAGAGTGCCAAATGACCCCTGGGGGATAAAATGCAGAGTGAAGTGGCTGTCAGTAACCTTCAGCTGTCAGGCAATGCATGATGCAGGTGCACACAAGACATTGAAAAATAATAATCTGTTTCTCCTAAGAAAATTCAGATGCATTCTATTAAATCAGTATGGCTATTAATTTTATAAACTAATTTCTTAAATGTGGTAATAACTTTCTCTCTATCATTGATGAGATACATTTTTTAATGCTTTGATTAAGCTATAAAGTATCTTATAGAAAACAATATATTAGTTCAAATTTACAACTTAATTGGAAAATGCTTTCTTATTATGAAGAGAAAATTGCTTGAGATTTAAATAAAATAGCCCATCAACACTACTGATTTTCTCCCTGCTGTGACCCATATCCCATTATCATAGGATGATGATCAGACTAGTGTTGAGTCCTATTGAATAAAGCCTTTCAAAAAATTCTACATAATTGACTCTTTTTTATATCAACCCACAGGAAAAAATATTCATTAATTGTCTCTAAGGTGTTTAATACAATATCAACTTGATTGAATATACCATATAATCTGTTATACAACCTGAAGCATAATTGAGATAGACCTAGCCTCAAGCTAGTTGAAAAATAAGTTACCAGAATTACAACCCACTGATTCACTCAGTAAGTCAGACTTATTAGGTTGTTGACTTCCACATGAGAATACTCAGAGCCCCTGCCAAAAATAGCAACCTCCAAATCTGTATTTGTATTTTTAGAAGCAACAATAATTTAAAAATATATGCTTTAAAATCTATAAAGGAGATTTTTTCTTGCTTGTTAGTGGTAACTGTAAATGCATCAGGTATGAAATACAACATAATACATCTTTAGAGAATATGTGGCCTTAGATAAAATGATTTTATATGCAACACATTCATAGAGCTTATGTTAACTAAATTTAGATAATCCTTAGTATACAAACTTTAAGGTATTCAGAGACTGATCATCACTCTGATCATTAAAATAATAGCTAGCCCCCAAGGGACTGTGGCTTTTAGAAGAAGAAACAGCCAAGTATGTAATATCTTAGGGGTGGTAGCAAGAAAATAGACCAAGACAGCATATTTTCATGCCATGTGATGCCTGATGAAATGTAAAATGAGTAATAAAGGCATTTAATGTTCACACATTTTCTACCCTCACTGCTTCTATTATATCAATGCTCCATAATAACTGTCACTTTCACCCCATCCTTATTTAAAAATTAGTGTTGCTAATTTTTGCTCAAAGTTAATTGAATTTCAGTAAAATCAAATGGAAATAACTTGTAACAGCTTCCACAGCAAAAGCTGACCTAAAACAGATTTTCAGATAAGGTTTATTATTCTTATACATCTACACTAAGGGTCTATCGCTGGAGTCTTGATCAAGGGTACATATTTATGGTATTATAAGGTCAAAATAAGTGTCAATGATGGTCAAAGGCCAATTTAACAGAAGAATCTTCAAAATATCAAAGTTTATTTTGATACAGGTTGATCATCTTGAGTAGACAAAATTTATTACGTGCACCCTAGAAAATCTATACTATGTGACACATTTAGAAGAAAACTTAGTTTTTAATTATTTAAATAGTGAAGAATTAAAATAAGTGGCATAATTTGTAGATTCATGTCATTTGTTCTTCTACTTTTTATGTTCTGGTTCATAGGCATAACGAGAAAAAAAGATAGAGCTTAGATTAGTAACAGAGGCTGCTTTCTTGCATAATAACTTTGTTAACGCCACCTTGGATTCAGGAATAATAGAATCCCATTTCCTGGTGACTCTTGTTCCCATTGAGGAAGTTGTTATCTTTCTGGTTTGAGCAGTAATCTCACACCCATCCTCAGATACTGCCTGTGAAATCTCAGATTCCACCGGAGGACTAGACTTGCCAGTCTTCACAGCCTCCCCTAAGCGTACAACCAAAACCTCTTCACAATTGCTGGGCTTTAAACACAGATGCTACACCACCCTATGGATCTAATTAGGCCAACTTTATAGATATTTACATATTCAATTCAACTGTAATTTTAGCTAATTGGACTTAGCTATCTAAAAGATGCATGAAGCAAGTCATTTCCCAAATGAGTTACATCATTTGAGTAAGTTCTCAAACTCTCTGAAATCCCCTCTTTGGATAACTCAGAGTTTTATACTTTTGATGTGAGTAAAGGGGTAAAAGTTAGACCTCTGATATTTTAGTTAGAGGAGATTCTTACAAGCACTTAGATGATAAATGCAAATCACCTGTACCAAAACAGTTTTCTGGTATGTCTTAGCCTTGGTGACTCAAAAGATATTGAACTATATTCAGTGACTGATGCCAGGTTGTTAGTGTCATAGAGTTAAATCTTACATTAAAAAAATATTTGAGTTAACTCTAACACAAATCTATCAAGGAGATGTCTATAAAAGTAAAACAGCAATGCCTTCTATTTTTCAAGACTAAATGGAATCATGAATTAAATATAATATATCCAGGTATCAATATATTAATTAATTATACTCCACTTTTCAAGAGAGTATGCCGAAAAGTATAGTCATGCTTTAAACTATAGCATAAATAAAGATTGAGAACTTTGATGTAGAAATATAAGCCCAGTTTACAAATCCGTGAGCATGAGGTTCCTATTTAGCTTCAGCCTCCCATAGAATATTTGTTTCTTGTAAAATCAAATGGCATATTTTATTATTTAGAAAATATGAAGAGGATGTTGAGATGGTAACATAACAGTTTTAGTTATTTATTGGTGTGTAACATACCACGCTAAAACATAACGGCTTAAAAACAACAATCATTTATTTGGTTCACTAATCTGCATTTTGAATAGAGAGTCCATTAGAGATGGGTTAGCTTTCAGCTGGGAGTTCAGCTTAGGTTGTTGGTCTACAGGCCTCAGTTCCTCTCCTCATACACAGTCTAATGGCTGGGTGCTAAGTGAAAGTGTTCCAGGAGCTAGAAAATGGAAGGTCCTATTTTCTTAAGCTCCAGACCTGGAAAGAAGAAGAGCCTCAATTTAGTCGTATTTAATTGATCCAAATAGTTGCACAGGCTGCTGAAATGTAAGACAAAATAACCTAGCCCCACATCCAGGTGGAAGGAGTGCCAATATTTTATTTACTTCATCTTTAATTTACCTCAATTACTAGAATATATAATGCAGCTCATTTGCTTCCAGATTATTTTTTAGAAATGTAAGCTGAAGATTAGAGATTATACCTGATCATCTTTAAGTGTCATAGAGGTAAGAAATGGGGATGATAACAATAAATCACATTCTTCATCATTATTGAGGAATAATTGACAATTAAAAGTTGTATATATTTAAAGTGTATATTTTGATTTTCTCATTTACATATACATTGAAGAATAATCACCACAATCAAGCTAATTAATCACAAATAAACAAAAAACATTGAATTTTATACTTTAAAATGTGTGAAGTATATGGAATGTGAATTATACTTCAATAAAGCCACTGCTAAAAACGAAAACCAAAAAAAAAATCACTTTTAGTGAGGATTTACTATGAACCAGAAACCATAAGGTTATTTTGTGCATATTAATGATTTAATCCTCATAGCAATTCTATGTGTATATATACACACATATATATATCCCTATATATCCATATATGTATTTCCATATATATTCATGGAGGATATGTGTATGTGTATGTGGGTATATATATCCATAGAGGATATGTATATATGTGTATGTATATATACACATATATATATCCCTATATATCCATATATATATATTTCCATATATATTCATGGAGGATATGTGTATGTGTGTGTACATATTCATAGAGGATATGTGTATATATATACACACATCCATAATATGTGTGTGTGTGTGTGTGTGTGTATATGTTATATATATAAAAGTTGAAGCACTGAGATTAAATAACTTTCCCAAGGTCACACAGCTAGTAAACAGAAGAGTGAGAAATTAAATATGATCAACTATAACACTGTTTCTTCTTGACTTGTGCCCTGAAAATTTAATTCTAAATCAATTTCTTACTAGCCTTCCATTAACCACATTGCCTATCCTGCTGTTACCCAGAAACTTTATAATAATTTAGCATAATTTATCAGAAAATTTCAAGTAGTTCAATATAATGTTGTCTTCTTTGTAATGCTTATATAAGTCACCATCTCTAAAGATAGAGATATTTTTTATTCTGCCTTTAATTTTCAGATTTTTTGCCCCCATAGCTCATTATCACATTTTTTCTCCAACTACAGTGGTCTCCATTAGGACAAGATCTTTTACAAACATTCAATGTCATATACCATTTATTTACAGATGTATTTTTTTTTTTACATGTTGACCGCCTATAATTGCCTATAATACAAAAATCTCAAATCTGAAATGTTACATAATTTGAAACTTTTTGAAACAATTTATGTTATATAAATTGAAACTACTTGTGACATGATGCCACAGGTAGAAAATTTCACACCTGTCTGACCTCATGTGATGGGCCACAGTCAAAATGCAGTCAAAACTGTTTCATGCAGAAAATTATTTAAAATATTGTATAAAATTACAATTCCTGCCTATGTGTATAAGGTATATATTTTACATAATACATTTTGTGCTTAGATTTCAGTTCCATCTCCAATATGTCCCCTTATATACATGCAAATATTCCAAAATTTAAAAGAAAAACAGATTTGAAGCACTTCTGTTCCCATGTATTTTGAATAAGGGATACTTACCATGTATCAGACAGAGTGCTATGCATTCATGACATCATTGTGATGCAAGTTGTAGATATGTTTTATTATGAAAGAAACAGAGATCAATATATGACATGACTAGGTTGGAAGCTGAGGTCTTCTAATTCTAATCACAGCGTAATTTACATTACTCTGTATTGTGTCAATATGTCAACAGCCAAAATGCATATAATAAAATGAAAGCACACTTTGCCTTATATATTGACAATAGCATTATTTAAATTTATGTTAATTGAATTATATACCAACATATTGGTTATATCATGTATTAATATATTGACTGTATTAATATTTATATATTATGGAATTATGTTTTATATGTAAAACATTTATTATGAATGAGACATAAAGGATACGGATCATCCTAGAGAAAAATTTCTCTCAGTTTGTGGATTTGTGACACCATAAAACAAGTTATTGCCTTCTAAATTACAATTATGGGAAAGTCATAGAATGAATATTTTTATTTAAAAAAAGAAATGTTGGAAAGAAAAAAGGGATAATGTGTACCAGGCAGGGCCAAAACTCACAAGACACATTTCTTTAGATTTTTAAGGCCTGAGAATAATCCTCTGTGGCTTCATAATCTGTTTTCTGGACCCACTGGAGCAGTGGTCTCACCCTCTGACCCCAAGGAGTTACCATCAGCCTAGGCCTCTACGGCTATGGTTCTGCCCCTGGAGTAATTATTTTTCCATTTTATCTGATCTCTGACATTTCCAGTCTAAGCTGGCAGTTTTTCTGCTGATGGAAGATTTGCAAAATTCTTGATCATTCATACAATTTACATGGGTTCATGCCATCAGAAAAAAGGGCCCTACACAGATCTTTCCTGGATGACTGGATTTCTGTCCCTAGCTTCAGCTGAGATTGTTGATCCTGTCCATGAGTCAAGCACCTTACATTTTTAATAACTAATTTTCCAGCCACATCTTAGACTTTGTTTTGAGGCTATGCTATCTGGATGGGCTGATGGTTTTCCAATCATCAGATGTTGATTCCTTTTTGCTTAAAAAATTGCTTAATTTTTTTTTCATTTCTCTTGTATGAAATATAAGCAACAAGAAAAAAAAAATTAGAGTGTACTTTACAAACTTCCCTTGAAAATATTTTCAGCCAAACATTCTGTTCACCACAGTATATGTATTATTTATGGTAATTCGAGTTTTCCCTACTGCTCTCATCTCTCATTTCCGATCCTTCAACAGAATTGGTAGTGACATTCATATATCTACAAACAATCTCTTAAAGATATATATTTTTTAAATTATATATCATAGTTGTACATATTTTTGAAATACATGTGATATTTTGATACTTTATTCTATGTATAATGATAAAATCTGAGTAATTGGGATATTATTATTGAATACTAGAACTTATTTCTTCTAACTGTGCTCATTAACCAACTTCTCTTCATCTTTCTTCCCTCCTTGTCTTTCCACCTTCTAGTAACCACCATTCTACAATCTACCTCCATGAGATCCACTTTACTTAGCTCCCACATATGAGTGAAAATACACAATATTTGTCTTTCTGTGCCTGGCTTATTTCCCTTCACTTAATGACCTCCAGTTCCACCCAGGTGGCTGCAAATGACAAAATATCACTTTTTCATAGCTGAATATTATTCCTTTGTGTATTTATATCACATTTTCTTTATCCATTCGTTTGTTGACGGTCTCTTAGATTCATTCTGTATCTTGGCGACTGTGAATACTGCTGTAATAAACATGAGTGTGTGGGTATCTCTGTAATATACTGATTTCCTTTCTTTTGAATATATACCCAGAAGTGGAATTGCTAGATTATATGGTAGTTTTATTTGTCATTGTTTTTTGTTTTTGTTTTGTTTTGAGAAACTTTCTTTTTTTTTTTTTTTTTTTGAGACGGAGTCTCACTCTGTCGCCCAGGCTGGAGTGCAGTGGTCGGATCTCAGCTCACTGCAAGCTCCGCCTCCCAAGCTCATGCCATTCTCCTGCCTCAGCCTCCCGAGTAGCTGGGACTACAGGCACCCGCCACCACGCCCAGCTAGTTCTTTTGCATTTTTTAGAAGAGACGGGGTTTCACTGTGTTAGCCAGGATGGTCTCGATCTCCTGACCTTGTGATCCGCCTGTCTCGGCCTCCCAAAGTGCTGGGATTATAGGCTTGAACCACCGTGCCTGGCCTGTTTTGAGAAACTTACATACTATTTTCCACAATTGCTGTACTACTTTGCATTCCCACCAACAGTGTATGCCAGCTCCCCTTTCTCTTCATCTTTTGCCAGCATTTTTTATTTTTTATCATTTTGATGAAAATAGCCATTCTAACTGGAATAAGATGATATTTCCCTGTGGTTTGTATTTAGATTTCTCTGGTGATTAATAATGTTGAATATTTTTTAATAAACCTGCTGGCCATTTGTATAGCTTCTTTTGAGAAACATCTATTCAGATCTTTGTTCAATTTAAAATCAGATTGTTTTTTGCTATTGATTTGGCTGAGTTCTTTGTGTATACTGATTATTAATTTTTTGTGAGATGGATAGCTTGCAAATATTTTCTTACATTCTGAAGGTCATCTTTTCACTTTAAGTGTTTCCTTTACTGTGCAGGAGCTTTTTAGTTGATATAATATCTGTTGTCTATTTTTGCTTTTTTTTTTTTTTTTGCCTGTGCTTTTGAGGTTTTCTCCAAAAAATCTTTTCCCAGACCAATGTCCTATGGCATTTTCCAGTGTTTTCTTCTAATAGATTCATATTCTCATGACTCACATGTAAGTACTTAGTCCATTTTGAGTTTATTTTTATTTTTATATGTAGTGAAAGATAAAGATCTAGTCTTATTCTTTTGCAATATGGATATCTAAATTTCTCAGCATCACTTGTTAAAAAGACTGTCCTTTCCCCAGTGTATATTCCTGGCACCTTGTTGGAAACTAGTTGGCTGTAAGTGCATGGATTTACTGTTGGCTTCTCTATTTTGTTCTGCTGGTCTATGCATCTGTTTTTTTATGCCAGTGCCATAATGTTTTGACTACTATAGCTTTGTAGTAGAATTTAAAATTAGATAGTGTGATGTCCATAGCTTTATCCTTTTTGTTCAGAATTCCTTTAACTATGTGGGGTCTTTTGTGGATTCAAACAAATTTTAAGGTTTTTTTTTTTTTTTTTTTTTTTTTTTTTTTTTTTTTGTGTGTGTGTGGTCTATTCAATTTCTTTTTTCAGTTTTTGTTTGCTGGTTTCTTTGTTTGTTTTTGAGACAGGGTCTCATTCTTGTTCCCCAGGCTAGAGCGCAGTGGTACTATCTGAGTCTACTGCAGCCTGAACCTCCCAGGCTCAGGTGATTCTCCCACTTGAGTAGCTGGGATTACAGGCATGCACCACCACAATGGGCTAATTTATTTTGTTGTTTTCCTTTTCATAGAGACAGGGCTTGCTATTTTGCCCGGGCTTGTCTCAAACTCCTGGACGCAAGCAATCCACCTGTCTAGGCCTCCCAGGCCTCCAAGAGTGCTGGGATTACAGGTGTGAGCCACTGTCCCTAGCCTTAATAGCTTTTTTTTTTTTTTAAAGACTATCATCCACTTCTTTGGTTAAATTTGTTCCGAAGTATCTTACTTATTGTAGCTATTGTAAATGGGATTGCTTTCTTAATTTATTTTTTTTGGATGATGACTGTTAGCATGTAGAAATTCTACTGAATTTTGTATGTTGATTTTTGTATCCTGTAACTTTATTACATTTATTTATCAGTTCTGAGTTTTTTCATGGATTCTTTAGGGGGGTTTTAAATGTAAAATAATGTAGTCTGCAAACAAGGACTAATTAATAGAGAAGGCTGCCACACAGAACCACACAGGGAATTGCATCCAAGAAAACGGCAACAGCAATCTGAAACTGTAAGAAGAGGCTTATGTGTAGGAAATAGGTTGAGCTTAGCTAGGTTTAACATGCTTCTTGTAGATTGTTTCAGTAATTCCATGGGCCCAAAGAAAAATAGGTCATCTTAGATGTTTGGTATCAGGGTTTTTGGCAGTTGGATGTATGTGTTATAATCTAGAATTGTTAGCATCTGATAAGGGAAATAGTTGAGGTATGAGTTTAGCAAATTGTCCACACAGGGAAAATTAAGACCTTTTTAGCCAATCTCAAAATAAGATTAATGCAATACTTTTGAAATATTACAAAGACATCTATACTTTTTCTATCAAAGCCTTCAAAATTCAAACCTGTACCCATTACTCATTCCAAAGCCAGTTCTACATTTTTACATATTTGTTACAGCAGCAACCCACTTCCCACTGCAAAAATCTTTACTAGTTTTCTATGGCTACTGTTACACAGTATTACAAACTAGGTAGCTTAAAACAATAGAAAATTATTATCTCATGGTTCTGAAAGCTAGAGGTCCAAATCAAGGTTTCAGCGAGGTCATGGTCTCTCTGAAAGATCTAATTAAAAATGTATTTCATGCCTTTGTCTTAGAATAAACTGGAGCTTAGAGGTTAAAAATCCAAACTGGGAATGCCAAGACGTGGATTTAAGTTCTATATTCTTTATTTTCTACTGTTGTGATGTCAAGTATGTTAACTACATCATAGATCCAATGTCGTTACATCATTGTCAGAAGCAAAAATGATATAATTTATCTAAAATAGATATTTAATGCCTAACACATAGTATTTAGTCAATGCATATGAATTGTTACATGTCACCAATTCAGTATTTTTAGATCATATTTGTGAAGAAATATTTGAAATTATTCTTAATTTATTTCACATTTCATTATATCTTACATATGTGTCTTTTAGGGTACTATTTAAGTGTTACATTGCTTCAATGGGATCATCAGTGATTACAATTTTAATATCCCTAAATATTCTAATGGAATATTTATTGGCCCCTATAACATGCAACCCCTAGACTTAAGCTTGAGACTGTATAAAAATAGGTAAAATTCACTAGTGGAAGATTTATGTCTCCAGAGAGGATTAGCTTATCATGAGAATCCAACACTTCTATTAAAACAATTGGGTAAAACAGATAAATTATAATAATCACATTTTGAAAAACATCATACTAGTATGGAGGGAAGAAGAAATGTATAGGCAAAATTATACACAACTTGCAGCCTTTCCCAGGTGAACTGATGATCTTTAGTCACTTTCTTTGTATAATTTTAAATCAATTTCAGGTGTAGGCTAAGAACTGCGCTTAGAATATTCAGAAGGACTCCACTGATGGAAAAGAGAAACCAGCAGCGCTTTTGATGTTGGTCGAGGAAGGCATGAGGTATTAATGTACAGAAGAGCACACATGCACCGCCAGCTCTCTTTGTGGGGCATTTACTAAGTTTACAGCTTGAAAGGCTGAAGACCCTGGGTTAAAGCTTTTAAAGGTCAGAGTGAAATGTTCTGTACCTGTTTTGGAAAAACAAAATCCTGCTAAGAAAAAGTGCTTTGAAAAAACACAGTATTGGTCACCCTCTCAAGTTATACAGATGTTGAAGCCGTAAGGATTTTGTAGGATAAAGAATGAACATGAAAATTACTGGATGGTACAACTAATATTCTGAAATCTTTCAGGTCATCTGAGAAAGACTGGCCAGATTCTTAGTAGGCTGAGAGGGGGCACAACTAGTGATGAATGAAAATAAACTAAGTCATACTAAAACAGAACATTTCCCTGGTTCCTGACACAATGAGGGATGTGTATTTCACATACAATATTTTGTGTGAATATACACATACACACACATATATATGACAAGTGCATATATATATGTGTGTACATGTATATGCACATATACTACATGTGCATATATATACAGACACATATATATGCACATGTCATATATATGTGTGTATATATACATATACTACATGTGCATATATATATATACACACAACATTTTAAATTAAAATTACAAATGTGAGTGATATCAGCAAGATGGGAAAATGTGAAGTTTAAGCTCTTGTTCCCTGAACAATAATATTGATTTTACAATGATATACAGACCAAAAAACCTTTATGGGAACTCCAGAATCTACTTAAAACGTTATAGTAGTGCAGAAAATATAAAACCAAGAACATAGCATTGAAATAGGTATAAATATCAATTTTTACTTACCCACATTACCTCCTCATCCAAGAAAGCGTAAGTACCAGGAAAGATGTCTTAATCCATTTTGTGCTGCTATAACAGAATGCCACAGATTGAGTAATTTATAGTGAACAGAAATTGATTTCTCACAGTTATGGAGGCTGGGAAGTTCAAGATAGAAGAGGGTAGTATCTGGTGAGGCTTTCTGTTGCATCATCCATGGTAGAAGGAGAGAGAAAGTAACAGAGAGAGAATTAAAAGGGGGCTGAACTCCATATTTTATAATGAAACCTTTCTGGTAATACTGTCATGAATTCATTCACCTGTCCCTCATGGCCTAATAATTTCTTATTAGGCACCACCTCCAAACACTGTTGCATTGAATATTAAGTTTCCAAAAGATACTTGTTGGAGGACACATTCAAATAATTAGAGGGCATCTTGGATGGCAATTTCTGCTTTGGGGCAAGAGAGAAAGGGACATGTGTCCATTATCCCCAACATTTTAATACACTGAAAGAGATGGGTTGCTGTCTTGTATCACCAAGAGCACTGTTGGAACTTGCATAGTTTGGACACCTGGGAGTGACTAAAAACAAAAGAAAGAGGCTAGTGACTTGCTACAGCAAGAACAACTTTGCAAGGTTGGGAGAATTTGCAGAACCTGAAGCTTTTCCCCAGGAGGGAGAGGATTGCAGGGTGTCTAAGGAGGAAAATAGGTTAAAAATTATTTCAAAATGATTTAATTAATGCCCAAAACAGTACAAAAAATGAAAATAACTAACAACAGCTGAAGCAATTAGAAAACATGTAACCAGATAATAGATGTTAATGTAGCTATGCCAGCCATTACATAAAGTTAGATTAAGTACACTGAATTAGAAACAGATTGTCAACCAAGATTTCAAACAAAAATAAGACTCAATAACTTCTGACTCTTAAAGTTACACTTTAAGGGCAAAATAGATTAAAAATAAAAAGTTGAAAAAAGTATCACTTAACAATAACTTTAAGAAGTTGATGTGACATATTAGTAAAAGCAAAGTATTCTGTAAACCAAGAGCTATTCAGAGTGATAAGAAAGTTATCTCATTTAATAAAAAGATGAATTCAATAGAAAAATATGATATTTTAGAATTTTATGCAACTACTAAGAATGCTGAATATATATAAAGCAAATAGTTACAGGAGTAAAAGAAAGAAAAATAGATGAATCCACAGGCACATTTGGAAATATTAACAGCTATGGCAAGCAGTTAAACAATAAGAATATATAGAGATATCCTACAATGTAATCAACAGATTTATGCTATATGAGACTAACAACTGCAAAATACACATTTAAAAAGATAGATATGGAACAAAATGACTATATGTTGAGCTGAAAACAAAACCTAACAAATTCCAAGGGACTGAAACCATGAAAGATCTCTGATCACAGTGAAATTAAACATAAATCAATAAAACAAAGTTAAAAGAAAAATTCCTGAATGTTTGGAAATTAAATGGCACATTCCTGTGTAACCAATTGGTCAAAAAAATTAAGTAAAAATTATGAAGTATTTTGAACTGGATGATAGTGGAAATATGACTTATCAGAACCTGTGTGATGCCGGAAAAGTAGTATTTGATGACAAATTTATTGCATTAAGTCATATAAGTTATAAAATAAGAACCTTTAAAATTAATGTTCTGGGGTGCCCTGAGAACACATATAAAAAACAGCAAATTAAATCCAAATAAAGTAGAAAGAAAGAATCCCTAAAGCTAAGATCAGAAATCAATGTCATCAAAAGCTGATGTGCAGATGATGCCAGTTCCAACAGTGCTCTTGGTGATATAAGAGAAAAACAATAAAGTCAAAAGTTGATTCTTTGAAAATAAAATAATAAAACACAATTTACAATATCATCAGTGAAAAGGAGACATTATTACAGAGATGATAGACATTAAAAATACAATGATGTTATAAATAAAGTTTTGGTGCAGCAAAAGAAATAGCACTCGAATACAAAATTTTCTTTTTAATTCTCAGCAAGGCAAGTTACTTCTACAGAAGGGTGCACCCTTACAGATGGAGCAATGGTGAGCACACACTTGGACAAGGGAGGGGAAGGGGTTCTTATTCCTGATGCACAAGGCCCCTGATGCTGTGTCATTCTGCTATTGGCTAGGGTTAGACCGCACAGGCTAAAATAATTCTGATTGGTTAATTTAAAGAGAGTGACAGGGTGAATGGTTTGGCAGGAAAAATGGTTACGACAGAGCAGGTAACTGGAATGAGTCAGGGTGAAGCAGGTAATTGGAATGAGTCAGAGTGGAGCAGGTAATCAGAATGAGTCAGGGTGGAGTAGGTAATCAGAATGAATCAGGGTGGAGCAGGTAATCAGAATGGGACAGGGTGGAGCAGGTAATTGAAAAGGCTGCTTTACGAGGAAGTTAAGTTTAAAAGTAGAAGGTAAAGAATTGAACATCCTGACATATTGATTCCTTGAAAAGAAATTTAGAACTCATTTCTAACAACCCCTCCTCTTGCATTTCCTTACAGCTCTTTCTTTTCAAACTTTCTAACGTGTCTTGGCTTAGTTGTTCTGCCTCATTTTCCAAAAGAAGAAGCTTCTCCAGATAAGGTGGAAGATAGTTAAGGGAGGTTTTAGTAAGTGCCATTTTTATAAGCCTCTTCGCCAACCCACGGATGAATGGTGTGACACAGCTAAGATAAGAATAAGTACACCCATTACAGCTGTGAGTGAAGTAAGAATTGAGGCTAATAATCTTTCCATTTATCCAACCACTTTTCTAGCCATTCTGTAAAGGGGTCATTTACCCTTGAGTTGCTGGCAAACTCATTGAATAGCACAGTCAGACCTTTCAATGCCTCTGTTATACATCCATTAGGGGCAGTGTTGTTTGGGATGAAGGTGCAACATTGAGTTTTAATCATGACACAAACTCCTCCTCTTTCTGCTAATATCATGTCTAAGGCTATTCTGTTTTCCCAAGTCATCTGGCTAGTAGCCCCTAATTGCTCAGCTATTCCCTTAACAGCATCTCTTGTGTAGCTAATAATTCGCTGTTGGTTGTAATAGATGTAGTTTATCCAATCTAAATTTTTATAAATTGTCACCCACCATAATATTGACTCAAATCCTGCAGCTATTTGATTTTGGGCTTTAAATTGATTTGGCATTTCCCATCAAGCTCCAATTGTGTTTAAATAGATGTGGGAGTCAAAAGGCCCGTAAGACACTTCTCTCATTTTACGATGTCTTATTTTTCCTTTCTCTGGTTGATGAAATGCTACGGTGAAAGGGATAGCCAACTGGACTAAAGCACTAGTGCTACTCCAGTTATTCAGCAGAGCGTCCACTAATGGTCCACCACAATACCACCACACGTCTGCTCAGGGATGAACAAGTCTGACTGATTGATAAGTTGGCTCACTGCATCCCTTCAGGTCTTCAAGGAATACTGAATTTCCTCCCTGTCATGAGAGACACGATGTGAACTTAGTGTTGGGAGACAGAAGCTGGATGGCCCTCGGGGGCTGACCTGCGGGTGCCGGACTACAGGATATAGCAGAGAGAGAGAGTGTGGCACGACTTGTTACTCCAGGCTGTAGAATCGTGGAAAAGAGCTACCAGGCAGCCCAGGCCTGGTCGACTGGAGGACCACCCTAGTGAAAAGGGGACAATCTGGGCCTATGGCCTGCATGCACACAAGCATAACAATTGCTTTTGTTTAACATAACGATGGAATATTTGATCCATTCCAACCAGGAATTTGCATCTTGGTATCCTGTCTTAATTGCCAAAGTTTGTTTTAAGTCTTTAACTTCTATAATAGCTATCTTGGTCTTGTAATTAGATAGAGGAGGAACAACTGTTCCCTTGTGAGAGGTTTTGGAAGAAGACTTAGAAGAAGGGGCAGGTGGCAGGGGATCAAAGAAATGCATTTCAAAGAATCCAATAGGGTCTGTCCCTGAAACCTCAGCCCCCATACCATAAAACCGGCTTAAAGAAGGGAACCGACTTAGAAAATGGGAAGAATTTTGAGGGCTTGAGGTAATAACGTGTATAGGATTGCACTGGTTTAGCTGATAGTTGGTGGGGGGGGCTGTCCCTCTAGTAAAATGAATGTATGGTTTTAGTAAATTACAAAAACTGGTTGGGGCAGTCCATCCTTGTTCATTAGTGGTCCACAGAACATTGGACCAACTATGGCATAAAAGCTCTACATGGGGGAGCAAGACTCCTGGTTGACACTGTGGTCTTTATCAAAATCTCCCAGGGTTAAATGGTCCCAATTCACTAATGCCCAGTCTGAGGAGAGTCAGGAGGGACAGAGGTACTTTTCTGAAGTAGAGAGCTGTCTTTGACTTGGTAAATCCCCACAAGGTATAACAAGGCAAGCATTACGTGCAATAGTTTGAGGCAAAATTGATTTGGTATGTTAATGACTAGATGGTCAGCAATAGAGCAAGGAAAGAAGAAAGAGTAATAGAATAGATGAAAGAGAGTTAAATTTTTCTAACTTTAGTTTGGTAGGGTCTTCCCCTGGTACTATGGCGCAGGTTTTTCCAAGGGGTGGCGCTTTCTTGACTCAGGTGTGATAAGTCCATCCCCTTTTTGCTGTACAAACAGCAGTCTGAGTGGTTAGCAGCACAAGGTAGGGTTTTTCCCAGGCTGGCTTGAGTTTTCTTTCTTTCCACCCTTTGATGAGAACATGATCCTCAGGTTGGTGCTGGTTTACCAGAAATTCTATAGGTGGTACCTGTGCTAAAAGACTTAGTTTTGAGGGAAAGGAAAGTGGAAGATAAGCCCAGTATATAATTTCTAAGAAACTAACCTTTTGTTTTAAATGTGGGGACATCAGCAGTGGACTTTGTAGTCCTTGGTGCCTTCTTACTGAGAAATTTCCTTTAACATCTATTTTTATTAGTTTTTAGAACAAAAGAAAGCCAAATACCATTTTATATTTGACAATGATTCTTTCCATGATTTTTATACCAGATAAGCTAAATTTCACCTTTATATTAGTGTGTTATTAATGTTAAATTTAATTTTAATAAAACCTTGTTGACATATTTATTCAATTTTTAAGATCTGACTGTAAGGTAAGATTTTTATATAGACTCTTTAACCTTTTATAATTTTTGTTAAAGAGCAGGTTAATGCTTTGAGAAAAAACTGTTGTGCTTTTATTTTAATATTCAGCTCACAGAAAAACTGGATGAGAGCACTTTAACTTTAGCTAATATGTTTACACACAGAATTTCCTTTACAGTTAGTGTTTCAAAACTTGTTTAAACCTTTAAAACAAAATATTTTTTAACCTTTTAATGTAGGTAAAAATCCACATTCTTATGCCTCCTTATAATCCTTTTACAAAAGTTATATTTTATTTTCTTTATACACGTTGCATATAAACTGTTTCTTGAACAGTTTTACATTCAGGAGTCCTAATTACTTTTAAATTTTACAACATTTCTTGCATAAATTCCCTTTTATAACTTTTTTTCATGACTTTCATAGACAATTCTTTGACATGTCTCAACTTTCTGACTTGTTGCAAACATCCCTTTCTTTAAACAACCAGTTAATTTGTTTTAGAGTAAGCATTTACTATATAACATTCCTTTTTATGTAAATTCTCCCCCTGCTTTTTTTTTTTTTTTTTTTAAGACGATAATCATTCTTTTCCAAAGTGAACTTCCTTCATGTCTGTGGACTAGACTGTCTAAGGTCACAAGATTAGAAGTCAGTATAATACATGTTAAACTGTTAACTTTTAGCAAACTTTACTTTTGTTGAAAAACTTGTAAGTTGGGGATTTCAATTATTCTTTGCTATTAATAAAACCTCGTTCAGTCCATATTAACTTAGAATCAGTATAGATGGCTTGTTCCTGATTCTGTAAGTATTTTAAGTCTTGGCTAAGTGCAAACAGCTCACACATTTGAACAGACCAATTATTAGGCAATTTTCCTAAGAATGCTTCTACAAGAGTTTCCTTATCACTTACTGAATACTCATTGTGTCTTTTTCCCTCAATCACCCCAATCACCCAGGAGGAACCATCTACTGTCCTTCCTCCTAGGTCTGGTTGGACCTTTGTATGGTAATTAAGATTTAGATCCCCTGTTAGGAAACCTGCTGGGTTAAGGAATTTTCAGTGGTAAATGTCAAATGATCTTTTTCTAACAGAATAGTATTACACTTTAAGTACTTGAAGGTTCTTCAGTCAATGAGCTACCTTTTTGCTTTTTTTTTTTTTTGACTTAGGATAGTTTTGACCAGATGAGGGCTGCTCACAATGAGGTTTCCTCTAAACGTTACTTTTCTACTTTCTACTTTCTTCTGTTAGCAAAGCAGTTGCCGCTACAGATTGAATGCATTTGGGCCATCCACGGGTTACTGGTTTAAGGATTTTTGATTAGGAAGCCTACGGGTTGTCAGTGGCCTCAGTGCTTTCAGGCTACTCCCTTGTTTACACTGACAACAAGGTGGTATTGGAGTGTTATAGGGTCACAGAGAAGATCTTCAATTATTAATTATAGGTTTTAAATTTATCCTGGCTTTTAAAGAAATAGGATACACTCTTTTTACTACTTCTAGCTTTCTCTCTCTCTTTGACTCTCTGTCTCTTTGATTCCCTCTTTGACTCTCTGTCTCTTTCTCTCTCTTTCTTTCTGACTTCCTCCCCCAGTTTCTCTTTCCTCTTTGCTGGTCTTTCCCTGCCTCTGCCAGCCGCTTATGCTGCTGTTCTCCCCTCTCCTTCCCCTTCCCCTAGGGTAGGGAGTGGTGGGAGTGGAGCTACTCTTTCTTCCCCCAAGAAGAAAGGAAAAGGGAGTTCTGAATATTTTTCTTACTACCAGAGGTTTGTGTGAAATTTGCGGAAGGGTCAACCCCTCAATCCAGGGATGTCTCGTCTTGCTTGCCCCAGAAGCCTCAATCATTCAAACCAGGGATGTCTTGCCTTGCCTGCCCTGGAAGGGTCAGCCCTCAAACCTGTGATGTCTCGCCATGCTGCTCTGGAAGGTTGACCTGCTTCCTCCCTTTCCCCCTCTGAAGGTCCCTTGCACACTTCCCACTCGTGTTGTCCTCTCTGGTTGCTCCCCCAAAGGAGAATTAAGCACCTCTTAGTGTTAGCATGCCAGTATAAATCCCACAGCCTGATATGCCCTAAGCTGTATGAGGTAGCTATGGAACTGCAGAGAGGACCTACTCCCTCCATCCAGCAGTAGGACTTGTCACCATTCACATAAACACCACCACAAGTAGGGTTGTTTGTGATCATTCATGCACACACACATTTAGCCTTCCAGAATTTGACTACCAAGGAAATACTTTACCAGGTCCCATGGTTTCTCCTTTCTTGGTCTGTGCACAGAGTTGTTGTCACAGCAAGGTTTCTGGCCAGTTTCTTTCCGCATTGCTGAGAGCTCAAGTTATTTCTTGCACTGGGTGAGTCCTGATTTCTCACTTCTGAGGCTGCTACAAGTGGGTGGGGTTCACCTCCTCAAAAGAGAGAACTAGAGACCACCCTTGGAGGGGAATGTAATCCTGGACTAGCCCCCAATTGTTATAAATAAAGTTTTGTATATATAAATATAAAGAAATATCCAGTACCAAATTTTCTTTTAATTTTCAGCAAGGCAATGTACTTCTATAGAAGTGTGTACCTTTGCAGATGGAACAATGGTGATCACACAGTTGGACAAGGGAGGGGGAGAGGTTCTTATCCCTGACACACGTGGCTCCTGCTGCTGTGTCATTTCCCTATTGTCTAGGGTTAGACTTCACAGGTTAAGCTAATTCTGACTGGCTAATTTAAAGAGAGTGATGGGGTGAGTGGTTTGGTGGGAAAAAAGATTATGGCAGAGCAAGAAATTGGAATGAGTCAGGGTGGAGAATGAGCAGGTAGTCAGAATGTGTCAGGGTATAGCAGATAATCAGAATGGGTTGAGGTGGGGTAGGTAATTGGAATGAGTCAGGGTGGAGCAGATAATTGAAAAAGATTACTTTACAAGGACGTTAAGTTTAAAAGTAGAAAGCAAAGAATTGAACATACTGACATATTGATTATTTGAAGAGAAATTTAGAACTCATATCTAACAGTGAAACTAATCTCTCTACTAAAACTACAAAAGGTATCCGGGGGTGGTGGCAGGAACCTGTAATGTCAGCAATTTGGGAGACTAAGGCAGGAGAATCACTTGAACTCAGGAGGCAGAAGTTTCAGTAAGCTGAGGTCAGGCCACTGCACTCCAGCTTGCGTGGTAAAGTGTATCTCAAAACAAAACAAAGCAAACATCTTAAAAAAACAAAAACAAAACAAAACAAAACAAAACCCAACTACAGAAAACAATATATTTAATGACAAAATATTGAATATTGTCTCCCAAAGATCAGGAAGAGTATGTCTCCAATATTGCCACTTCTATTCAACATTGTTTTGATATTTTAGCAATTGAATAAAAAACAAAAAACAAAACTGCAATAAAATTTAAAGACTGGAAAAAAGTACAACCTTTATTATTTGCAAGTGGCATGACTGTGTACATAGATTTTTTTTTTTTAATTTTAAAACATAATTACTAAGTGAATTTATCAAGTTTTCCCAAGGTAAATACAACATAAAAAGTAATTGTATTTTTATATATTAGTATCAAAAATTAGAAAATAAAACAAATTAGTAAAATGAAAATAGCAGAAAAAATCATACAAAACACATGACTTCGTATCATTAAAGTTTTAAAGATATCTGTACTGTATACTTTACCAGTGAGGTATATTTAAAGAGACTTAGATAAACTGAGAGCTATACTATAATAATAAATTGGCATGTTGAATTATGTTAAGATCCATAACAGTAACATAGACTGCGTGGTGTTGTTGCATGGATAGGCAATGACCAAAGTAAAGGATAGAGGGTGCTGAAATAGACCCATTTATATCTGATTACTGCTATGGCCTGAATGTATCTCTCAAAATTCATACATTGACACTTAATTGACAATGTGGAAGTCTTAAGAAATGAATATTTTTGGGAGTAATTAAGTAATGAGAGTGTAGTCCTCCTGGATAAAATTAGAGCCCTTGGTTAAAGGATTTGCGGCAGTGGGTTTGCTCACTTCCTTTTTTGTGCCATGTGAGAACGAAGTGTTAGCATTCTTTTTGACTTTCCTTCCTTTCCACCACATGAGGTCAGCTAGAAAGTGCCATCTATGAGAAATAGGATTTCACCAGACACTGAGCCTGCTGGCACTTTGATCTTGGGCTTCCCAACTTTCATAACTGTTAGAAAACAAGATACTGCTCTTTAAAGTTTACCTAGTCTCATGTATTTTGCTATAGCAGTGCAAACAAAGATAGTTACTTTAATTAAATGAACACTTCCGCCAGAATTTAGTGGATTTAGATAATCATTTTAATAAATAGTACTATAGTCATTCCCTTCATTTAAAAAATTGAGCAGATATCTATTAAAGAGTAATGCCAAAACTACATGTAAATGTAAAATAATTCAAATTTAGAAAAAATTAGGAAGCTTGTCTTCATAAACATGGGATTGAAAATTAAATTTTTATTTTAAATTTTTGTGAGTACATAGTATGTTTATGTGTACATATTTATGGGGTACCTAAATATTTTGATACAGGAATAAAATATATAATAACCACATCAGGATAAATGAGGTATCTGTCACCTCAAGCATTTATTCTTTCATTATGTTACAAAGAATTCAATTATACTATTTTAATTATTTTAAATGTACAAAAATTATTGTTCACTATAGTCACCTTGCTGTGTTATCAAATGCTTGAGATTATTCACTCTCTCTAATTTTATTTTTGTACCCATTAACTGTCACCATGTCCACCCCATCTAACCCTTCCCAGCCTCTGGTAACCACCCTTCTACACTTTATCTCCAGGAGTTTAGTTGTTTTAATTTGTAGCTCCCACAAATAAGTGAGAACATGCAAAGTTTGTGTTCCCATGCCAGGCTGAATTCACTTAATATAATCATCTCCAACTCCATTCATGTTGTTGCAAATGACAGGATCTCATTCATTTATATGGCCGAATTGTACTCCATTGTGCATATATAACACATTTTATTTATTTGTTTGTCTGTTCGTTGCTTCCAAATCTTGGCTATTGTGAACAGCACTGCAATAACCATGGGAATGCAAATATCTCTTCTATATGCTGATTTCTTTTCCTTTGGGTATATACCTAACAGTTTGATTTCTGGATCATATGGTAGCTCTATATTTAGCTTTTTGAGGAACCTACAAAGTGTTCTCCCTAGTGGCTGTAATAATTTATACTCCCATCAACGTGTATGAGTATTCCCTTTTCTCAGTGACAGTGACAGCATTTGGGATCACCACTATTTTGGATAAAAGCCATTTCAACTAGGGTAGGATGATATCTCATTATGGTTTTGATTTGCATTTCTCTGATGATGAATAATATTAAGCACCTTTTCATACACCTTTTAGTCATTTGTATGTCTTCTTTTGAGAAATGCCTATTCAGGTATTTTGCCTATTTTTAAATGGGATTATTATATTTTTTCCAATTGAGTTTTTTGAGCTCCTTATATATTCTGATTATTAATCCCATATCAGATGAATAGTTTGCAATTTTCTTCCAATCTGTGGGTTATCACTTCACTGTGTGAATTGTTTCCTTTGTCATGCAGAGGCTTATTAACTTGATATGATCCCATTTGTCCATTTTGGCTTTGGTTACCTGTTCTCGTGGGGTATTACTCAAGAAACTGTTGCCCAGTTCAGTGTCCTGTAGAGTTCTCCCAATGTTTTCCTTTAGTTAGTTTGAGGTCTGAGACTAAAGTCTTTGTAATTCATTTAGATTTTATTTTTGCATATGGTGAAAGACAGGGGTCTAGTTTCATTCTTTTGCATATGTATATCCAGATTCCCCAATACCATTTATTGAATAAAGTGTTCCTTTCCCAATGTATGTTACTAACACCATTGTCAAAAATAAGCTTACTGTATAAATATATATATTTATATATGGTATAATATAAATATATATAATATATAACTATATATTTATATATGATATAATATAAATATATAAATATAAATATATATAATATAAATCTATCTATCTATCTATCTATCTATCTATATATATATATTTATCACTGGATTCTCTATTCTGTTCCATTGGTCTGTGTGTCTGATTTTAGGCCAATACCATGCTGTTTTGGTTACTATAGCTCCAGAGTATAATTTGAAGTCAGGTAATGTGATTCTTTCATTTTTTTTCTTCCTTTTTGCTCAGAATAGTTTTGACTCTTTCTGGGTCTTTTGTGGTTCCACATAAATTTTAGAGTTTTTTTTTTTCCTATTTCTGTGAATAATATAATGGGTATTTTGATAAGGATTGCATTGAATGTGCAGACGACTTTTGGTAGTACGGACATTTTAACCATACATATTCCTCCAGTCCATAAATACCATGCTGGGGTGTGAAGGACAGTGGCCTTCCTCTCACAGCTCCACTAGGTGGTGCCTGAGTAGGCACTCTGTGTGGGGGCTCTCACTCCACATTTCCCTTCCACACTGCCCTAGCAAAGGTTCTCTATGAGAGCCCTGCTCCTGCAGCAAACTTATGCCTGGACATCAAGGTGTTTCTATACATCCTCTGAAATCCTGGTGGTGGTTTCCAAAACTCAACTGTTGACTTCTGTGCACTCGCAGGATCATCACCACATGGAAGCTGCCAACACTTGAGGCTTGCACCCTCTGATGCCACGGCCCAAGCTCTATGCTTGCCTCTTTCAGTCATGGCTGGTGTGTGAAGCAAGAAACTAAGTCGCAGCATACAGCACAGGGACCCTGGGCCCAGCCCACAAAACCACTTTTTCCTCCTAGGCCTCTGGGTCTGTGTTTGGAGGAGCTGCCATGAAGACCTCTGACATGCCCTGGAGACATTTCTCCCATTGTCTTGGAGATTAACATTCGGCTCATCATTACATGTGCAAATGTGTGCAGTTGCCAGATATCCTAAATCATCTTTCTCAAGTTCTAAGTTCCACAGACCTCTAGGGCAGAGGCAAAACCTTGCCAGTCTATTTGCTAAAATATAACAATAGTCACCTTTGCTCCAGTTCACAACAAGTTCCTCATCTTCATCTGAGACCACCTCATCCTGGATTTCACTGTCCAAATCATTATCAGCATTTTGATCAAATACATTCAAGAAGTCTCTAGGTAGTTTCAAACTTTCCCATGATTTTCTGTCTTCTTCTGGGCCTTCCAAATTGTTTCAACCCGACTGTGAAGTCGTTTCCACATTTTCAGTCATTTATTCTGCAGTGCCCCACTCTATTGGTACTAATTTATTCAATTAGTCCATTTTCATGCTGCTGATAAAGACATACCCCAAACTGGGTAATTTAAAAAAGAAAGGGGTTTAATGGACTTACAGTTCTACATAACTGGGGAGGTCTCACAATTATCATGGAAGGCAAGGAGGAGCAAGTCACATTTTATGTGGATGAGAGCAGGCAAAGAGAGAACTTGTGGAGGGAAACTCCCATTTTTAAAACCATCATATCTCCTGAGACTCATTCACTATCAGGGGAACAGTGCAGGAAAGACCCACCCCCATAATTCAGTCATTTCCCACTGGGTTCCTCCCATGACACATGAGAATTATGGGAGTTAAATTCAATATAAGCTTTCGGTGGGAACACACCCAAACCATATCAATGCCAGTATTACCCCAATATCAAAACCAGACAGAGACACATAAAAACAAAAAAACAAAAAACTACAAGTCAATATCTCAGATGTACCTTGACACAAAAATTCTAAACAAAGTTCCAGCAAACAGAATTCAGCAACACATTAGAAAGATCATTCATTATGACCATGTGGGATTTATCCCTGGAATTCAAGGACAATCAACAAATATAAATTAATAAATGAGAATGAAGGACAAAAACTATACAATCATTTCAATTGATGTTGAAAAAGCATTTGTAAAATTCCAAGTCCCTTCGTGTATAAAGTGCTCAAAAAATTGTGGGTAGAAGGAACCTACCTCTACACAATAAAGCCATATGTAACTGACCCACAGCTAGTATCATACAAAACGCAAAAACTGAAAGCCTTCCCTCTAAGATAGGTAACACAACAAAGATGCCCACTTTCACTGCTGTTGCTCAACATAATACTGGAAGTATTGCTAGAGCAATCACACTAGAGAAAGAAATATAGGTCATCCAAATTGGAAAGAAAGTTGTTAAATTATCCTTGTTTGCAGGTTATATAATTTTATTTTTGGAAAAACCTAAAGTCTCTATGAAAAAATTATTACAAATGATAAATTTAGTAAAGTTATAGGATACAAAATCAGCAACAAAAATCAGTAGCATTTCTATATGCCAATAGACTAGAATCTGAGAAGAAAATCAAGACAATAATCTCATATACAATACTACAAACAAAATAAAATACCTAGGATTTAAGTTAACCAATGAAGAGAAAGATCTCTGTCATAAAAGTTTTAAAATAGTAATGAAGGAAATTGAGGAGGACATAAAAAATAAGAAGATTTCAGAGGATGTATAGAAACACCTTGATGTCTAGGCATAAGTTTGCTGCAGGAGCAGGGCTCTCATAGAGAACCTTTGCTAGGGCAGTATGGAAGGGAAATGTAGGGTGAGAGCCCCCACACAGAGTGCCTACTCAGGCACCACCTAGTGGAACTGTGAGAAGAAGGCCACTGTCCTCCACATCCCAGCATGGTAGATTCATGACAGCTTGCACCATGCACCTGGAGAAGCCACAGACACTCAATGCCAGCCCATGAAAGCAGCCAGGAGGGAGGCTGTACAATGCAAAGTCACAGAGGCAAAGATGACCAAGAGCATAGGTCATCACAGAGGCAAAGATGACCACCTCTTACATCAGCATCACTCAAATGTTAGACATGGTGTTAAAGGAGATCATTTTGGAGCTTTAAGATTTTACTGCCCCACTGGATTTTAGACTTGCATGGGGGCTGTAGCCCCTTTGTTTTTAATTTATCCCAATGGCTGTATTTACCCAATGCTTGTACCCCCATTGAATCTAGGAAGTAACTAGCTTGCTTTTGATTTTACAGGCTCATAGGCAGAAGCGACTTGCCTTGTCTCAGATGAGCCATTGGACTGTGAACTTTTGAGTTAATGCTGAAATGAGTTAAGGCTTTGGTTTGGTTGTGTTCCCATCCAAATCTCATCTTGAATTGTAATTCTCACAATTCCCATGTGTTGTGGGAGAAACCCAGTGAGAGGTGATTTAATTATGGGGACAGATCTGTCCTGCACTGTTCTCATGATAGTGAATGAGTCTCAGCAGTTCTGATGGTTTTAAAAATGGAAATTTCCCTGCACAAGTTCTCTCTTTGCCTGCTGCCATCCACATTAGATGTGACTTCCTCCTCCTTGCCTTCTGTGATGATTGTGAAGCCTCCCCAGCCGTATGGAACTGTAAGTCCATTAAACCTCTTTTTTTGCAAATTGCCATTCTTGGGTATGTCTTTATCAGCAGCATGAAAATGGACTAATACAGGCATCATAGAATGAGTTTGGATGTATTCTCTCCTCTTCTAGTTTTTAGAGAGTTTGAGTGAGATTGGTATTAGTTCTTCTTTAAATGTTTGTTAAAATTCAGCAGTGAAGCTATTGGTACAGGGCTTTTTTTGTTGTTGGGGGACTTTACTATGGTTTTGAACTTTTTAAATGTTATTGTCTATTCAGGTTTTAGATTTCCTCATAGTTCAATCTTGGTAGATTGTATGTGTCTAGGAATGTATCTATTGGCTGCATATAAATGTCTTCTTTTGAGAAGTGTCTGTTCATATCCTTTTCCCACTTTTTGATGGGTTGTTTTTATTTCTTGTAGATTTGTTTAAGTTCTCTGTAGATTCTGGATGTTAGCCCTTTGTCAGATGGATAGGTTGCAAAAATTTTCTCCCATTTTGTAGGTTGCCTGCTCATTGTGATGATAGTTTATTTTGCTGTGCAGAAGTTCTTTAGTTTAATTAGATCCCATATGTCTATTTTGGCTTTTGTTGCCATTGCTTTTGGTGTTTTAGTCATGAAGTCCTTACCCATGCCTATATCCTGAATGATATTGCTTAGGTTTTCTTCTAGGGTTTTTATGGTTTTTGGTCTAACATTTAAGTCTTTAATCCATCTTGAATTAATTTTTGTATGAGGCATAAGGAAGGGATCCGGTTTCAGCTTTCTACATATGGCTAGCCAGTTTTCCTAGCACAATTTATTAAATAGGGAATCCTTTCCCCATTTCTTGTTTTTGTCAGGTTTGTCAAAGATCAGATGGTTGTAGATGTGTGCTGTTATTTCTGAGGCCTCTGTTGTGTTCCATTGGGTCTATCTCTGTTTTGGTACCATGCTGTTTTGGTTAATGTAACCTTGTAGTATAGTTTGAAGTCAGGTAGTGCGATGACTCTAGCTTTTTTTTTTTTTTTTTTTTCTCTTAGGATTGTCTTGGAAATGCAGGCTCTTTTTTCGTTCCATATGAACTTTAAAGTAGTTTTTTCCAATTCTGTGAAGAAAGTCATTGGTAGCTTGATAGGGACAGCATTGAATCTATAAATTACCTTGGGCAGTATGACCATTTTCATGATACTGAGTCTTCCTATCTATGAGCTTGGAATGTTCTTCCATTTGTTTGTGTGCTCTTTTATTTGGTTGAGCAGTGGTTTGTAGTTCTCCTTCACATCCCTTCTAAGTTGTATTGCTAGGTATTTTATTCTCTTTGTACCAGTTGTGAATGGGAGTTCACTCATGATTTCGCTCTCTGTTTGTCTGTTATTAGTGTACAGGAACGCTTGTGATTTTTGCACATTGATTTATGCATCCTGAGACTTTGCTGAAGTTGCTTATCAGCTTCAGGAGATTTTGGGCTGAGATGATGGGGTTTTCTAAATATACAATCATGTCATCTGCAAACAGGGATAACTTAACTTCATCTTTTTCTAATTGATTACCCTTTATTTCTTTCTCTTGCCTGATTGTCCTGGCCAGAACTTCCAATACTATGTTGAATAGGAGTGGTGAGAGAAGGCATCCCTGTCTTCTGTCACTTTTCAAAGGGAATGCTTCCAGTTTTTGCCCATTCAGTATGATATTGGCTGTGGGTTAATCATAAATAGCTCTTATTATTTTGAGATACATTCCATCAATACCTAGTTTATTGAGAGTTTTTAGCATGAAGGTCTGTTGAATTTTGTTGAAGGCCTTTTCTGCATCTATTGAGATAATCATGTGGTTTTTGTCATTGGTTCTGTCTATGTGACAGATTACATTTATTGATTTGCATATGTTGAACCAGCCTTGCATCCCAGGGATGAAGACAACTTGATCGTGGTGGGTAAACTTTTTGATGTGCTGCTGGATTTGGTTTGCCAGTATTTTATTTAGCATTTTTGCATCGATGTTCATCAGGGATATTGGTCTAAAATTGTCTTTTTTTGTTGTGTCTCTGTCAGGCTTTGGTATCAGGATGATGCTGGCCTCATAAAATGAGTTGAGGAGGATTCCCTCTTTTTCTATTGATTGGAATAGTTTCAGAAGGAATGGTACCAGCTCCTCTTTATACCTCTGGTAGAATTCAGCTGTAAATTCATCTGATCCTGGTCTTTTTTTGGTTGGTAGACTATTAATTATTGCCTCAATTTCAGAGCCTGTTATTGGTCTATTCAGGAATTCAAATTCTTCCTGGTTTAGTCTTGGTAGAATGTATGTGTCCAGGAATTTATCCATTTCTTCTAAGTTTTCTAGTTTATTTGCATAGAGGTGTTTATAATATTCTCTAATGGTAGTTTATATTTCTGTGGGGTCGGTGGTGATATCCCCTTTATCATTTTTTATTGCATCTCTTTGATTCTTTTTTCTTCTTTATTAGTCTTGCTAGTGGTCTATCTGTTTTGATGATCTTTTTATACTTTCTGTATTAGTATCTATTTTGTGTGATATAAGTATAGCTAATCCTACTCTCTTTTTGGTTTCCATGGTATATTTTTTCATCCTTTTATTTTCAGTTTCAGTGAGTCTTTATAGGCGAAGTGTGGCAATTTTAGGCAATAGATCATTGTGTCTTGCTTTTAAAATGCATTAAACGACTGTATGTCTTTCAGTTGGAGGGTATTCATCCATTTACAGTCAGTATTATAAGTATAATTGATAAGTAAAGACTTACTCCTATCATTTCATTTGTTTTCTGGTTGTTTTGTGGTCTTCTTTTCCCATTATTTTTTCCTTTCTGTCTTTCTTTTAGTTAAAGTGATTTTCTCTGGTGGTATGTTTTAATTTGTTGCTTCTTATTTTTTAGATATCTGTTGTATATTTTTTGATTTGATGTTACCATGAGGCTTATGAATATCTTAAAACCCACCATTTTAAACTTATGACAGATTAACAGTGATTGCATCCACACACAACCTAGCAAACAAGCAAAGAGAATACTAATAAAAACTCTGCACTTTAACTTTATCCTCCCGCATTTTAAGTTTTGTGGTTTCTATATTTATCTTATTGTACTGTTTGTGTCATGAAAAGTTGGTATAGCTTTTATTTTGATCACTTCATCTTTTAGTTTTTCTCTGCAAGATATGAGTAGTTTTTAATATTCTGTCTTTTTCTCTAGACTTACTATGACCACTGAGTTTTGTACCTTCAGATGATTGCTCATTTCCTCATTAGTGTTCTTTTATTTCAAATGAAAGGACTCCGGTTAGCGATTCTTGTAGTAGCCTCAGTTTTTGTTTGTATTGGAAAGTCTTTATTTTTCCATAATATTTCAAGAACACTTTTGCTGGTTATACTAAACAACATAATCTTTATATTATTACTTGTACTATGCACTACTTTGTATTTAACTTTAATGTACTTTCATTCTATTTTAATATTAAGTTATTCCCATGTAATTTAGAAAATAGAGGAAAATGCAGGTATATTTGATAAGAACATCAATAAGCCATTCACTTTCCATGCTATTTTATAGAAGGTCATTTTGCACACAAATTTTTATTTAGTATAACTTTTTAAAGAACTGAGAGCAAATACTCTTCATTTAAAAAAGGCAAATAAGATTTATGATATATGGATACATGCAGTGGTTCAGAGTATAACAATTATATGATTTTCATTTTTAATAATATGTCCAGTATTCTTAAATTGAGAATTTGCTGCAGATAAATTGAGATACTTCAAATTGAATAGTTATTGGGAATATCTGTGCTACTAATCTGTCAGCTCATTGCCACTCCCTATGTGTTGAGTATTAATTAGTCAGAAGTTTTAGTCACAATTGATCTTTGTTTGTGAGGAAAATGTATTAACAAGTGATTTTTTTTTTTTATAATTCTTAATTGATGTTTTAAAATAAGATTGAGTATATTTGAAGCAGATAAAAATATAAAGTGTATATTTGTTCCAAAAGGTGGCAAACTTTTGGATAAAGCAAATAGGCATTGACCTGAATTACTTTTTATAGAATAATAAGCCATTATATTACATTATATATTGTAGCATGAAGGAAATGTGAGAGCACATTTAAGATCAGTATTTCTTACCTTTCTTCCTTTGGTGTCAATGTATATACTGAATAATTCATTTTGTTAATCTAATGAACAATGTTTGTTTTGCTTGAATTACTAGCTGGTGAAAAAAATTGACTCTCTAGAATTATTCTTTAAATTACCATTTCAATAACTATACAGATTATAAAAGTGAAAGGTCGGGTGTGGTGGCTCATGCCTATACTCCTAGCACTTTGGGAGGCCGAGGCAGGTGGATCACAAGGTCAGGAGTTCGAGACCAGCCTGCTCAGCATGGTGAAACCCTGTCTCTACTAAAAATACAAAAATTAGCCAGGCGTGATTGTGCACACCTATAATCTCAGCTACTCAGGAGGCTGAGGCAGGAGAATTACTTGAACCTGGGAAGTGGAGGTTTCAGTGATCTGAGATCATGCCTCTGAACTCCAGCCTGGGTGACAGAGTGAGACTCCATCCCAAATAAAAAATAAATAACTTAAAAAAAAAAAAAAAGTGAAGAATGAATACTGAAAACATAAGCATATAATCCAATTGTATTTTTCCTCCCAAACTAAAAATTTTGCTTTTTTTGCATGACAATTTCTTACAAATGAACACTCATATTCTGTCTCATTAATGCTTCTGGGAATAATCTTGAGCCTTAAGTAGAGAATATATTGGTAGAAAAGACTGAAAAGAAGACATAGCACCTTTAGAAGTTCCATAATGGATGCTTAAACTTCACGATGAAGAAAACAATACTAGTCCATTGAGCATACCTTTTTGCCCGCCATAGTAAAACAAGTATCCCCTTCTATTTTTGATTGCTAAATGGGTGTGTAAACTGAGAAGGTCAGATGTTATTCCATATAGAAAGTCTAACAGTAGGGAATATTGAGATTTTTTTGGAGATTGTTTCTTTAATTTTAGTCTTTGGTTACTGAAGAGAAAGATATTTTAGTATTTTGTGTAAGACTTCTGTGCCTCATTTGGCTCAGCTTTGTTACCAGGAAACAAAGAGAAAGATTCAGAATGGTACTTGGCCCAGGAATAATGTCTTCCTACTGTCTATGTTCTTCTGGCATAAAATCTCTCCATGATTCACAGGAGACCAAATAATTCTGGAGTGAGAAATCCCAAGCATTATATAAAAATACTTTCAAATACATGATGAGAGAAAACATTGAAAGGGATATATTTCCTCAATTAGATTAAGATCCATGTCTATATTTTATTTTAAGAGTTTTCTGTAAAAATTTTGCTGTTCATATTATAGTTTATTGTTATCATCCCAGAATCATCATAAATGAATAAGCATTATATGCTGACAAAAAGGGAGAAATAGAAAATATCTCATTACTTGTTTTACTGTGTGTAGTAATGTGATACTGTCTTGGGATTTCAGGAAAAATTTAGGTATTTGTTTAATGCACAATTTCTTTGACATCTTGAGAGCTGTGAGAGGTGTAGTATGTGTTAGTACGTGTATTTTGTATATGTGTGCACAACAGCAACCATCCAGGTCAGACACAGAGATGTTTGAGGTAGTTAATTTCTCATCAGTGGGTGAGAATTGGAAGATAAGGTCGGGTGTGGTGGCTCATGCCTATACTCCTAGCACTTTGGGAGGCCGAGGCGGGTGGATCACAAGGTCAGGAGTTCGAGACCAGCCTGGTCAGCATGGTGAAACCCTGTCTCTACTAAAAATACAAAAATTAGCCAGGCGTGGCTTGGAATTCCAAACATGAATTGGAAGATAAGCTTAGGGCAAAGATAGCATAGTTTCAGAAATTGACATTGCAAAACATCTGCTTAAAATCACATAACAATTTGGTTGCTATTTGGTATGTTTTCTTTGTTGTTGAGGTTCAGTAAAAAAGCTACTGTGTTACTGATTATCTATAATTGATATTTTTCCAAATCAAGTATTTATCATTGAGCAATAAAATTGCATGTTGAGGGTAAAACAATAGTACTTATATAGAAGTGTCCATATTACTATAACTATGCCTATTTGCTGATGTGCATACTAAGGTTTGCTCGTCTCTTTGTTTTAAACTATATAGTCAATTGTCTTAATGACTTAAAAGACAATTCCTGCTCAATTTAAGGAGTCCGAATGAGCCCACAGTAACCTGTTGATTTTTAGTTTTTTCTTATGGCTTCATGGAAAAAAAAAAAGTGGTTAAAATTTATTGGATACTCTCTGATAGCCCAAGATAGTAAGGATCCTTATAAAACATAAATAATTTTCAAGGCCTCTGAAATTCAAACTAGATTATCTTCTATTATAATAATTTTAGGCTAAGACTGCTATGATATTTTATATATATATGTATAGATATATATATGTATATTATATATATATATTCTAGAGACAATATGTAGGTTTGTACAATTCTACATTGTATTTTATATCATCTTCAATTGAACACCATGTACACAGCTATAATGTTCTTAGACTGGAAGAGGATATGTGAATTTTGGAGGATAACTAGCAGTGTTTGACACATGGGGATCAACATTCAGTCTCTGAAGCACAATGGAAATAATAGTTTAAAATTAGTTCAAAATTTGACCAGTTAAAAATTAGGTGAGTAGTATCAATCACATGGGACTGTTGCGATACTTACATATTCTTGGCCAAAGTCGGTGCTCTATAATTCATGGAAATCTTTGTTGTTGCTTAAGATTCATTTGATAATTTTTTAGTACTCTCTCAGCTTATCAACATTTTGTCATCCATGTATCATCTATATTTGTCTTTCATAATTTCATAATTATCCAGAGATCTTAACTATTCTTTCAAATATGTGTGTGTGTGTGTGTATGTGTGTGTATATATATATATGTGTGTGTGTGTGTGTATATATATATATATAACCAATTTTTTTTGGTTGTAACTTTCGTAGTAAATTATATTTTGTTATTTAATAACACCTCTTATAGAAACCCATATTCCTGTGAGTTATTTTTATTGAATTATCTTTATAACATGCTTGCAGTACATATTAAATTAATAGAAAAATATTTTCACAATAATTTAATATTCATTGTCTCCACTTACTTATTCTAAGTATCTGAGTAAAAAAATCAGAAAACTGTAGAAATACATAAACACAAAAAAATACATAAATACATAAAAAAATAAAAAAAAAAAAACACAGAGCGAGAGAGAAAGAGCAAGTTCCTCAATAACATTATTTTCTTCAATGTAGTTTCATTACAACATTGATGAGGAATAAAAAGAACAACAGCAACAGCAACAAATTCCCATCAGTGCCACTGTCTGTGTAGAGCTTGGATGTTCTCTCCATCTCTGCAAATGTTTTTTCTTTGGATGTACCAGTTTTCTCCCACGTCCCAAAGATGTGTACATTAGGGGAATTGACTTGTCTACATTGTCTGCATGTGAGTGTGTGTGTGAGCGCCCTGGATGGGATGCATCCTGTCGAGACTTTGTTCCTGCCTTATGTCCTGAGCTGCCAGCATAGGCTTCATCCACCTGTGACTCTGAACTGGAATTATTGGGTAAATTATCTTACTTATTTTTATTAATGTTTTAAAACATATGCATAGCTCACATTTATTTCAATGTTTAAAATTAGAAGAATTTTGTTCTTTATTGTAAAGTTTGATGTTGTTTTTGTGTACAGAAATATATGATAGGAATTTAACTATCATTTATATCAATTAGCTATGGTAAAATTGGTTTCATTATACTTCATTCCACTTAAAGTGGCAGTTTCCAAGAACCTATCAATGACATTAAGTGAGGACTTAAGTATGTGTGTGTATGTGTATGTCCGTGCATGTATGTGTGTATATATATATATATGCACACATCATTGATAAATACTTATCAATGAAAAGTTTGACAATAATCACTAGGCAAATAGGATGGAGCATTAGTTTCCTGTTGCTGCCACAACAAATTACCACAAACTTAGCAGCTTAAAACACCCATTTATTATCCCACAGTCTGATACATCAAAAATCCAGGGATATCATTTCTCAGTTGGTAATTTGTTTGTCACAACGCCCTCAAGGTGCCAGCAGCCTATGTTTCTTTCTGGAAGATCTGGGCATGAATCTACTTCCAGACTCATTAGAGGTGTTTGCATGATTCAGTCCCATTTTGGCTGTGGGACTAGAGTGCTCCTTGGTTACTGGCTACTGGTTGGGGACACTCCAAGCTTTAAGAGGCAACCTACATTTCAAGGTTTATGATATTCTTTCAGCTTTAATAACAGCAATGATTAGTCAGCTCCACTTTATGCATTAAAAATCTATGATGTCCTCTTCTACCTCATCTATTTTCTGCCTTCCTCCTCTGTTGCATCTCTTTAAATTTTCTTTCTTTTCTGCTGTTAAGTGCTCCTGTGATGACACTGAGCACACCTGATAATTCAGAATAATTTCTCTAAATTTAAGGTCAGTTGATTGGTAAATAAAATTACATCTGCAAAGGCCCTTCATAACACAGTCCAGATTTGTGTTTGATTGAAGAACTCGGAGTTGAGAAACTTGAAAGTGGTAAAGGCATCTTAGGAATTCTGCCTACCACAAAAAGAAAATCTTTTAATTTTGTTATTTGCATTATTAAAGAGTCAGCAAACCATTCTCATTGTGAATACAAAGGAAACTGATCGGTTGCCTATGTCAGTTGCCATAAGATTTATGGAAGCAAATTTAACAAATAGTGATGACTACAAACGGACATGTTTTGAATTTGTAGTTATAGCCTGTGGTATTAATTAACTAATTGCATTTTTTAGAGATATCAAGCTTCATTTACTTCCTTAAAGTAATGGAGCAATTTGCAGTATAATTCATATTTTCATTTTACATTTCACAAGTATAATTTTTCCTATTCTTACTATATGCCACTAAGAAAAATGCCATGATTTCAGAGATTAATCTTATTAAATATGAAGCTACTTTTTAATCTTATTCTAGAGATCTTAAGATTCAGTTAGTACTATCAACTTATTATGAAATTCACCCTCTAGCTCATTTTATCAAAATAAATCTGGGCCCCTGAAAAATTAATCGACTTTTCCAGGCTTATACAATGTGTTAGTGAAGAGACGTACATGATGTTTGTACCCGCTTCTCTTTATTTCATCTGTTAGTCTACATTACTTAGTTTTAGAGATTTAAGTTCTTGCATCCATTTATCAACTGTGCTCCCAAATACTACATAGGCCTTTATAATAGAGAAAGCAATTTTCAAAATTTGCATTTTATTTTAGCTATTCCTTTCACAAGTTAATGTAAGCTAACAACAATTTTTTGAAACTCATGTTTTCTACTTGCTTTTGTTTTCCTTTTGCTTAGACGTTGTGATGTCCAAAAGGTTAAAGGCTTCACAGAGCTTCGTTGGCATTAGGGCATTCACACAGCAAAAAGCTATTAAAAACATCAGTTTTACAGTATAAGCGGAAAGAAATTAAAACATGATTAATTTTTTAATGAAAAATTCATTGGCTTTAGAAATAAATAAAATATTCTAGAAAATATTTTATAGTCATTTGAAGAAGAATTTGATATATTAGTAAGGTAAAAATGCTGAAGGATTTGTATTTTGCCTGCCAAATATTTTTAAATAGCTCTATAATCACCACCGTTAACAGGAATAGCAATTATCTGCTTTGAATCTAATTTGCGTATGATATTTTTTGGTCCTAACAATAAGAGATATTTACAAAGTTGGCCCTAAAAATTAAACACTAAGATTATAAAGGTATAAATATGGAACACATACATAAAATTATTATTTTTTAACTGTTGAAATAGCTTTAGGACAAAGGAACGTTAAGTGTGACAATTCAGAGAAACTAGTTGTAACTCACAATTTGTTTAGAGAAGTGTCTCTCAAAAGTTTCCACCCAGATCATTCATATCACCTGGGAACTTGTTAGAAAGGTAAGTTACCAGGCTCTGTCCTAGAGCTAATGAATTAGAACTTCTAGATAGAGGAACAAATATCTGTGCTTTTATAAGCTCTGTGGGAGATTCTGAGAGAGCTAAAATGTAAAGGAACAACTCATCTCAGGGAAAGGGGGAAATAAAATAGTTTTTGAAAGCCTCGAATGCATCAAAAACAACTTCTTAAAAACCTAGAGAACTTTACTTTTTGAACTGAGAATTTTGACAGGTTACTCTTTATGGTAGGTTATTTGGGGGAGAGATTAAGAACGGATAAAGAACACAGATATTTAGATTATCTTTTAAGTTCTAAAAAATTGTGTATTATTTGTAAAAAAGACAGACAACGTTTTGAGAGTACTCTACTTGAGAATGAAGAGTTTACTCCTAGCAGACAATGTTGACTGAAAGGCAGAAACTAAGTAAGAGAATCATGATGAGATAGCAAGCAAGATAAGCAGTGGATTACAACTTAATATGCAGAGGTTTATTACACACATAACCTTCTGTTTTTTCTATGCCAAGATAATTAAGAAAAAATAATTATACATTTATATAGGATTATTTCATTATGCCAAATAAACGTAGTGAATCTATTTCTCCTCCAGCTCTTAAAGTTTCATTATATGAAACTATCTTGACCAGGTGCGGTGGCTCATGCCTGTAATCCCAGCACTTTGGAATGCCGAGGTGGGCAGATCACCTGAGATCAGGAGTTTGAGACCAGACTGGCCAAGATGGTGAAATGCTATCTTTACTAAAAATACAAAATTAGCAGAGCGGTGCAGGCCTGTAATCCCAGCTAATCAGAAGGCTGAGGCAAGAGAATCACTTGAACACGGGAGGCGAAGGTTGTAGTAAGCCAAGATTGTGCCATTGCACTCCAGCCTGGGCAAAAAGAGCAAAACTCCATCTCGAAAAATAAAAAAAGAAAAAAAAATTCCCTTCTTGATATCCTTAAAGGAGTGACAACCATTTATATAATGATCTACAAACAGTATCTCATTTAAAGCAGTCTAGGTTATTATATGTCATTAAGTAAATACATTTTAGCTTATGTACTTATAAATAACATTTATTAAATAAATTTTAAGTGATTATTTTCATTTTGGATCTTATTTTTTCTCATATTTGTATTACTGTTAAAATTTTAAAATACTTAAATTCTGGGCCATATATATGAGATATAAGTGAATTGTTTAAATCATTACAGTAATGAGAAAAATTATGGAAATTTTTGGCCAGGTATGGCGGCTCATGCCTATAATTCCAACACTTTGGGAGGCTGAGGAGGGAGGATCGCTTAAGCCCAGGAGTTTGGGACCAACTTGGGCAGCACAGGAAGACTCCATCGCTGCAGAAACAATTATCAATATAGAAATTCTTATACAGAATCAATGTTTTATCAAAATACTCAGAATTATAAACTTAGCATCAAAAAAGAAACATTTTGTTTGAGTTATCAGATGTGGAGATATTATGTCAGTTTGGTGTCAACAATTTGCTTTATCTCAAGTGTAGCATACACAAATTAATTGGTTATACCATGTTCTAAACAGTTTGGCATGTAATAATACTAATAATAAATAATGCAGACTTATGCAACCTGTACAAACATTTCAAAACAGAAATTCCTATTGAGATATTTTTCAGAAGTGAATTTTATGAAACAATTTTGGAAGCCTCAGAGAATATTCTCTCATATTTTATTTTATTACTATGTTTTATTTTGGGACAATCTTACAGGACATCAACATAGACTATAGAGATAGCAAAACTTCTTTAGTATGTTATTGTTACAAGATAAAGAGGTACTTGAATTTGTGTTTGTATTTGCAATAAAGCTGGCACAAACAAGCGGGTAAGAAAACAGTTGAGATGAATTTAGTATGTTAATGATTACTGCTGTGCCAAGTAAAGCAGAACGAAACTAAAGGACACTGCTCTAAAGATGCCCTCCAATCTGCACAGAAATGGTGATGGCATGTGGAATATAACAGAACACATGAAAAGCACTAATACCAGTATTCAAACGTTAAGCAGTAATTTCGTCAAAGCATATATGCATGTTCTATGCCACAGGGGAAACTAATAGCAAATATTTGTTGAGTGATTGGTGTCACAAATAGTTCTAAATGCTTAACATATATTAGATCCTTGGATTTTTATAATAATTTTATGAGGCGGGTCCACTTATTATCCTTATTTCACACATATGGAATCAAAGACACAAAAAAGGTCAGGCAGCATATTTTAGTACACGCAGCTAAAAGATGAAGCCAGACTTTAAAGCGGAAAAAATGTCCTGCTTGTGCTTATAATATTAATCACTGTGTTATATATGTACATATATATTAAATTGTATCCAATATTTATAGCAAACATTGTCATGATCACTTATACTCAATGATAATTTACAAGAACATTTTATCAGTTATGAGTACAAATTAAGATTTTTTTCTCACTAATTTTCAAAACAGAAATTATAACATTTTATTTTGGAGTAAGATGGAAAGATCTCAAATGAGAGCAGAAAAAAATATCTTTTATATTCATAACTTTTGTGAATATATGACCATTCACCAAAAGGTATTAAACAACCCAGTGACTATTTGCTTTTTTGTATTAAAAAACCTGGAAAAAATGTAAGTCAAATTTCAAAGGGGATTTTTTTCTTTGAACTTAAAGATAATATAGGATCTTGATTTACTTTATTTTTTAACTAGATTGTTGAACATCACATTTTCATTTTACATTATGATTCCTTTAAAACTCTTGTCATGAATATAAATACTTCATTTTATACCTTTAAAGTTCATAATAATAACATCAGTAACGCTGTATATGAATCTATACATAGGTGTATATGTCCTGAGTATACCAAAAGCACTTTTATATTCAATTTTTAAATAATATGAGATACAAATTCTGGTCTTCTTATTTTCTTTGGGACTTCATAATATCCAAAGAATATTAAAATACCAACTTAAAAATCCACCTAACTCTTCAAATTTGCATTGCTAAAATAAAGAAACAGATTCTCGTTGCAATAAAAAGAAGAAATTATTAAATGTCTATTTTAAAAAAGAAATCCCCTCTTAGAAAATCATTTGCAATAGAAACTTACTGAGGTAAACTTAATTTAAGACCCAATTTCTTTGACAGCTAAATAGTAATTGAATATAATGCAGGATATAATATATATAAAGAAGCATAATGAAATCCTTACCGATAACTTAATAAAACAAACAATATATCCAGATTAGAATTGTTTTGTAGAAAAATAGGAAATGCTACATTGGTACCCACTTAAAAGGAAAGCATATATAAAATTTTTTTTTAGAAAAACAGCATAATCAGATAGTAAATGCTATTTTGTTTAAAGTAACCTTGGTCTACATTTTCAAGATTGGCAATATGGACAACCACAGAAGCATGTGGACCACACATGTTTTCTAAACATGAGCTACCAATCTTCAGCATTATGTTTATGGATACATTAAGGAGTTTCTTTTCTTCTTTTTCAGAAATGTGTCTGGTTAAAAACCATAACTGCTCTCTAAACACATGATAATAGAATTTTAACAAAAGGTGCTTAAAATTATTTTCTTAAGCCAGGTGTTTTCTAGTTTCATAGCCATTCTGCTCATTATCCATTTTGAGTAACGTAAGAGGCCAAAATCTTTTAAACAGTAACAATTACTTACAAATATTTTATAGTTCAAGAAAACAGATTGAATGCCAGTTTATTTCTGTCTAAAGTGACATAATAGCTTTATTTTACTTAGCTGCCTTTTTTTGCTTAAATTTTATAGGACATTTAAATCATTTATAGGCATGTGCCTACCCGATTAGAGTGAGTGGAAGGAAGAGGGAGATGGAGAACACGACGTTGAGGGGTATTTCTGAACAAGTGATCCGTGCCAGCCAATTGAAATATTTGATTCAATCTCTCTTGAAGCTCTTGTTTCTTTGAAAGGGGAAATTGCTGTTAAAATGGAGAACTGATGCTGGCTACTACAGTTAAAATAGTCTGCCCCTCAAGGCTCTTAGGGAAAATAGCTGAGGAATATAGAGTTCAAATGGGTTATTGCTGTTTCCATCGGAGTCTTAACATTTACTTGCTTTTATTGATCTAAGGCTTATTAAATAAGTCTAGTAACTTAGTATTGTACGGTCTAGTGATTTATGCCTATCGTCTTTAAATAGTGTTAGAGCCCTTGGAGAATGTTAAGCCTGAAGACTATTAATAATATTCTTAATAATTTGCTTTGTTCTATTTTTTCTAAATTATAAGGATGATGAGTATTTAAAAATATATAGCTTTGTCCTAAAATACATGATTAAGCATGGATATTCATTTATCTTAAAAAGATATGTAAAAAGATGTAAATCAATCTATTTTTGTGGCACACACTGTCATCTGGGTATCTTAATGTTCCTTCTTGCTTTTTTCCTTGACAACCCTGAGTTTGAGAGACGAGCTATGTACACCTTTCTAATTGCCTTACATATACGGTATACATTTGCCATCACACCGTTAGAAATCTGCTGAGGTTTCTTCTTAAGCTGTGTTTTCCTGATAGAAAGGAAATGACACGAATTTTCCCTTATCCTCTCCCCTTTCTAACTTAAGGTAAACCTGATGCCTGACTGAAGCAGCTTTTAGGAAACAAGGAGATAGCAAATATGAGGAAAATAATCATAGAAATGTTAGCCACAATATCGTCGAGTCACTCAATCAGTAGCAGCCACGGGTTTTGCCTGATTGTATTATTTATTAAAAAAAGCACCTTGATTTTCTAAGAGGCAACATTAAGGCTTTCTGTCTCTTGCAGTTATAACTAAACTGCTAGTTATTTTTAAGAAAAGATGTTGATTGATGTTTAGTATGTATCCCATAGAGTCTACAACTGACATGTGCTGATAGCAGCTATTTTTTTTAAGCTGTTCAAATTTTATAGCTATAACATACACATGGATTCATTGGCTGTGTGACTACAGGAGGACAGGCAGGGATTTGGTGACCTTCTTGCACTGTGTGTGGTCTGCACCATGATGCTGCTACTGCTCTCTTGGCTTCTAACTATGTGATAGCATCCCAGACAGTCCCAGCAGCTACACTCAAATTTAGGGAAGAGTTGATAGCCTATGGTATGAACTTTGGATCAGTGGGAAATAAAAGTACAGGCGAGGTTCAGGCAGATGAAGTCTCATCTCTTTCCTTGCACAACAGATTTGTTCAGAGACTCACTATTTCATACAGTTCTCTGAGGTTTCCTACTGAGAACTGTGTGAACCACCAACTGTGCTTGTCAGGAACTGAAGCTATTTCAGCAATGCATCTCTTTGTATCCTTGTATTTTCCCAATTTCCTTTCCGGCCTCACTTCCCTAATCCCCTTATATTGTTTCCTTGTGACTTCACTTCCCAATAAAGTTATAGCATGTAACTCTTGCCTCAGGACATATTTTTCTAGAGAATATGAACTAAGAAAACTAATTTTCTTGGAAAATTTTTTTCTGAGAAAAGACTATTGTATTCACTACAATATGTTGCAACTTTTCCCTCTTTAGATCTATTGTAGTAGTGAATTCTCTTCTCTCCCTAACCATATAGCCATTTTATTTATACAAATGTTCTGTGACATTCCTGGAGTAATGACTCCATCAGTCTATGGAGCTTCCTAACCCTGGTCCTCACCAATGTTAATTCTGAACACTTTCTTTGTTTTAAAGTTGATAAAGGTTTTGCTAACAGTAGGATCAGATAAATAGTTATCCATATTTTTAATAGTGCTTTATATATTTTTAATCTACTTGGGTTTTATTGAGATAAAACTAAAAATTAAAATACATTTCTTAAAGCTAACTAGCATTTTTCTTAAAGCCAACTAGTACTAGTACTTCTGATTTTTCTTAAAACATTTTTCTCTAGCATATGTTGTCTTGTGAACACAGAATGTAATACACATACAAAATATGTGTTAAGCAATTATTTATGTTATCAGTAGGGATTCTGGCCAAATAAAAGACTATTCATAGTTATATTTCTGAGGAGTCAAAAGTTAAGTGCAGATTTTTGACTGCATGGGAGTCAGTTTTCATACCCCTCCATTGTTCAAGGGTCAATTGTACATATAAAGAATGTGTGTGTGTGTGTGTGTGTGTGTGTGTGTGTGTGTTGTGCAATACATATAATTTCTTAAATTAACAAAATAAATATTAGCATTTTTCTCAAAACCATTTTATTTGATCCCAATATAAATTTGAGTCCTTCTCCCTTAAATACAAAACAGTACACTAATTATTGTTAAGCTAATACGTACAATGTCTCCTAAATGTGTTTCCTGTCTAAGGTGTATAGTAGTAATCAGAAAGTAATCAGAAATTTAAAAATTAATTTCCCTAAACAGTTATCAAGCAGTGGGGGAATAATTCAAGGAAGGTGAAGCCTTTTCACATCTTGTAGGAGGTTATGAATAGAAATCTTTTCACAGAGCACAGTTAATTTAATTTGAATTTAAAATCTTGACTCTTTATTGACCCCCTTATTCTAAAACAGTTGAACTAAAGACTTAATGGATTTTTTAAAGTTAATTAGAATCTGGTTTAAACTGAACACCCACTCCCACAAGGAAACCTTTTACAGGTGTAACAGATGAATTACTATTAAATATTTTACAATATAGCAGAAATATCTTACATATTGTGAATATGTGTAATAGGTCAAGTTTCTTGCTCACACTCCATTTATCAAGCTAGGAGATCTAATTTCCTAAAATCAAATCAGTCTGGAATGAAAATGCCTTTAACTAAACATCTATAGAATAGAAGGCAAGATACTGGAGAATAGTATCTGCAAAAAACTCAAGATTTACAAGGAATCTTAGAATTTATCAAGCCTAAAATTTATCTGACACAAATTTACTACAATAATCTCTTGAAAGTCTTAATACCATCACATTAAGATACTGAGACATCAAATACTAATTTGGTGCTGATATAGTTAGATATTAATATTTTTGTACGGTTCTAACATGGTATGTTTCTGATAATTTTCTTTCTCCAATCCAAATAGAGTAAGTATTTTCTTTTTTACATGACAGCCCTATCACATATTTGAAAATTGCTGTTCAAAATAATAGCTAATACTGAGTACTTACTAAATGTCAGGCATGATTCCTAGGGCTTTATCTGAATCACGTCATGTATTTCTACCCTATAAGGTAGATAATGCTTTTAGAAGACAAAGAGGAGGCACAGAAAGGCTTAATCACCCTTCATCTTATCACTAGTCAAATTACAATCCACATTATTACAATCCACATTATGGTTCCTTACTCTGAGTTAAGTATGGCATTCCATGTCACCTCTTTCCAAAAAATCATTTCCCCTAGGGATTTTTCTACTTCTGTAGTCTAAAGAAGGTAATATGTTTAAAAACTATTAGGGAGTTTAATACAAAATAAGTATTAAGTGTGTTTATTTTCATTTCCCAATTTACATGTATTCATTAGAAAAATAATTAAAATCACAGATAAACCAAACTAAAAAACAAAGTTTTCTGTAATCTCACCACTTAGAGAAAACTACAATAGTAAAATGTTGTATATAAAATATTATTCTATTCTAAACTAAAAATGATATGTATTGTCAATTTGTCATCAACCTCTCTGTTTCCTCTCTTAAAACTTCTTCTCACCCTCCATCTCACCCTCCAAATAATATTAATTTTACAAAACACTCTGAACAAATATACATTAAGATATTGTACAAATCTATTTGCATCATAAAAAATAAATAAATTTAACACAATGTCTTATTTTCTGGCACATTTCCATTTGGGAGTTCCTTGTTTCTCTCTTTGCTCTCAAAGCATTTAACTTTCATCGTTGAACTAATGTCCCAATAGGAGGACACCACCCAACTTCTGATCAACTGAATGATCTAGTTGAGCTTATAGTTGCTATCGTTTGAATGTTTTATTCCTTCTATAATTCATGTTGAAATTTAATTCCTATTGCAACAGAATTGAGAAATGTGGCCTTTGGAAGGTGACTGAGTAATGAGGGCTCCACCCTTATGAATGGGAAGGCTTGCAGAAGGGCTATCACCCTTTTTGATCTTCTGCCATCTGCCAAAATCCTTCATTGGACACCATATGCTGGCATCTCAATCTTGGATGTTCCAGACTTCACAACTGTAAGAAGTACATTTCTATTCTTTTCAAATTACCCAGTCTCACAAATTTTGTTACAGCAGCACAAAATAGACTAAGAAAATGTTGAAGAATATATAACCATTCTTTATTCAAATATGGCCAAGAAATAGTTGCTTGTTTGTTTTTACAGCTTTATTGAGCTATTATTCAAATGCCATATAACACCTATTTATGGCATTGAATTTAATAATTTTTAGTGTATCATAGACATGTGCAGTCATCATGCTAGTCAATGTTATAACTCTTTTTATGGCTACAAAAATAAACCCCATACACATTAGTTATCACCTCCTTATCCTCTCACTCTACTTCACAGCCTTTAAGCAACCACTAATTTGTTTTGTTTTTCTATGTAATACTCTATTCCGGACATTACAGAAATTATTTAGGCATCAGTTAAGGAAGAACCAGCTAGATTTCTAATTTCTAACACTAGATAATATTAAGTATAAGTTAAAAATAAATACTAACTGATAATTAAAATTTGTATTTAATTGTAAAAGGCATTGCTAGGTGAAAACTTGTTTTAAGTTACTGTAGTTATAAAGAGTTAGCTAGCTAGTGAATAAAAAGGGACAAAATATAAATCACCATTTATCTACTATCATCAGTGTTTTATAAACTGCTATGTACTGAATATTTTTGTCCCACCAAAATTAATGTTGAAATCCTAACTCTCAAGGTGATGGTATTAGGAGGTGGGGCCTTTGAGAGGTGATTAAGTCATGATGGCATAACCCTCATAAATTGCATTGATGCCCATATAAAAGAACCCCAGAGAGTTCATTCTCCCTCCCATCAAAGTTAAAGGAAGAATAAAGCCATCTATGAATCAAGGAGTTGATCCTCTACAGACAACGAATCCACCAGCACTTTGGTCTGGGACTTCCCAACACCTCAACCTGTAAAATTAATTTTTTTTTGTTTATAAGTCACCTAATCTATTCAATTATAACTGCCCAAACAGACTGAAACACAAAACATCACTGTAAATATCACATCTAAGAACTGAAAAAAAAATGCAATCTTTTAACCCAAACTTAGCATATCTCATTTAGAGTACAGGATTTATTAACAGAATTCAATTTAAAGGATTGAAATATTAGTTACAGAAGAAGAGTTGAATGGTAACATTTTTGCTTTCAGATAATAATTTAAATGATCTAAGTGTATGCTGAAGATCCAAAGTGACATTTAAAACAGATCTATCAGTAACTTTTATTTATTCTCATATATTAGAAAACCAACAGTGTTCATGGCAAGACAGTTGGCATTGGCTCAAAGGTATTAGTATCTCCGCCGGGTCATGTGTTGACAACAATCTCCTGTTGCTTGTCCATTTGCTATGCTTGGCAAACTTCCAGAGTCATTTAAAAAAAAATAAAAAAAGAAAAAGAAAACACCAACAAAGAATGGTAGAGGAAGCAGTTCACTGTAAATACTTCATGATTATTACTATAAGAGTTATGAAGATTACTTTCAGATTATGGCATCTAGTATTTTTAAAAATTGTTCCTTTCAATATTTCTATCCCCATAAAACCAGAATCTTGTGATTGAAGGCCATGTGATTGCTGAATTGGAGAATACATAAAGAAATATCAAACAATTGTACACTTCTCTTCCAAAATCATTAGTCTAAAATGTCAAATGCTAATGTTTTGTTCTTATAGAGTATGAATTCCACAAAGCCTTTTAAGTTGGGAGATTCGGTTATCTATTCTTAATGTCGTGAGACATGCAAAGTACCTGGAGTTCTACATACAAAGTTAATGTTGAGAGATTTCTATATTATAGCACATAAATATCACTGCTGGGAGTAATACACCTTTTGTGACTTGACATATGCCATAACAGTGGTTTTATTTACACATAGCTTTTACTGGCTTTTATCTTCTTAAACTGTACAACAAAATAGCATGCCAATGATATTAAGCTAGTAAAAAAAGAATATAGATTTGTTAGAGAAAAATATCAAATAGTCTTGTCTAATAAATGTACTAATATATTTATGTTTTAATTCATATTGTCAATGATAACACTATTTTTATATCTGTAGAAGTATATTTTTCTCCTTCTTAAAAAACAGAAAGTTAGATTAATAAGCTCATATAGAACCAATGGCATATAATAGTAATATGTATTTCTATTTTCCTTCTTTAGTCAATTTTTATTGCATGTAGATGAATTTAAAATTCTTTGTATTTCAGATTTTTGCCACCGCCTAATTCATTGTAAACTGAAAGACAATGTTTCTGAAAGTACAGAAAGAATAATCATCCACAAAAAAATCTGTAATGTGTCAAACACTTCCTCCTCTATCTTTAGAGAAATATGCTAGAGTATTGAGGTAAAGCATGTGTTTAAAAATTCCCTACATTGCCCACATGTCATATAAATATTATGCAAAATAAACACTCAATATATTCTCAGAAATCATTTTATTTTTATAGTTATGTACGTTGACTCCATGAAATTAAAAAGCATTATATGGCCAATTGTTTGTTATTGCCTAGGCTTATTCAATTTTTTTGAAACAGTTTAACATGTATTTACCCTATAGGAGAGAACCAATAGTTTGACAGGCAAAGTAAGAAAGTGTCTTAACACAGAAGCTAATTAACAATAGTAGCAAAACTAATAATTATATTAGAAAATTAATATTTATAAGAACTTAAATATGCTAGGCATTTTCAAACCCATTTGAAGATACAAGGTATGTTCTATTATAGCTTAATTCAGTAATGTTCAGTTAATATCTAGTCTTTTAAGGGTTAACAAAATGAAAATTCAACACAGGCTATACATATAGCAAAGAGAAAAGAGTTAATAAAAATCCAGAATACAATAATAAAATTAAAATTGAACATTTATGTTAGATGATTATATATCATAAACTCACCAATTAAGATAAATAGGTTAGAAAATAAATTATTCTAGGGGAGAATCCAAAGAAAAACTGAAATGCTATATAATGGGCAAACATCTGAAATAGCATGACTGAGAACTATTGAAAAGCACAAATCTATGCTCAGACAAACCAGTTACATTTATACAAAACTAAAGATCAATTATATTATAAATTTTAAGTACAAAGAAAAAATATATAAATTATGCAATTGTAAATCCTGCTTTGTGTTTGTTTTCACCATTATGGGACTTTCTGGTATAATTCAACTAGATCTTGAATAAACTAATGATGAAAACAAGATAAAAACAAATATTCCATTCCACTGCAATAAAGCAACTCACAAAAATACAACAATTTTAAAAAATCCACATTGCTTCAAAGATATGATTGGAACTAGAAAACTTAAGGAAAATATATATCTATGATCAGAGAACAATAAAAACTATCTGAAACCTGAGCAAGGTCAGGAGAATATGCAATATTAAAGATGTTATATTTGTTATGGAGGCAAAGGCAAACAATAGCAGTGGAATTTGGAGAATAAACTTTGTGCTCTCAAAGAGTAAGAAAATGGTATTAAGTACAAGAAATGATAACACAGAGTAACAATAAAGATATTTTGTCTTACTCTTTGAATCTCTTTAAAATATAATTGATTTTTAAAGCAACAATAAAAACAATATCTTGTGGAGTTTGTAACACATTAGTAATAAAATGCATGATACCCACCTCCTAAAACCGGGAAGGTAAAGATGAAATATAATATTGTAAGACTTGACCTAGCTGAAATGATATAATATCATTTGCAAGCAGACTAACAAATTATAAGTATATATGGTAAATTCTAAAACAAGTGCTTACATTACATAAATTATTGCACAGCTAATTAATCAAAAAAGAGATAATATGAGATAATAAAAATATTAAATTGGGTCAGGTGTGTTGGCTCATGCCTGTGATCTCAACATTTTGAGAGGCCAAGGCAGATGGATTACTTGAGCCCAGGACTTCCAGACCAGTCTGGGCAACAGACAAAATTCCAGCTCTACCAAAAATACAAAACTTAGCCAAGCATAATGGCATGCCTATAGTCCTAGCTGCTTAGTAGGCTGAAGTGGGAGGATCAACTGATCCTGGGAGGTAGAAGCTACAGTGAGCTGTGATCACACCACAGCACTCCAACCTGGGCAACAGAGTGAGACTCTGTCTCACAATATAATAATAATAATAATGATATAAAAATAAATTAATTTAGAAGTAGGTAGTAAAAGAGGAAGAAAAGGACGAAAAAAGGAAGAAACAAATATAAAACCAATACCAAAATGCATGATGTAAATAAATCCATTCATAAGAAAGTCACATTAAATTTAAATAGTTTAAATAGCTATTGCACAGAAAGAGATTGTCAGGCCTAAATTCATGTACAAATATACTATGTTCATAATATGGTTAATGTCAGTTCTTCCAAAACTGTTCTATAAATTCAACAAAATACCAATGAAAAAATCTCAGAAGCCCCCTTTTTTTTTGTATAATCAGCTGATTTAAAAATTTTTATGAAAATGAAAAAACTTAGAATATCCAGAACAGCTTTGAAAAAAAAAGAACAAAGGTAAAGACTTATGCTACTTAAAACATTATTATAAAATTACAGTAATTAATACAGTGTGATATTGACCTCAACATGCCCAAATAAATCTATGGAATAGTCTGGAAGGTGTATTTCTTATACCTATGCATATGGAATCAATTGATTTTTGACAAAAGTATGAAAGGAATTCAGTGGGAAAATAAAATATTTCTCAATAAATGGTACTGAAATAGATATATCTATATGCTAAACAATTAAGAATCTTAAATCCATATGTCACAGCATAACAAAAATTATCTGAAAATAGGTCATAGGCCTAAATGTAAAGCCTAAAACCGAAAAAGTTTATAACAAAATATAGGAAAAAAACTTCGTGACTCTGGCATAATTCATTACAAAAATTAAATAAATAAGCACTATTAAAAACTTGGGCTCTTCGAAAAACTCTGTTAAGAGAATCAAAATACAAGTCACACACTGGGAGATTTATAATATGTCTAATAAAGAACTTCTATCCAGAATTTGTAACACATTCTCAAAACAGTAATAAGAAAACAAAAACCATGAACAGAATGGGCAGATTTGAGCAGATACTTTTCTAAGAAAATACGCAGATCACAAATACCTGCATAAAAAGTTGCTAATATCATTACCTATTAGGTGAATGTCAATGTAAATTAAAATCACAGTATATTTTATTAAAATGTTTTTAAAAAGACAGATCATTGACAAGAAAGTGGAGCAAATGAAAGTCTTGTGCATTCCTAGTGGAAATGCAGAATAGCATCACGTTTTGGGAAATTGTTCATTTCTTATAATGTTAATAGTATATTTACCATGTGATTCAACTCTTTTACCACTAAGTGTTTACACAGGATAAATAAAAACATATGCTGATACAAAACATCATATATGAATGTTCATTAACAGCATTCTTTTAATAGCCAACATGGGAAACAACCTAAATATCCACCAACAAGGGGGAGAACTCTTGCAAAGAGAACTAAGGAGAGAACTTCAACAAATACTTTTTTTTTTTTTTTTTTCCAGTTTTCAAGAGAACCTTGGATATAATATTTTTGCTCCTTCATGCTGTCTTTTATCCAAGGGGAGAGGATTTGGCAATCAAATATTTGCAAGCTTGATATTCATCAAGGTTGCGCTTATTATGTGCTAGGATCTGTTTGTTGGCAGTCAGAGAGAAATGCACAGGCTTCTATTCCCTGATTCAGGAAGAGAGCCAAAGCTTTTTGAGGGTTTAAGGATGTCTGGGCACCACAGAGTGGCAGCCTGTGTCAGGATTCTGTTACGATTACTAACCAATTAACTGAATGTCCTAGGTCAACTTTTAGCTAGGCATGGGGCATACAACTGAGTTATTCTCAGCTCTTCTTCTGCCTATAATGGACAAGGAGAGGCAGGCTTGCTTTATTTGTCTAGGCAGCTGTTTGGGTTACTGGACTTTACATATACTGCCCATATTTGTACATTTTTCAGTTCTCTCTTCATTCTCATTCTTCTCTCTCTCTCCTTTGCCTGTCCAGACAGGTTCAGGAATAAGATTTAAGTTGGAATTAGCCTTGAGTTTTTAGCAGGATGTAAGGTGCTTGCTGATTAGGTGAACTTCATTCAAAACCGTGGAAGCTCAAATGTTTATTGAATTGCCCAAGTTATTCCAATAAGTAACTGGAAGGATGTGAAATCAGAATTGTTTTATGTCTTTATGCTTGTAGCTATACAGATGAATTTTATTGTGCTATAGGCTCATGAAGATGCCTATTAACGGAATTTTTTAGTTGATACAAAGATGAGTGAGTTTTACTTGATGAAAGTTTATAGGTTATAAAATGTAACAATACATCATGTCTCTTCACATTTTTAAAGAATAACATTTTTTTACTATTCTAAGACATTTGTTATTGTCCATTCATAGTTTAAATTTAAACTACTTTTTAAAAAGTCAACTGTTATTGTTATTATTATTATCATTATTTTGAGACAGGGTCACACTCTGTCACCCAGGTTGGAGTTCAGTGGCGTGATCTCGGCCCACTGCAACCTCTGCCTCACAGGCTCAGGAGATCCTCTGACCTCAGCCTCCCAAGTAGCTGGGACCACAAGTGTGCACCACCACACATGGCCAATTTTTTGTATTTTTGATAAAGATGGGGTTTCACCATGTTTCACAGGCAGATCTCAAATTCCTGAGCTCAGATGATCCACCTGCCTCGGCATCCCAAAATGTTGGAATTAGGTGTGAGCCACCACACTGTCATGAAAAAGACAAATGTTATTTTTAAATGGCTATACCTGTGTTGTATTTGAAGCAATAAAATATTTGAAGCCTTTAAAAGCATAATATCTTCTCCCTTTCTAATACATATTGCAAATGGTTTTGATATTTCTAAAAATTCATTCAAATATGATTATAACCAGCTCTCAAAAATATCACACATGCATAAGAAGAGCAAATCTATAAAACAAATTTAATGGCATTATTTCTAAAATTTTATATTTGCCTTTTGGATCAATCTGGAAATACCTTTTAGGCTATGAGAAACATTGAATTTGGAAAATTGAATACCAAAAATGAATAATGGAATCCATTTATTTTAATTTGACTTATGAAGTATTCAATATTATCCAGGTTTACTGTCTTAACATTTGCCTAAATGTTCCTGTTACAATTTCCATGTTGGCATTAAAGACTTACTGATGGATAGATAATGCAGTTACGTTCTCTAAAACTTTGTTCAAGCTGAAGAGAACAAGTTTATGCCAAATCTTCTACCTAAAAATAAATATATTTTATGATTTGATTACAGAGACATGACATGTGGAAAATGCTATAGAATGATTATCTCATAATTGTTTTCACAACTATTACTGAAAATCATAAAGAGCAAGTAGAGCACTGAGTCTCATAGTAGATAAATGGCATCTTGAAAAATAATGGCAATTGTAGCATACAAACTTTATGTAGTTTGCCCATTTTATTATGTTAAATAATACTAGCTATGTCAAGTTGTCACTCTCTCCTAGGACTAGTAATCATGGGATCACTATCTTTATGAATAAATCCTTTTTATATGTAGTTTTGTAATATAATTTTCCTACGGCCACTTGCTCATCTTTTCTTTTTATTTATTTATTTATTTATTTATTTATTTATTTATTTATTTTTATTTTATTTATTTATTTTTTTTTTTTTTGAGACAGAATTTCACTTTTTCGCCCAGGCTGGAATTCCAGTGAAGTGGCAGGATCTTGGCTCACTGCAACCTCTACCCCCAGGTTCAAGCGATTCTTGTGCCTCAGACTCCTGAGTACCTGGGATTACAGGCACTTGCCACCATGCCTGGCTAATTTTTGTATTTTTAGTAGAGACCAGGCTTCACCGTGTTGGCCAGGCTGGTCTCGAACTCCTGACCTCAGGTGATCCACTCGCCTCGGCCTACCACAGTGCTAGGATTACAAGCATGAGCCACCGCTTCTGGCAAATGTAGAATATTTTTCACAGGATTGCATGGAATTTGAAAATTTAATCAAGGAGGCAAAATGTAATTTAAAAATAATTGTGAGATATGTTAAAATGTTTCTATTTAAAACCAAAGTTTGGATAGTTTCCTTAAATTTAAAAAAAATATTGAACCACTGTACTTGGTCTAATTTGGAGAGAAGCATATGATGACAAACTCAGCAACTATTTGTACTCAAGTATGTCAACAAACTGTTCAGAGAAATATAATATTTTATGTAATTTAGATATAGCATAAATATATTTCAAAATTACATAATTACTTCAGTAATCAGCCAAACATTAGTAACAATATTTACTTTAAAAAACAAATAGCTATTTAAATCTTACTTTCGACCTAAGTATTCTAAAGTCAAAGCATCTGGGTTTTTGAAATAGCATTTGAATCTGTCTAGGCCACCACCTAAATGCCAAGGCCTAAACTGTAGAGATAAGTTTTATCTTAGGCCTACATTTTCCTAATAATATATTTAATATATAAATAAAACACTTCAGAATAGCCACAAGAAAAAGCCAACAATCTCAAAAGTCAAAAAATAATATTAGTTAGAAATTAGCACAAAAGGAAACCCCAAAGACTCACAAAGGTAGGAATAAGTTCTCAGACATTATTAATTTTAAAATGCAAATTGAAACAACAATAAAATAACAACTTGACATATTTTTTCCTGGAAAACATTCAAAAACCTGATAATGCCAAAATTTTGTGGAAATACAGGGAAATAGAAAGCTTCATGCAGTTTTGGTAGCAGTGCCGCCTGCTCTAAACTGTAAGAGTGCAATCTGGCACTCTGAGTGTACATTATTTAAAAAAAATTTTCCCAGAGGTCTATTAGGAGAATATAAAATAGATATTGAGTAAATATTTTGTAGAAATTATTCATTGAAGACAATCACAAGGAGATTGTCTAAGTACAATGTGATATATGCATATCTGGAAAACTATAATGTATCAGAAATAAATGAACTATCTTGATCACATATAAGGGTAATTTAAAGAGTGAATGAAAACTAAAAAAAAAAATAAGGTTATATAATTTAATGTCATTTATATAAGTAAAGATTCCTTGCAGATAAATTATCTGCATATACAAAAAATAGTTTATATATTAGAAAGATATTTTTATATAAAATATGATTTAGACTTTACTTTTATTTTATAAAAATGTTATTACAAACTCTGAATAATTAGGGATAATTAAAGCAAGAAGAAACAAGAAAGGTGCCTTATATTGACCAAAAAGAATAACACATTTTGAAATGTATGAATAGTTCTTCAGTTCTTTTGCTTCATGCAGAAAGTGGGGAATGTGAATAAAAGAATGAATGCATATAATTGAATTGAGATTTTTGTTTAATTGATGAATGATGTGAAGATTTATATTCAGAAAGTACAGCTTCTCTCATTAGGATTAATAGATAGAAACTTACCTTCAAATATTGTAGTACAGCTGTAGACCACTAAAGAAAAACAAAGATCTCAAAAGCAAGTCATGGAAAAATGCATTTTTTTAAAAAAAGTCTGTGAGATTAACATCAGACTTCTTAGCAAAAAGCCAGTGGAATGGTATTTTCATGGTGGTGAGAGAAAATAACTCCTCACCAGAATGGCATGACCACTTCAATAATAACTCACTGCCACTTCCAATTATCTTTTGCCTGGCAGGTAGCCAACACCTCCTCAACACACATACTGGTTCAAAACCATTTTCAGATTTTCCCCCAAAGTATATCAGTAAACAACCAATTTCTAAAATTAAACAACAAAGGACAGAGATTTCTCTTAAAATAAATAAATGCTAGATGAGGAGTTAGTTATTTAGATAATGTGAAAACTGGAATCCACACAGGAAGGTGAGGCAAACCAGACTGTGGCAAGAACAAGAAGCCTCTGCCTTCTCCACACACAACCCTAGAAGGATACAACTGAGGAGACTGTTTACCTGAAGCCAGGATTCTGAGCCACTCCTCAGGAAGCTGGAGACTTAATATACCTGACTGACTGAAGTTCAAACCGGGAAAGTAAGAATTTTCAGGTTGGACCTAAAATCATCATATCCATATATAAAATCAGGAAAAAGTTTAGAATATTTTTAATCATCATTGTTTCAATGTCTAATTCATAATATATGCTGTTGCGAATCTCAGTGTTTAAATAATTGGTACAGATATTTTTCTGCGTGAAATCATAGCCATTTCAGGTTTACAATTTTTCAAAGTTGGTTTAAGTAAAATTTGTAAATCTACCTCTGCTCTTTTCTAAATTGTATGCCAAGGAAGATCATGGAAAATTATTTCTGTAAAGGGCCGGATAGTAAAGATCTGCAGCTTTGTGGGAGATACAGTATCTGTTGCTAGTAGTCACATTTGCTATTGCAGGATGAAAATAGGCATAGACAATATGTAATTTATGGACAGAATTATGTTTGTCCTGCAAGGGGGTAAGATTTAGCTTGTGCACTATAGTTTGCCAATATCAGTTTTAGAGTAAAGCTCCATTCTAATTATGTCTTCACATGTTCATCAAAGATTGTAAAACAAATTCAATATGCTTTAAAAAGATATGGACCATTGAAGATAAAGACTTATTTCCTTTGAAATGGTAAAATGTTTAAAACAATGAAAATCTTATGATCATTGGGCAACTCACATTCCTGGAAATTGATTTTATAAATATCTCAAGTGAATATGAAAACATTCAAATATGTTCAGATTTTTGTACAAATGGAAAAATTCCGACAGAATGACACTTAAAAATTAAATAACAATTTAGTTATAAGATCCTTTGATTTGGAATTAATGTGTATGTTTCCATCTACCTGTGAAATTGATAACCTGGAAATTAATTGAACTAAAGAAGAAAAGAAGAATGGAGGGAAGGATGAAATAGGGAGAAAAGGTAAGAGTAAAAGAGTAAGGAAAATTATAATTGAGCTTCTTTGTGAAGATTTGATTCGGGAGGTTTCAGATTTTCCAAGTTTCTTGCCTTAGCTTTTGACCTAGTCATCATTATCCTCACAGTGAAGTTAATGACTCTTACCTAGACTCATGAAAGAGTTGTCCTAATTCAAAACTTTTCTAAAGCGAAAGAGAGAAAAAGGTGCAAGTGGTATGATTTATACTAGCTAAATAAAGAAAAAAGAAGCAAGAAAGGAGGAAGAAAGAAAGGAAGAAAAGGAAGGAAGGAAGGAAGGAGGGAGGGAAAGAAGGAAGGACTGTATAAAGATCTAACAAAATAAATTCTAATACTTTATTGAATGACTTTAAGAAGACTGAAATAGAAAACTAATGTGTTTATCAATAAGAAGAATAAATATGATTAATGTCAGCTGCCTCCGTATTAAACTTTACATTTGATTCAATTCCATTGAAAACTTCAATAGAGCCCTTCATAGAATTTCAACGTTTTGATCTTAAGTTTTATAAAGAAGAATAGACCAGGTGCGGTGGCTCACGCCTGTAATCCCAGCACTTTGGAAGGCCGAGGCAGGCGGACCACGAGGTCAGGAGTTCGAGACCAGCCTGGCCAACATAGTGAAACACTGTCTCTACTAAAAATACAAAAAATTAGCTGGGCATGGTGACAGGCACCTGTAATCCCAGCTACTAAGGAGGCTGAGGCAGGAGAATTGCTTGAACCCAGGAGGCAGAGGTTCGTTGAGCCAAGATCATGCCATTGCACTCCAGTCCAGGCAACGGTGCAAGACTCCATCAAAAAAAAAAAAAAAAAAAAAAAAAAGAAAAAGTAAAAGAAATAAAGGACTAAAATTAGGACATCTTAAAAGAAGAGCCAAATGGAGGGACTTACTGTACCAGGTAACAAGCCTTATTGTAAAGTTATAATAAATAATACCAGGAAGGATTAGGAGGGGATAAACAAATGGTCAATAAAAGACAATTAAGTACTCTGTAGAAGAAATACATCTGAGGTGACATGAAAGTCACTGACGAATGCTTAATACATGAACAGCAGATGCAGGTGCAGAAATTGGTCAATTACATGACAAAACAAAATGTAAAACTTAACTTATAGCCATGCACAAAAAGTGTTTTGAAATAAGGTAAAAAATTACATGTGAAAAGCTAAATTTTCAATTTTAGAAACAAATATAGCCAAGTAGATTTATGCCCTTGGTTTATGGAGTGCTATTTGGCAATATGAGGTGAAGTTGAAAATAAAGATACACATACCATGTAAACATAAAGGTTTCTATTCATAAGTCTTGAGTAACACCTGCAAAACAATGTTCATTGGACTGTGTCTATATTAGCAAAAATGTCGGAAAAAATTCCAAAAGTCTGTTGATGAGAGGATAATGATTTATTTTAGACAACAGAATACTATCTAGCATTGAAAATAAGTAAATGTTAACTACGTTTTTCAACCTGGATAAATCTGACAGCATAAGTAAATGTTAGCCACATTTACATACAAAAATAAGTAAATGTTAGCTACGTTTATCAGCCAGGATGACTCTCACAACATAATGGATATCTAAATGCATACATACATAGGTACAAAGAAAAACAGAGAGCAAAACACCCATTGTATAAAATTAAATGTGTGTAAATATTCCTATTTTTGAAATATATTAATATATATTGACAGTATAAAATATAAACACAAATATGTGAATAATAAGCCAAGTGATTTGACCACTGATGTTGGTTATATTTTTGATATTTTTGGGATTTCTAAATCTTTTAAATTTAAAAAAATAAATCACGTTATTTTAATCATTTTCTCTGCTTAATATCCACAGTAGGAACCCTCTTCCTACTATCATGCCACAAATATAAACATTTCCCATTTCTTTTTGCCAAGCTATTCTCTTTCATGTTCTGTGGCAATAACATCTGCTCCCAGTGTGTCAGCTTTCAATTTTATGAAAATATTTTTCAAATATACATGTCTAGTCTAAACCACTCCCTCACTAATTCTGCATTTTCAATTTCCTGTTGGGTACTACCAGCTGGGTGTCCTACTAGCAACTTGGAGTATTTTATTGCATGAAGATCAAACAAGGTTTAGCTAAAGCTCATTGAACATTACTACAATTAGCAAACAAGAACATGTAACCTTTGTTATGTGCATTGTCCTGTAGCTATATTGATTTAGAACCTTGTTCATAATCTCTACATGTATTTATGAATCCTTTACCAAACTCCAAAATGGTAGGAAGGACTTCTTATAACTTAAAGAAATGGAATAAAGTAAGTTCATGTTCCAAATGGCCTAAAACGTTTTCATTAAATGTTTTTTATTTGAAAGAATAGAAACGGCATTTTTTTAATATATATTATAGTATCCTGACTTGAATACCATCAAGCAGGGAGCAGCTGAACTTATATGCATTCTTTTTGTCTCCCTGACTTTCTCTGTTTTGATCTTCAGTCTTTTAGTGTTGATCCCCAACAGAATAAAAACAAAAGCAAAATGCTTCACTTAATCTTGTTTCTCCAGCACGCTGATACCCATCACTTTTCATCCTTGGTTTTCTTCTACACTTACTGCTCTTCTTCCTCTGAAAATATTCAGTTCTTAACCGGTTGAACTCTCATTTCTGACAATCAACCCTGTATTATACTTTATCTGGTCCTTTAAATCTTTAATAATTTCTGAATTCAAAATTCAATTGTTTCTTTTGAATGTACATTTTATTCAATCTCTTTATCGAATGTAATGCCAATAACTATATATTTTTTAAAAACACTTGTTTTTTATGATTTTTTTCTTTCTTGTATTACTCTTTTATTCTGGAAACACTCCTGCTCTGTATATTTTTCTGTTTCTCTTATTCTGCCAGCTTCTAAAATATTGTCTCTCAGATAGACTTAAAATTTAGGGGGATTTTATTTTATTTTTTCCTGGGATCTAATACTGAGCACTATAATAAAAATGCACTTATGTTTTGATGAGCCATACATGAAAAGAGACTTAATTGCAGACTATTTTAGACAGCTTAACATTTTGCATAAATATCAGCATAAAAATTAACCCGAGACAGAAGAGAATGGAATGTTGTGTGTCACACTAGAGTCCAGTGCCTTCTGAGCATATTTTATTATTGCTGTACATTGTTGTGGAAGTCCTCCTCTTTCCACTCTTTTTCCCTAGTCATCTTTCTGTAATAATGCTGTTTCTTGTGAGCTGTACCCCTCAACCCTTCCCTTGGAAGCTGCTATATCCATTAAAGAAAGATGGAATCCCAGTCTCTTGACAACCTTTGTTCTAGATAAAGTTTGGAAAGAGATAGATGATTTAAAGAAATAACTTTTTAGTTTTAGTTAGAATTTTTAGGAACTATCTGGGACTAGGGCAGTCTTTCCTGCTAAGGAAACATTTTCAAAGTAATAGATGGTCTCAGGACAAAGATCAAAGAAATCCGGAATACTGCCAGCAAAACATGGCCTCTGGGAATCCAGAGTATGGCAGAAAAAGGCCTTTGTTAAGACCTCAGAAAGATATGAAGCAGTTTCCCAAATGCCTTTTAAGTTCAGCAAAAAAATTCTCTAAGAATCTAAGAGCATGCCCCATTGACTCTCTTGGCTAGACAACAATGCTTCTAAATTCTTAAAAGCATTGTTACTCCACTTCTTTACAGGGGTCTAAAAGAAGAAGACCTATCTTCAAGATAATTGTGGGTATGGATTCTGTCTAATGGAATGAAATATAAACCTACAGATAAGAAATTTAGAGCTAAGGACAATTATCATTAGGGATGGGGCCCTAATGAAGAAACTGGGAATACATGCCCAACTATTTTAGAATGTGAAGGACTGGTGATTGAATACTTGCTTTTCCCCTTCAAGTTTTGGGGTGTCTATTACAGTTATTGTATACCCAGATTACCATTGTATGTTAAATGTGTATGGGAAAGATTATCAGCCTCTTTTCTCCTAGAAACAAAAGAAACCATATTCAAGTAACTAAACCAAAGATGAACATCTCTACTGTGCTCTCTCTGAATTCTGCACCTGTGAATTCATGAAGATAAAATATGTTTTGTTGTATGCCACTAAAGTCTCAGCAGGTTTGTTATGCAGCAAGTGTTAAAGGCACTTGCGTATCTTCTCTCTTATTTTCAGATTTCCTCCATAATCATAGATTAAGAGGACAGGAAAAGGGAGAAGAAATCATTCTCAAAGGAAAGAAGTATGAAAAGGTCTTACAGCAGAATTCACTCAGCATTTCAAGACTTGGAAACAAGACCAGAAACAAACAAGGACCAATGAGGAAGAGAGTAAATAATATTTTTCTAGTGCACTTCAAATGTTGATGCTTTATATAACTCACCATTAATTAAATTAACAGCCCCGAGACATAGACATTAAGCTCCCCCATTACAGACAAGGTAATGTGGGTTTGTAGAAGTGGCAAAGCCAGGTTTCTAGTACAGACATATTTGACTATAAAGTTTTGACTATTTCACTTCACCAAAATATTAACATCCAGGCAGCAGCTTGCCGAAGACATCACTGAGTCTATGGGAATTCTGTGTCAGTAAGAAAACTGAACCTCCTAGAAAAAAAAAAAATCTCTTCTACCTGTCAACATAGAGAGGTAACCTTAGGGAGAAGTATCTTATGGATGACGAACCTGAAATCTTCTGCACCGTCAGAAATATGGTTCCCCGAGGACATCATACACAGAGGGTAGAAGCCAGAAATAATGGAAAGTCTCTGATTTTATTCTTGAGGTAGCAAAGTTGAATTGCTCAGGTTGTTGTTGTTGATTATCTCTTTATGTCTCAAATTTTAACTCAGTATTTATCAATGCCTTACCATAGAGTCTATTGTCATAATTATATTTCACGAGGGATCGGTTCTAAGAACCATAATTCATTATCTTCCTTTTAATCTTAAGATAACTAAAATCATTATTATACTATATTTTCTTATAATTGATGCAGGATTTTTGCTCCTTAGCTCAGCTAAAACCGGGATTCTTGTCGCATGAGCAGAAAAAGTTAGGCACACAGAAACATTAAAAGGTGAGGAGAGCAAAATTTATTAAAAGAAAGTTCTTAGTGAAAAAAGAGTCCTGCCAACAGGGTCTCACCTTCCAGATTGAATACCAGGTCACCACACACGAGTGCTGAAGAGACCACACTCCTTCCCAGTGCACAAGGTACCATCTTCGCAGTGTCTCACCCCACTCTCCCAGTGTGGAGGTGGGTCCCCCAGTTCGTGGTGGGCATGCCCTAACAAGGCCCTGGGTGGGTTCCCTCATCTAGACAAAAGCATCTGATGTAAACACTTGTGATGCAGGTCAGAGATTCTCCAGGGACCCTCCCCCTTAACTGTCTCCTACATGTATCTTTCCTCTCTCTAAAGAAGTACATCTAACTGCCATTAGAATAAGGATAGGAATGAGGACAAAGCCTGATCTTAGCTGCTTTCTGCTGACATGGGATACTGTTTTGGGAAAATGACAGTCAGATCTCCCTGAGAGGTCTCTCTAATGATTCCCAACAAAAGGGACTATCCTCCGAGGCTCTGGTTGCATGACCGTTTGGAATTTAATTGCCTGAAGGTGAGAAGAGACAAAATGGGTTATTAGAAAATATGTATCAAAAGAAGGAGGAGGGTTGGGACAGCTCATAAATCCCGAGGATTTTTACCAGTTTACACAGGGAGAGGGAGGGCAAAAGCCAAACTGGTAAAAAACAAAAACAAAAACAAAAAAAACACTACCATTTTTCCAGCATGTCAAGCTTCTGGGTTTCCTTCCTCCAAGCCCTTTCCTAAGCCAAATAGTTAAAGGTTTGGGAAAATAAACTTTTCCCAGTTTGGATGATGCATCCAAGGGGAGTGTCTCATGATACATAGACATAATTACCTCTCATTGAAGAGAGGACAGAGGAGAAAAAAGGAAAAAAAAAGGGTAATTTTTTCCCAAAGGAGTCCCAGGGTTTCAGGATGCATTTAAAATGGGTACAGATTGAAGTTGGGTGGCTACCTATCTATATGGAGGCAAGCAGGTATCCCAGATTCCCTTCCCTTCCTGACAAATAGCCCAGGTAAGTGAGGGAGAGAATGTGAGGTATCTCATTCTTTCCTCCATCCTTATATCCATGAATCCCAGCAACCGCAACAAGGTACTGCCCATGGGTGTCAAAATGACTTTCACCCATGTTAACAGGGGGCCCTAGCAGTTGGAAATATCCACTTTTACCCACATACACCTTATCTCCCCTGTTGTCAGTAGTCTTCAAATTCCCTTGACCTCATTTATGCCATGGATACTAGCATGAACTACTCACTGTATCTCCCTCACCTTTCTCTCTCCTCACCTCTTCTGTCTTTCTCAAGGTTTTCCAAGCCATCAGAAATTATCTTAGGACCTCATATGTATGCATTAAGTGTGGCAAGGCAAAATGAAGAAAAATAATTTTCCAGCAAAACGAGATCCAAGAAGGGAAAAATATAAAGGCCTTTTAAATATACCTACAACTTGGATATCCACTTTTAGTTAAGCTGAGAACTCTTTAAGAAAATAATTTTAAATCCTTTATTACCCAAATTTAGTCATGCAAAGTGGCTAATATTTCTGTTTTTTAGACTTTACTAGAGTCTCAGAGAAAAGAAAATACAAGGTGGTTCAATGCGGGGAAGAGAATCTACAAATGGCAAAGGTCTCACAGATATCAAACAAGAAAGAACTCATTCACTAAGCCAGAATTGAACCCCAGCAGCCATTGTAAAATGGTAGAGGCGAAAAAAAAAAAAAACACTTCCATGTGGTTACAGGTCACACTCTCAGAGATGTAAAACAAAATGAAGGCCTACAGCAAAGTTTGCTACTGACCATACAGAAAGCCATGCGAAGCACACCAAATTGGCTACAGCTGAAGACCAGCCGCACAAATTATTTTTCGAAATGAAAACTTTACAAAAAATATGAACAGTGGTAATTGTGGTCCCGGTCTAGTAAAACATCTTGTAAAAGGAAAAGAAGCGTCTTTCTTAATAGTTAATTTCTAACCTAGTGGAGAAAAGAAAAAAAAAAAATGAGAGTGCAGGACTGTGTTAACAGCTGACAAGGTGGAGAAAAGAAAAAAACAAAAAACAAAAAAAGAGCTTAAAGTGCAGAATTGGAAAGAACTTCTTCATATGTAAATGGATTATTTCAACAGGGAGAGAAACCTTTAATTGCTGTTTATTCCCTGGGGCTTGGACAGAGCTTGACCCCTTGGCCATGTGAGGCGGAGATACTGTGGAGGCATGGCTGATAACACCTGCAGACTGCTCTGTGGGACCTTTTGGCCATGTGCCCCAGTCCCAGCAGGGAGGGGATGTGAGAGGAGAGCTGCTGCTCACCTGTTAGTTTCAAAAAAAAAAAAAAAAAAAAGAAGAAGAAGAAGGAAAAGTCCATATAAAGGTTGGGTTGGACTGAGGCTGACATTCACAACCCCCAAGAGCAACTGGGTTGGAGGCACAATTTCCTCTACCCTCAGAAAATGTCCACAAACAGAAAGACTCAGAAATGAAAGGGAAAAAGACTTTTTGGTCTGCATCTTATGCACCTTTCCTCGTGTTCCCATAAAAGCTAACAAAATGATGCAGGATTTTTGCTCCTTAGCTCAGCAAAAACTCAGTTATTGTCCCATGGCCGGAAAAACATTGAGAAAACTGATATATGTCAGGTCTCTGAGCCTAAGCTAAGCTATCATATCCCCTGTAACCTGCACATATACATCCAGATGGCCTGAAGCAACTGAAGATCCACAAAAGAAGTGAAAATAGCCTTAACTGATGACATTCCACCGTTGTGATTTGTTCCTGCCCCACCCTAACTGATACAATATAGTCTCCCCCCCTCCCTTAAGAAGGTACTTTGTAATTTTCTCCCCTGCCTTTAAGAATGTACTTTGTATGCCTATCCCAAACCTATAAGAACTAATGATAATCCCACCACTCTTTGCTGACTCCTTTTTTGGACTCAGCCCGCCTGCACGCAGGTGAAATAAACAGCCCTGTTGCTCACACAAAGCCTGTTGGTGGTCTCTTCACATGGACACACATGACATTTGGTGCCAAAGACCCAGGACAGGAGGACTCTTTCGGGAGACCAGTCCCCTGTCCTTGTCCTCACTCTATGAGGAGATCCACCTAAGACCTCGGGTCCTCAGACCAACCAACCCAAGGAACATCTCACCAATTTCAAATTGGGTAAGCGGTCTTTTCACTCTTCTCTAGCCTCTCTTGCTACCCTTCAATCTTCCTCTCTTGCTATTCTTCAGTCTCCCTTTCCTTCCAATTCCAGTTCTTTTTCCTCTCTAGTAGAGACAAGGAGACACATTTTATCTGTGGACCCAAAACTCCGGCACCGGTCACGGACTCAGGAAGACAGTCTTCCCTTGGTGTTTAATCACTGCGAGGATGCCTGCCTGATTATTCACCTATGCTCCATTGGTGTCTGATCACTGCAGGGATGCAGTTAGACAAACCTAACTGACCCCATAAATCCTAAATCCTTTCCCCACTCCCCTTTCCATTCCCTAAAAAAAAACCCTGAAAGCTGCTCCCACACTAGCTCTTCCAACCTTTTTTATTACACACAGCCGAAGTGCTGGGCTGTGTGGTTGGAATTCTTGTACAAGAGCAGGGACCGTGCCCTGTAGTCTTTCTATCCAAACAACTTGACCTTACTGTTTTAGGCTGGACACCACATTATTCCGGATACCACACCTGACTCCCATGACTGTATCTCTCTGATCCACCTGACATTCATTCCATTTCCCCATATTTCCTTCTTTCCTGTTCCTCACCCTGATCACACTTGGTTTATTGATGGCAGTTCCTCCAGGCCTAATCGCCATTCACCAGCAAAGGCAGGCTATACTATAGTATCTTACACATCTATCATTGAGGCTACCACTCTACCGTCCTCCACTACCTCTCAGAAAGCCAAACTCATTGCCTTAACTCAGGCCTTCACTCTTGCAAAAGGACTACATGTCAATATTTATACTTACTCTAAATATGCCTTCCATATCCTACACCACCATGCTGTTATATGGGCTGAAAGAGGTTTCCTCACTATGCAAGGGTCCTCCATCATTAATGCCTCTTTAATAAAAACTCTTCTCAAGGCTGCTTTACTTCCAAAGGAAGCTGGAGTCTTTCACAGCAAGGGCCATCAAAAGGCATCAGATTCCATTGCTCAGGGCAACGCTTATGCTGATAAGGTAGCTAAAGAGGCAGCTAGTGTTCCAACTTCTGTCCCTCATGGCCAGTTTTTCTCCTTCTCGTTGATCACTACTATTTACTCACCCACCGAAGTTTCCACCTATCAATCCCTCTCCACTCAAGGCAGATGGTTCTTAGACCAAAAAAAAAAAAAAAAAAATCCTTCCAGTCTCAAAGGCCCATTCTATTATTCTATTCTGTCATCATTTCATAACCTCTTCCATGTAGGTTACAAGCCATTAGCACACCTCTTAAAACCTCTCATTTCCTTTCCATCATGAAAATCTATCCCCAAACCGCTCCTTTTGACTCCCTCTTGAAGTGGGTAAGTGATTTTTGCTGACAGGACACACTCCAATACTTTCACCCTAATGAAGTCCTATTCTCTACTTTAATACTCACTCTTATTCTCATTCCCATTCTTATGCCACCCTCTACCTCTCCCCAGCTATCTCTGCCATGCTATCAATCTCACTCACTCTCTCCTAGCCATTTCTAATCCTTCTTTCACAAACAATTGCTGACTTTGCATTTCTCTTTCCTTCAAAATCACCAAGGCCCCAATTTACTCGTTCCTAAAAAAAGAGGGACTCTGTATATTTTTAAATGAAGAGTGTTGTTTTTATCTAAGTCAATCTGGCCTGGCATATGACAACATAAAAAAAAAACAAACAAACAAACAAACAAACAAAAAACTCAAGGGTAGAGCCCAAAAACTCATCAACCAAGCAAATAATTATGTTGGACCCCCTTAGACACTGTTTAATTGGATGCCCTGGGTTCTCCCAATTCTTAGCCCTTTAATACCTATTTTTCTCCTTCTTTTATTCGGACCTTGTGTCTTCCATTTAATTTCTCAATTCATGCAAAACTGCATCCAGGTCATCACCAATAATTCTATATGACAAATGATCCTTCTAATACTCCCACTGTATCACCCCTTACCCCAAAATCTTTCCTCAGTTTAATCTCTTCCACTGTAGGTTCCCATGCCACCCCAATCCCGCCCAAAGTAGCCCTGAGAAACATCACCCATTATCTCTCCATACCACCCCCCAAAGTTTTCGCCCTCCCAACACTTCATCACTATTTGGTTTGTTTTTCTTATTAATATAAGAAGACAGGAATGTCAGGTCTCTGAGCCCAAATTAAGCCATCATATCCCCATGACTTGTACATATACATCCAGATGGTCTGAAGCAACTGAAGATCCACAAATGAAGTGAAAATAGCCTTAATTGATGACATTCCACCATTGTGATTTGTTTCTATCCCACTGTAACTGATACCATATAGTCTCCCTGACCCTTAAGAAGGTACTTTGTAATATTCTCCCCACCCTTGAGAATGCACTTTGTACACCTATTCCAAACCCATAAGAACTAATGATAATCCCACCACTCTTTGCTGAACTCCTAATTTGGACTCAGCCCACCTGCATGCAGGTGAAATAAACAGCCTTGTTGCTCACACAAAGCCCGTTGGTGGTCTCTTCACACTAACGCATGTGACAATATGGTTTGACTGTTACCCCACCCAAATCTCATGTTGAATTGTAGCTCTCATAATTCCCATGTGTTGTGGAAGGGTCTTGGTGGGAGATAATTGAATCATGGGGGCAGTTTTTCCCATACTGTTCTCCTGATAATGAGTAAGTCTCATGAGATCTGGTGATTTTATAAGACGTTCCCCCTTTCATTTGGCTCTCATTCTGTCTTGCCTGCAACCATGTAAGATATACTTTTCACTTTCTGCCATGATCGTGAGGCCTCCCCAGCCACATGGAACTGTAAGTCCATTAAACCTCTTTTTCTTTATAAATTATCCAGTCTTTGGTATGTCTTTACCAGCAGCATGAAAATGATCTAATCAAGTAAATTGGCACTGCAGAGTGGGGAGCTTCTCTGAGACACCTTAAAATGTGGAAGCAACTTTGGAACTGGGTAACAAACAGACGGAGGTTGGAAAAGTCTTGAGGTCTCAGAAGAATACAGAATAACATGGGAAAGTTTAGAACTTCCTAGAGATTTTTTGAATGGATTTGACCAAAGTGCTGATGATGATATGGACAATAAAATTCAGGCCGAGGTGGTTTCAGATGGAGATGAGAAACCTATTGGAAAGTGCAGTAAAGGTGAGTCTTACTGTGTTTTAGCAAAGAGACTGGAGGCATTTATCCCCTGCCCTAGAGATGGTGGAACTTTGAACTGGAGAGAGATGATGTAAGGTTTTGGTGAAAGAAATTTCTAAGCAACAAAGCATTCAAGACATGACTTTGGTGCTGTCAAAAGCATTCACTTTTATAATTCAGAAAATTTGCAGCCTGACAGTGCAATGGAAAAGAAGATCCCATTTTCTGAGAAGAAATTCAAGCTGGCTGTAGAAATTTGCGAAAGTAACAGGGAGCCAAATGTTAATTGCCAAGACAATGGGGAAAATGTCTCTAGGGCATGTCGGAGACCTTGGGGCAGTCCCTCCCATCACAGGCTCAGAGGCCTAGGAGGAAAAAGTGGTTTCCTGGATCGGGCCCAGGACCTTCCTGCTATGTGCAGCCTAGGGACTTGGTGCCCTATGTCCCAGCCACTCTAGCCATGGCTTAAAGGGACCAAGGTAAGGCTTGGGCCATGACTTCAGAGGGTGCAAGCCCCAAGCCTTGGCAGCTTCCATGTGGTGTTGAGCCTGTGGGTGCACAGAAGTAAAAAATGGAGGTTTTGGAACCTCCACCTAGATTTCAGAGGATGTATGGAAGACCTGGATTTTCAGGCAGAGGTTTGCTGAAGGGACTGAGTCCTCATGGAGAACCTCTGCTAGGGCAGTGCAGAAGGGAAATGTGGGGTTGAAGTCCTCATACAGAGTCCTTACTGGAGCACTGCATAGCGGAGCCATGAGAAGAGGCCCACTGTCCTCCAGAGCCCAGAATGGTAGATCCACCTACAGCTTACACCATGCACCCAGAAATGCCACAGACACTCATGCCAGCCTATGAAGGCTGCAGATATGGGAGCTGTATCCTGTAAAGCCACAGGGGCAGAGCTGTTCAAGGCCATGGGAACCTACCTCTTGATCAGCACAGCTTGAATGTGAGACGTGGAGTCAAAGGAGATCATTTTGGAGCTTTAAGATATGACTGCTCTGATTGATTCTGGACTTGTGTGAGACCTGTAATCCCTTTGCTTTGACCAATTTTATTCATTTGGAATGACCATATTTACCCACTGTCTCTACCCCCATTGTATCTAGAAAGTAGCTAACTTGCTTTTGATTTTACAGGCGCATAAGCAGGAGGGACTTGCCTTATCTCAGGTGAGGATTTTTAGACTTTTTAGATAATGATGAAATGAGTTAAGAATTTGGGTGACTGTTGGGGTGGCATGATTGGTTTTGATATGTGAAGATGTGATATTTTGGAAGGGCCGGGGCAGAATGACATGGTTTGGCTGTGTCCGCACCCGAATCTCATTTCAAATTGTAGCTCCCGTAATTCCCACATGTTGTGGGGGGTACCCAGTTGAAGATAATTGAATCATTGGGGTGGTTTTTCCCATACTGTTCTCATCGTAGTTAATAAGTGTCATGAGATCTAGTGGTTTTTACAAGGATTTTCCCCTTCTGCTTGGCTCTCATTCTCTCTTGCTTGCCACCATGTAAGATGTGCCTTTTGCTTTCTACCATGACTGTGAGGCCTCCCCAACCATATTAAACCGTGAGTCCATTAAAATTCTTTTTCTTTACAAATTACCGATTCTCAGGTATATCTTTATCAACAGTGTGAAAATGGACTAATACACATACAGACTTGTTGAAAGGTTAGGAGGGCAAAATTTATTAAAAGATAGCACTCATTGAAAAAAAAGGAGTCCTACCAACAGTCTCCCACCTCACAGATTGAATACCAGGCCACCACACAAGCTGAGGAGACCAGGTTCCTCCCTGCTGCATGAGGCACAAACTTCCTAGTGACTCTACCTCATTCTCCCAGGGTATAGCAGGCCCCCTTGTTTATTGAAGACATTCCCAAACAAGGGCCTGGGCAGGTTCCCTCATTTGCACAAATGCATTTGATGTAAACACTTGTGGGTTAGGTCAGAGGTTCTCTGGAGACCCTCCCTCATCTGCTTTCTGAATATATCATAATCACAATTATATTTCCTTTTATTATAAAGTATGAAACATTTGCAAAGAATATGAGTAGTGATATGTTTCAGTAGTGTATTTGTAGTGGTATGAAGCATTATGATAATAATATTCATAGACACAAATCCATTTTTTTGACAATAAAATAAATTGCTGTCTTCATTGATAAATATATTACTTTATTTTGAAATTTTTAAACATGTAAAATGACCAGGGAAAATTAAACAAATTTTCTTTGAAAATATAACAAACCTGTAAGTTTTATAAATACCATTAAAATAACATGAAGATGTTTAAATGACTCCTTTATGTGCTCCCAGTCAGAGGCAAAAGACCATATTGAGAGATGATTTGTCAGAATTTTTCTTAGCTTTCTGTGGTACCTACTTTATCAAAGCTGTAAAACAGGATTTCGTCATTGATTTTCACTGTTGTTGCAGGTTGAATCCACTGGGAAGAGTCTTTCAGCAAAGAGTGTTATACTTATTATTATGTTTATGTGAGAGTACTCCTGGCACCAGCTCTGGTTTGGAGCATGGTGGAGGGAGACTGGGCTAAGTGAGAAGTCTAGTTGTTGTTCAGTCACCAGTAACACTCTCAGTTGACCCTACAGAAAGCTCAAGAGCTAAAACAGCTCATTAGAAGCATTCCAAGTACACTGCAATTAAAATAAGGCCTTTATCCTCTTGTATCTGTCTCTCCATAGATGTGAGCCATCCCCAATACGGTGATCCCATGTAAACCATCTTGCTGAACTTGAGGCAGTCTCTGTGGCCAACTGAAAGCTATTTGTCAACTGCAAGGCCAGAACATAAGGCAATGTGATTTTCTTCAAAGGGTGTGCTGAATGGTCTATTTCTGTGCAAGAAAACTTATTTCACCTTGATGTAGAAGAGGAACTGAGAGAAGTGATTTGAATAAAGTTGTAAAGATATCAAGCTACAGAATCTGAGATAAAGGAATATTCTTCTAACTCTTTAAATCTCTCTCAAGGCATGGTAACTTACTCAAGATGAAGACAGGTTCAGGCCCACAAAATTATTTGTAATAATGCAAAGCAAATTTGTCTTCTGGCTTTGCTTAGAAACATTCTGTATGTCTTAGTTTCCCAGTTTTAAACTAAAAATATATCTTTAATTTCCATTTTTTTTCAGGGGTTTCCAGATAGTTTGATTAGTTTTTTTTAGGCAATAAATCTCTGATTCTGGAGCTATTACAAATTCCTAAACTTAAAAGAGATTTTGTCATGCTGGGACTATTCACATTGAAATAATCACAGAAAAGTCAGCTGTAAGAGTTATATAAGTATGATTACCATACAGAGCCTTAAATATAAAGCAACTGAAATAAGAGAATCTTTGAAACTGATTTAAGGGTATCCAAGCTGTCAATGGAGATATGACCTTTTTGTGCAGAGTGAATGGCAGGTAATAATGATCTCAAAATTTAATTATATAATGACCCATAGTCAAAGCCCTTGTTACAAAGGATCTGAAATGATACATTGGGGTATTTCAAGAATGTGATGGCCTGCACCATTTGACTTTAACAGTCATCCCAGGGTATATAATGATAATTTTAAAAATATATATTGCCCCACAGTCATTAAGTGATCCTTTAAGTGAATGAAAATCCTAAATCAAAATCTTGATAGTAGCCAGCTTTCTTATGAAATGATTGTATTTTATATGGTGTTAGTTAATGCTAATAAAAATTAATACCGTTGAGTATTTTGAAAGTCAATAACATTTTCCTCTATTGTTAATGGGGTTTCAGGAGATATTCATTGGGACATCAGGAGTTGGAAGATTACAACAAAGTTGATTGGAAGAGTCCATATACAAAACATTTTTAAGAATAAGAGATTTATTTAATTTTATTTTAAAAAGCCAGGTGAGCTTTTTTTTCTTACATATCATAATTTAAGCCAACAAAAAATATGAGAGGCTGGGCACTATAGCTCATGTCTGTAATTTCAACACTTTAGGAAGCCAAGGCGGGCAGATCACAAGATCAAGAGATCAAGAACATCCTGGCTAACACGGCAAAACCCCGTCTCTACTAAACACACACACACACACACACACACACAAATAGCTGGGTGTGATGGCACGCTCCCAGCTATTCAGAAGGCTGAGGCAGGAGAATCTCTTGAATCCGGGAGGCAGAGGCTGCAGTGAGCTGAGATCGCACCACTGCACTCCAGCCTGGGTGATAGAGTGAGACTCTGTCTCAAAAACAAAACAAAACAAAACAAAACAAACAAACAAACAAACAAAATATATATATATATATAATCTATATATACATATATAGACATACATATATACACACATATATATGAGATAAAATTATTATAGAGGCATCTTCATGTGCATTTTAGCTGTTTGAATTGCATTTATTTTATAGTGCTGGAAATGTCACTCTATAATCATCTTCAATTACTGGTATGTATGTCTTGTCAACATTTTTAAAGAAGTCACTGAAATAAGCACATCTATTGAGAATTTACAACACTTTACATGTTTATATGACATGAAGAGGGGGCAGTTACTCTGTTATAGAAAGGCATTATTTCCTCCTCCCCTCAATATACAATACCCAAAAACAAATCAGTGGGAATTTTATTGAATAAAGGATTAGCTTAATGTAGATGCCTGAGTCTTAATTGCTGCTTGAACATTTGTTTTACATGTAAAGTTAAAGCTGAATTCCATATAAAATTGGAAGCAGAATTCCATGGCAAATTTGGAGTTGGCAGGGAGAAATGAGCTTCTGAATCTAGCTTAAACTTCAGTGCTCCTAATTATAATTCTAAACTAAACTATCAAATGGGAGTATGGAAATATTTTTTAAAATAAATAAATTAAAAATCATGTGATCATATTTCACAAGGTATTCATAATAGTTTATATAGAGCAGGTTAAAACACTGTGGTATATAAATTTTGTGAGACAAACAGACTAAGACAAACAGACATTATAATGTAAAGGCTTCTTTATGTATAACATGAAAAATTTTAAAGTTTGAAATTAACTTCATTTCTAAATTTTTTTGGTAAATGTTTTTAAAGGACTAATATCATGCTAGATTATTGTTATTAGTGAATTTTTAATTTCTAAGCATGCACAGGATAGGATAGCATAAGAAGCTCTCACTCATCCTTCAGAAAGCTTCAGTAGTTATTATTATTTTGCTATTCTTGTCTCATCTATTATCTCACACATATTCTCTCTCTCTCTCTCTCTGTTTCTTCTTCCCCATCTGTTGGCTGTTACTGTCTAGCATATCTTAAAATAAATGCAACTCTAAACAAAAAATTTTATTTTTTATATAAACACCATTCAACTAGTATAGCAAACTTAGCAATCCTTCCTTAATATAATCTATTGTTTCCAAGTTCCCTTGATTGTCCTAAATATGAATTTTTAGAATTGTTTAGTACAAATAAGTATTCCAAAAATGTCTTCACATAGCATTTGATTGATATGTTTCATAAGTCTTTTCAAACTATAACTATTATCTCATTACTCTCTTTTTTCCATTGTAACATATATGATGAAAGAGAAACCCAGTCGTTTATCCTCTGAAATGTTTTATATTTTAGGCTGGGCATCATGGGTCATGCCTGTGATCCCAGCACTTTAGGAAGCTGAGGAGGGCAGGTTATTTAAACTCAATAGTTGGAGACCAGTCTGGGCAACATGGCAAAAGCCTATATCTACAAAAAAATAAAATAAAATAAAAAATAAATTAGCTGTGTTGATTGTACACACTTGTAATCCTAGCTTTGTGGGCAAGTGAGGCGGGAGGATCGCTTGAGCCTAGCAGGTCAAGGGCGCAATAACATATGATGACACCTCTACACTATAGCCTGAGCAACAAAGTGAGAGCTTGTATCGTGATCGAGACCATCCTGGCTAACACGGTGAAACCCCGTCACTACAAAAAAATACAAAAAAACTAGCCAGGCGAGGTGGCGGGCGCCTGTAGTCCCAGCTACTCGGGAGGCTGAGGCAGGAGAATGGTGTAAACCCGGCAGGCGGAGCTTACAGTGAGCTGTGATCCGGTCACTGCACTCCAGCCTGGGCGACAGAGCGAGACTCCGTCTAAAAAAAAAAAAAAAAATTAAAAAAAAAAAAAAAATAATAATAATAAAAAACAAATAAAGTTTTGTCTTGTCTATTTTTGGTTGAGTTGATTGCATCTTCGTACTATTTGCTCTGTTGTCTTATGTATTCCCTGTAAATCAATCATTTGACTCAGAGGCTTACTGACTTAGGTGTTATTTTGTACTTTAGTCACTTGTAGAAATAGTCACAGTCTCAGGGCAGTTACTTATCCAGAGACATATAATGCCTAAGTGCCCTACTCTTGTTGTAGCTTTTGTAGTTTGGTGAGAGGTAGGGAATGGCACCCGGTAGGTTTTCCTTTTTCTCCCTCATTGTGGGAGGTAGGGTTACAGTGTTACAGGATTCATTCAGTGCCACTTCATCAGCTGGAAATCTCTTTGGCTGCTGTGACCTCTGCCTGGGAACTTGCTTGGGGCAACCAGGCTCACTCCACCCACTCAGCCTGGCAGGCTGCTCTCTGCTTGTACCATGGCCCAGATCTTGCAACCACTGTGGGATCTGTGCTTACCCCACAGCTGAACCAGGCATGCCATGAGTGGCTTCCATGTTGGGCACTGACATCTAGACAGTTACTTCAGATTGGTGATGCCTAAAAACTCAGAGATGCCACCCACCATAGAGCCCCCAGGGGTTTTATAGCTCTTTTCTGGGGAGTCTCAAGGTCTGAGCCCCCAAGAAATGTTACAGCTCTCTCTTATTCCTGTCTGCAGTTCAGTGAAAAAGGGCATGATACAGCTCATTCTTGTCACCTGAAGCTTCATGAGTTCCAGGTTCTTGTCCCATAACCAAGAGGACAAAGGTGTGTGGACATCAGAGAGTGAGTAGGGCAGATAATAATTTTATTGGTGACAGAAGGAAAGCTTTCAGTGGAGAGGGGACTCAAGAGCGGGTAGTTTTCTGTGTCACAGAGGGCCCAAAGCAGGTTGCAGTTTGTGAGGCTGAGTCTGGGGATTTTATGGGTTCAGAATGGGGGAGTGTGTGCTGGTTGGTTCATGAGTGGACCTGAAGAAAGCATCTTTTGATTGGATAAAAGACATTGAGGAAGTTCTCACTCTGGTTGAGGACTCTACTGGAACTGACAGCTCAGTTTTCAGAATTTGAACTGTCTTTGTCTTGAAGGTTGGGTTTCACTGGGGACCCGCCCCTGTGTGCCTAGGAATTTGTCTGTCTCCTGTAACTATTACTCTTAATAGACGATCAGTGGCTTCCCATGTTATTTGATTCAATCCATCCATTATAAAATTCCCCATCGATTTTTCACCTAATCATTTTGGTAGAGATTGATGAATGTTTCCTAGACTCATTATTTATTTAGGAAATATAAACTAGTGAGGTTTGTTTTGCATAATTTTTCCACATCTTTTAGCTATAATTGTTTTAAAAAGTGGAAATTTCCTTCATTGGCACATTTGGTCATTAAGATAAAATATTTACAGAAAATCTTGGATAAATAATTGGTACTCCTCCATCCTTTTAAATCAGTTTTCAGAGCAATGATTACTTGCCCAAGCAGTGGTATGACCAGTGAGATTATTGATTTTTTTTTTAGTTATTTTGAAATGGGGTCTCACTTTATTGCCTAGGATCCTAAGTCCAAGGGATCCTCTTGCACCAGCCTCTGGAGTGGCTGGAATCATAGGCAGTAACTGCCATGCCTGGTGTGATGGTTAATACTGAGTGTCAATTTAATTGGATTAAAAGATGCAAACTATTGTTCCTGGATGTGTCTGTGATGGTGTTGCCAAGGAAGATTAACATTTGAGTCAGTGGACTGGGAAAGGCAGACCTACCCTCAATCTGGGTGGACACTATCTAATCAGCTGCCAGTGCAACCATAATAAAAGCAGGCAGAAGAATGTTGGAAAGACTACACTGGTTTAATCTACCAGCCTACATATTTCTGCTGTACTGTGTGCTTCCTGCCTTCGAACATCAGACTCCAGGTTCTTTAGCTTCATGACGAACTGGCTTTCTTGCTGGTCAGCCTGCAGATGCTCTATCGTGGGACCTCACCTTTGATCATGTGAGTTAATACTCCTTAGTAAATTCCCCTTTATATATACATCTATCCTATTAGTTCTTTCCTCTAGAGAACACTGACTAGTACACCTGTCAATATTTTTAAAATATTATTTTGAAATTTTGCACTTTAGCAGTGATCGCCATCCTGCCCTCATGAATTAGCAAACTCCAACGCTGTTACTCCTGTAATCCTCATTTTTCTTTTAATGGTAATTCTCTTAGGTTTCCCACTGGATTTAAGTGAAACATTATGTTTCACTGCGTTTTGAGAGTTTTGAGTGGTAAGAAACCATTGGGGAAGCTCAGACATATTTATGATTAGTTGTCTTCTGACTAACCAAAAGACATTCTGAATGACTAACGGATTACAGTCTTTAATCTTGGAGATCATCACCCAGGTTAACAGATAGAATACTGCAAATACAGATACAAATACAGATTAGAAAAATACAGTCCTAGCTAAAAATTTGTAGATATGGTGAATACTATTTGAAAGTGTTAATATAATCAATAACAAAATAAAATAATGTGAATGCTATAAATTCCTCTCATGTAGTAGTACATTGAATGGCATCATCTACATGTATAGCAAGTTTTAATTAACTCATGTAGAATGAATCTAAGATCAACTTACATGTTCTTTCCTTAAACATATATTGCTACTGAAATAAATCAAATGCTGAAAATTCAAATTAGTTTATTCTTCTATCTTTTAAATATATCTATATATACATATGTATGGCTTATATTTGAATATCTCTAGAGTTTGTTCATAGAGCTTGAATATGTTAGTATATTTCAGAAAACTAGAATAATTATCTTTTGGAACAACTAAAGGCTATAGGTAGGTTATAATTTATAGCATTTTGTTATCAAGATCATTCCAAATTATCTTATCTTTCCTATGTTTGAGTGCAGGATTTCCTATAGCACTATATACCATAAATGCCAAAGGATTAATGTACTTTACTCAGCATTTTATTTCCCTTATTCACATTTTAAGATTTAGTTTGAAATACGAATTTATTCTCTTTCCTCCATCCACAGTGATTAGCACTTTGCACACTCTTTGCTACTTCGTTAAAATATTCACCAACACTTCTTGCTTCCTCAGGGACCAAGTGCAATGAGAAAGAGGACACTGTCATCAACTGAAAGCTACTAAAATATACACACATTTCTATTGGTATTTCTTGCTGCATTTCATATTTTGACATTGAGAGCCCTTCTGGAAAAAATACTGAGATGCCAGAGGTATATCTGGATAACTTGAAAAGAAAATTATAGCTTGATTGTATACTTGTACCAGTTCTATAATGATAACAAAACAAAAGGAGCAACTTTAGTAACTGATATTCCCAAAATCTGACCCTGTCTTTTACCATCAAGACAGTTTTTAAAAGATTCAAAAACTTCTCTTTGATTTAATAAAAGATATGCAAGAAAAAGTTACTAATGCTACAGAGTATTTAAAAATAAATTAATCATTTCATCTCCACCTCAAAAAAAAAAAAAATTCCTAAAGTCTCTTTTAACACTAAGGTTTTCTTTTCCTATTTATTTTAGCTTTTGTGTATTAGAATTCTATCTACTCCAAATTACATCAAATGTGGCAAATCAATGTCAATATTGATCTGAAATCTTTCTCAAGTGACATATACCACCACACAATAAAAGGAATTATTTTTCTTCTGATAACACAGAAAATGGGAATGCTTATCCTTTTATCCTATCTCAAATTTTATTTACTACTTTATTTCTTACAATATTTTTTGTTAAGCACTATAAAATAATGTGCTCATGATACTTCCTTTTTCCTTAACTTTGAAAATAAATGCAGAATTTCCCGTTGATGAGTATTCTTTCATTCTTATGGTCATCCTAAATCATCCTGGTTAGCAAAAATACACCTTAGACAAATGAATTTAATAATAGTTACAAAAGTTACTGTAGTCCCTATTTTTGTATTAAATCAATGGCACATTACTATTATAACAAATTTTATATTTTTGAATCAGTATAGAATATAACATTTTTATATCTTTGGCTAGGAAATGTAATGCCACTTTCAGCATATACACAGAAAATATGTGAAGACTCACACAGATGGAAACACACACACATGCACAGACAAATTCATATCTAGCTGACACTCTAGTTTTATACAAAGTTTATCTATTTTGGTTTTAGCTTTCAGCACAAAATACTTACCTCATTGCATATTGACCCTTGGCTTTTGTTCATACAAAAAATATTTTCAATTCATCTTTGAAGAATTTTGAAATCTCCTTTTATGAGTCTTCTTTAATGTTGTGCCAAACAGAATGCCAAGAATGTTAATGATATTGCTATATTTTCCATAATTGAAAAATGACAAATTATCCTGTCTAACGGCTGAGCTTGTAATCTATAATCAGTCTACTTCATTGCTAAAAATGACAATGGCAAACAATAGGCTCTGTTTTATTACCTAGTTCATTTTATTAAATTACCTTAAAATTAATATTGAGTAATATTTTTATAATGTTAAATGCTGAGATTTATTATTTCCTTTTATGTGGGTAATTTAATGTAGTACACAATATATTATGTATGTGTAAGTTAATCAGCAGTGTTTATCTTCTTTAGCGATGTACTTATTAATCAAAAGTGAAAACAATTATTTATATTATATGAATTTTCTAATAAAGCATTCAGGTCAAAATTTTTATTTAAGTTAGTTGAGGGATTACTAGAAGTTACACAAAATAAAATCCTTTGTTCTTAATGTACTTTTACTACATTTTTGAAGAGGAAAAATCACCTATAAGAGACACATTTTCAATGACAATTAAATAATACAACTACAAAGTGTTGATTTGGGATACAATTTAAAACCTTTAACTTTTAATAGAGTAGATCTATGAGGACGGATTGTTGTGTGACAGCTTATTCCAGCATATCCTCAAGTCCCTTTGGAGTCACTGAAACACGGATCTAGCACATGGCTAAAACAGTGCTAGGTCCAACTCCAAATCAAACTCACAACTTTGTGAATGCTACCAAAATATACTGTTTAATACTTATGAAGAGTTGGAAGAAAGCTAACCTGAGGTAATGCATATCTTGATGGCAGCAAGATTACATTCCAGGCAACTATAATTAGGTTAATTTGGCTAAAAAATGCATTCTCATTTTGAAGCTCTTACATTTGATTATGTTGAAATTTCAACTGTATTATATTGTTTTATTTTTTAGACAATAGTTTTCTATTAGATATTTCTATGTTAGGTAATTTTGAAAACAACTTGTTATACAATCACATACATCACCATTATTGAAATATGAATACCAAAAAAAATGATTTGTAAGTATTTTTTACTTAATGAAGTAATAAAATACATTATCTAGACTACTAAACTAACATAATTAGCTTTAAAAACTCACACAAATGTATATCTTCCAAGCAGATTTTATGTTTTATGGAAAATCTTTAAAGTAAATTGTTCAATTCAGATTTTTATACATTTTATACTGATATATTTAAGTAGGTTAAGATTAAGTGGCTCATATCAGCAAACAGCAAATACTTATTCCTATTAGTGTATACTGACTTACCACAAATATTTACACTGCTTTTATTAAAATAATTTCATCAAAAGGACTAAATATTATGTAAAAAGCAACTTTTATTACTATGCAATACAGTTTACCATAAACAATAAATTATAAAATGTCAAAACATCTTGTTCCAGACAATTTTTAATAAATTAAAATTAAATAGTGAAATACAAACTTTCAATGTTTAAAGTTTTTTTTTTTTTTTGAGTTTTTTTTTTTTTTTTTTTTTTTTTTTTTTTTTTATAGACTGAGTTTTGCTCTCGTTGCCCAGGCTGGAGTGCATTGGCGTGATCTCAGCTCACTGCAACCTCCACCTCCTGGGTCCAAGCTATTCTCCTACCTCAGCCTCCCAAGTAGCCTGGGTTACAGGTGCCCGCCACTATACCCAGCACATTTTTTGTATTTTTAGTAGAGACGAGGTTTCGACATGTTGGCCAGGCTGGTCTAGAACTCCTGACCTCAGGTAATCCAATACACTCATGAACCTTGCAATCATTACTTCAAATAATATGTGGAATTTCCTGTCACTCCAGGAAGTTATCTCAGCTTCTTTCTAGTAGACTCCTCCCAATTCTTGGCAATATGCAACCACCAATCTGCTTTCAGTCATGATAGATAAGTTATGCTTGTTTTAGAATTGTATATTATGAAATCATGCAATATATACTATCTTTGGTTTGCCTTCTTTTTTTCAACACAATAAAATTGAGATTCCAAATATGTTTTTACTGTATCAGCAAACTTCTCCCCTTTTGTTATTAATATTTTATTGTAGGGATATAACACAATGTGTTCATTATTTGATGGACATTTGGATGGTTTCTAGTTTGGGGCAAATAATTATGAATTTACCCATCTATTGTGGATTGTAAATTTTCATTTTTCTTGGTAAATATTGTGTAATTGCTAGAAGATAGATTAAATGAGTATTTTACTTTTTAAAATGTGCAAAATAATATTCCAATGTGTTTGTACTATTTTACACTTCTATAACAACGAAGGTAAATTCCAGCTCCTCCGCATCTTGGCCAATATTATATATTGTCAGGCTATTTAATTTCAGCATTTTAGTGCATGTGAAAAGAATTCTTTTTGTAATTTGTCTTTCTCAGAGATTAATGATTTTGAGTATCTTTTCTCTTTTTCTTTTTTTTTTTTTTAGACAGAGCCTTGCTCTGTCACCCAGGTTTGAGTACAGTGGCATAATCTCGGCTCACTGCAAGCTCCGCCTTCCAAGTTTAAGCAATTCTCCTGCTCAGCCTCCTTAGTAGCTGGGACTACAGGCATGTACCACCAAGTCCCGTTAATTTTTTTTTTTTTTTTTTTTATTTTCAGTAGAGATGCGGTTTCACCGTATTAGCCAGGATATTCTCGATCTCCTGACCTCGTGACCCACCCTCTTTGGCCTCCCAAAGTGCTGGGATTACAGGAGTGAGCCACCGCGCCTAGCCTTGAACATCTTTTCAATGCTCAAGGTGCCTTTTTTGTGTGTGAAATATTCCTTTAAATATTTTGCCTATATTTTATAGAACTTTTAAATTTATTATTGATTTGTATATATTTCTTATATAATATGGGCACAGATTTGTATACTTTCTACTAGTGTGGGGCTGCTTTTAAAAAAAAAAATTTGTTTAGGAATATGATATGACATAATACAATAAGAGAATGTAATGTAAATACAATACAATAGACAGGTTTTATGTGTCCAGTTCAATGGCTTCTGAGTATTGTATACACAGTGTAATCAACACATAGGATGAGAGAGTGTTTCTATTATCTAGAAAACAAGTGTCTCTTGTGCACTTTTCTAGTCCATTTGCATTTTCACAGGCAGCCTCATTATTATTCCTATAATAATAAATTATACTCTTTTATCATTTTATATAAATAAAATTATATAGTATATTTGTTTTTAGGTCATCTTGTTTCAAATTAACATAATGTTGATGAAATTGTGATGAAACATTTTTTTCTATATTCTTTGGGGGTGTGGTAAGTATAACATATTAACAATACATTAGTATAGAATAATTTCTATACTAATAAAAAAGAAAATACTGAAAGAAGGCAGGAGAGTAAAACAAATGAAGCATAGAAAGAAACCGTGTAAATCAGAAGTGTAAATTATAATGGTAGAAATAAATTCAAATGTAGTTGCAGTTACAAGCAATGCATAGAAACAATTATCTCTACTTAAACATAGACATTGTGAAATTAGGTTGAATATATACACTATAATTCTTTGCAATGTATCTCAGGGCATGGAAAAGTCAACAGTAAATGTGTGGCAAAGTAACTAGGATAAATAATAATAAAGAGAGCTTATGAAATTAAAAGAGAATGTCCTATTTCTATGTAGCTAGTGTATAAATCACTCGTTTATAAGGAAAACAAATAGGAAACCAATAAACCCCCCAAAACTCAAACAAAAACAATCATATAACAAGAAACGTAAAATACATAGCAAATAAACAAAATAAAATAATGAAAAACCAAACAAGTAGTATGAACCATATCAGTTATAACAAATTATATCAGTATTTTACTTCTATTAAAATGGAAAGAAAATTAGGATTCATTGAAATAATTAATAATAATAGAACAATACGGCCGGACGTGGTGTCTCACGCCTGTAATCCCAGCACTTTGGGAGGCCGAGGCGGGTGGATCACGAGGTCAGCAGATCGAGACCATCCTGGTTAACATGGTGAAACCCTGTCTCTACTAAAAATACAAAAAATTAGCCGGGCGTGGTGGCGGGCGCCTGTAGTCCCAGCTACTCGGGAGGCTAAGGTAGGAGAATGGTGTGAACCCGGCAGGCAGAGTTTACAGTGAGCCGAGATCGCGCCACTGCACTCCAGTCTGGGAGACACAGCAAGACTCCTTCTCAAAAATAAATAAATAAATAAAAATAAATAATAATAATAATAAAACAATACAAATTATTTGCTACTCCCTAAAACATATCTAAAACAAATTGATAAAGATGTTTTAAGGCATAAGAATGGGCAAATATGTAAAAAGAAAATAAGTAAAATTAAAGGTTGGACTCTATTAATTTAAGAAAAAAGTATTAGGGCCAAAAGCATTCAAAGTTACAGAAAACATCCTCTCATATGGATGCAAGATACTATGCACAATGAAAATATCATAGTTATAAAATTTTATGAACCAAGTAACAGAGCATAAAAGTATATTAGGCAGCAGTGTTAGAAAGTCAGACACATATACAAAGTACACAAATGTACTGGATTTTAACACATATTATCTGTCCATGAAACATCAAATAGTACGAAAATAGAATCATACAACATTTGTACTATATATAACACCGAGATGTTACAGGAGACAAAGCTGAAGAACTGTGATGTAAATTTCCTTCTTTTCTTCTTTTTTCTTGCTTTTCTTTTCTTTTTGTTTTTTGTTTCCCCTTTTATTTGTTTGTTTATTTTCTCAAGGCATATATTCACTTACTTTAGAAGCATACTTTTGAGAATATGTGAGGTGGGAAATTAAAAATAAAGAGAATGACTTTTTAGTTACTCAAAATATTTTTTTCCATTCGCTGTAAATAAGACAATGGTGATACAATTAAGCTTAACTTATATGCTTCACTATGCTATGCTATGCTAATATGTGTATTTATGAAGAAAATTTAATGTAACATTATCAAGATTACATCCTTCTAAAGTTAGAAATATCTTAGCTCCACAAAATAGGAAGTTAGGTGACAAATGCTTTAAAATTTTTGCTATTCTTATTGTGATATGTGTGCAGGTGTATTTTTTTTCTCAAAGCTCTCTTAATTTGAGAAAATGCCATAAAAGAAGAGTTGGTCTTTTTTTCCTAATTCATATTGAATAACATACTATGAAAAGCTATTTTTAAGTGCTCAAGTAAACTCATGTTTGCTTGTTTATTCATGTGTTTTTCTTTTTTTTTTTTTTCAGAATTATTTGGGAATGAATCTATACAAATTCTCTCTCTCTCTCTTTTTTTTTTTGAGACGAAGTCTCACTCTGTTGCCCAAGCTGGAGTTCAGTGGCGCAATCTTGGCTCACTGCAACCTCTGCCTCCTGGGTTCAAGTCATTCTCCTGCCTCAGCCTCCTGGGTAACTGGGATTACAGGCACGCACCACCAAGCCTAGCTAATTTTTGTATTTTTAGTAGCGATGGGTTTCACTGTGTTGGTCAGGCTGGTCTCAAACTCCTGCCCTCATGATCTGCCCACCTTGGCCTCCCAAAATGCTGGGATTAGAGGTGTGAGCCACCACACCCGACCTGAATCTATTCAATTATTAATGTAAAATACAACAGCTTTTAAGAAGAGAATGTCTTATCACAGCTTTGCACACTTTTTGACACTGTATTTTTTCCCCTTTTTGTTAAGATTAAATTCTTCTCTAACAGAAAAAAAAAAAATAACAATGGCTCAAGGCAAAAGTTTCATTTTTTTCTCATACATTAAAAGTAGGTGGTTCAGGATGGGAGAGGGGATATGAACTCATTAGGGATACTAGGTCTTTATGTTTTCTTATTTGACTATCCGTGAAGGAATCGGAGGTGGCTGCTGAACTGTAGCCTTTCTGTGACCTCTTTTAGTGTTCAAATTTCTCTCTCTGGGCAAAACTCAGAATATGCATATGAGACATTTTCCATTCTAATGTCTGCTTGCTTAAAGTCTGAGCTCCAGATGGGGATAAAGGACAAATAAAAACAAAACAAAACACCTTGCCCCTCCTTGAGTCCTGTGTTCCGGATGTGACCTAGAATGAACTGATCTTTGACTGAAGGGACACGGGCCTGACGGACAACTGAACATAGTGAATATGAATAAGTGATAGATAGATTAATTAACAGATTTCCACAGTATAAGTCCCAAAGCCCTTTATCAACCATTAGAGGCATCTCCAAAACTGTGTGAGATTGAATTATGTACCAATTTGTTGTGTGAACACAGACTATCTGAGACAGGCAGGTCTCAATCAATTTAGAAACTTTACTTTGCCAAGTGTAAGGACGCACCTATGACACAGACTCAGGAGGTTCTGAAAACATGTGCCCAAGGTGGTCGGGGCACAGGTCAGTTTTATACATTTTAGGGAGACATAAGACATCAGTCTGCATGTTTAAGATGTACATTGGTCCCGAAAGGCAGGACTACTTGAAGCAAGGGAGGGGGCTTCCAGGTCACAGGAAACAAAGGTTGCATTCTTTTGAGTCTCTGATTACCCTTTCACTGAATACACAATTTCCATGTGACAGGAGGGCAGAGGAGTAGTCACTTATGCCTTAGTCTGGCTTAGTGAAACAAAAGGGCAGAGGAAGCAATCAGATAACACATTCGCTTCAGGTGAACAGAGGACTGACTTCCAGTTCTCTCTGCCCTTTGTCCATGGGAAATTTTCTTTGGTGAAAATTGTGAGGCAGGTATGTAGCTTTTTTATCTTTGCAGCAATCTTATTTAGAAATAAAATGGAGGCAGGTTTGCCAGATGTAGTATCAAACTTGACGTTTTCCTTTGGCTTAGTTATTTTGGTCCTGAGATTATTTTTTACAGTTGACATCATTCAAAGTTGTGTTGAACGTGTGTGTGTGTATGTGTATATGTGTGTGTGTGTATATATGTAATATATAATACACATATATAACACAATAGTAATATATAAAAACATATATAATATATGAATAGTACCTAATAGTAATATATATAACATAATAGTAATATATAGCATATACAATATATTAAAATTTATATAACATATAAATATATATTTATGATATATTATAATTTATATGCTATATATTAAATTGTACTATAATATAATATATATTATTAAATATGTTATGAATTTATATATTATATTATAAATAACTATATTTAAATATATATAATAATATATAACTGTATAACATATATAATATATAATATTAAAGTAGCATTAATTACATGTTAGTATATTATATGTTAATATATATTTTATATATATTATGGACTGAATTATCTCTCTCCAAAATTCATGTGTTGAAGTTCTAACCCTTAATATGACTGTATTTTGTGATATAGCCTTAATAGAAGTAAGGAAGGTTAAATGAGGTCATAAGAAAGACACCATTACCTAATGGGAATGTGTCTTTATTAGAAGAAGAGACACCAAAGAGTTGTTTCTCGCTTGCCAAATACACACAGAAGAAACGTTATGTGAGGGCACAGGAAGAAGGCTACAGTCTGCAAACAAAAAAGGGCTCTCGCCAGAAATCAAATTTACTAGCAATTTAATCATGGACTCCAATAAACAATAAATAACTGAAAACAGATCGCTGTTGTCATTATAAAATGACAAGGAGTTATTTTTTTAAGACACTCAGTCCCTAATATTTTGTTATGAAAGCCCAAGGCAACTAATACATATGAACATATGCATGAATAGTTGTGTGTATATACATACTCACATATGTGTACACACAAATATTTATAACAAAAGTATTTCATTGCATATAATATTATGCTTCCATTGTCCATTTGGTAACTTATATCATGAGATAATATTTCATTAATATAGGTCTAGTCTGAAATAATGTTCTATTAATGTAGGTCTAGTCATTGATTCCTATGCAATTTTGTGGGTGATTTTTAGATAGATTCAGGAAGTTTTCTAGGTAAATAATTATTCTACTGGTTGACTACAAGTTCTAATCTCATAGATGCTTGTCTTCTAATTTTTTTTTAAATTTTGATCTACTGCTAGATTTACAGAGTAGTTGCAAAAGTAGCTTAGGGAGTTTTCATACATCCTTCAATGAATCTCTTCCAGTGTTTATGTCTCACATATCTGCAACTCGACTATCTTGGAACCAAAACTTTTATGAAAATTTGACTTAAACAATGCATTGTTGAATGTGTTAATGTTTACTTGGTTCTGTTTTACATTAACAGCAGTTGTAATAAATGCAATTTGTTATTATAAGGCATGTGTGCCTATTAACTAGATTCTTACCTTTTTTTCTATTTTTTCCTATTTTTTCTTATTTGTTTATTCTGGAAAGTCTTGCCTATACTTGCTTTTGATACTGTAAACACTTTAATCGACAGACTGTGAGATCATAAACAAACAGCAGGAGAGAAAGAAAACTCCTCAAATATGACAAATTTAACAATTAGCAATTTAGGGAAGGACATAACCATAATACAGAACAGATAATTTAATTAATGTATTTTCAGCATGCTTGTGTGAATTATAAGACTCAATTCAAACTAATATGAAATCTCAGAAAACTGCGTCTACCTTATCTTTCTAAGCATTATCGGGGAGGAAAACACCAGAGATGCTACCAGCTGTAGTCTGCAGTCATCTGCAACATTCTCATTCTTACAGCTCATATTAGCTTTTTTAAGTAATAGCACTGGAAGCATCCATAAAACTGTAATCTCTGTATGATATCAGATTCATAAAAGCACTCCAGTGGCTTACCATTCTCTACCATTTACATATGAAAAACACAGAACTGCTCAATCAAGGAAGCTTAACCTACTAAAGTAACTAGAAGAGTAACTCCCATAGTTTTCTCTCTTTTCTATTAAACTTATTTGAAAACATAACCAATATTAAAGAAATAATGGCTAGCAGTGAGGCACATCAATGTTCACAAGACTACAAAATTTGAAATCTATTATTTCATGTGGTAGAGTTCTTGTAATTATATATTTTATACAAATCCCTATCATGTCACCTGGGGTCCCCAACCCCCAGGCCACAGACAGGCAGTTGTTTGTGGCCTGTTGGAAGCCAGGCTGCACAGCAGGAGGTGAGCAGTGGGCAAGCATTATCAACTGAGCTCTGCCTCCTGTCAGAGCAGCAGTGCCATTAGATTCTCATAGGAGGGCAAACCCTATTGTGAACTGCACATGCAAGGGATCTAGGTTGTGTGCTCCTTATGAGAATCTAATGCCTGATGATCTGAGGTAAAAGAGTTTCATTCCAAAATCATTGCCCACCCCCAACACCCATGCTGGTCCTATGGAAAAATTGTCTTCCAGGAAACTGGTGCCAAAAAGGTTGGGGGACTGCTGATATAAGTGACCAACCTGAAAAGTAATTGAGCTAAAGCCTCAACTTATTGGATAATATTTTATTATCCATGTGTTCTCTATGATATTTAAATGAACTCATAGCTTAATTAAATGGCTAAATTATATAGACTACAATTATATATCATTGCTAAATAAAAAATATTTTCTAATGTGAACTTAATTTTTGTATTTTGAAGTCTACTCACATAGAAAAAGATTGTGAAATTTAAGTGTGAGATGCTTTAGATATTCTATTACTATCTACTTAACAAAATGTATTATTATTAATCTAAACAATTCTGTGATTTCTTCTTTTCAAATTGCTTCTGAATGATTTCACTGAATTTTTAAGCTACATTCATTATGTGGCAGTCAGAAAATTGCCCTTTCCTTGTTAGCAGAAATGAAATATGCCATTCTGTAACTTTTAAAGGGCAGCAGTAATAAACACATTTGAACTATTTGCAGCTTTAAATAGGTGAAGCAAATTATTATAGAATGTAAATCACTAAAGATGTAATATTTAAACTGCAAACTGTCAGTCCACAGACCCATTATATCACCATATGGAAGTGATATTTACTTATAAAGTGATAAGATTATAATGAATACATGTGTTTTTCACATCAGAGTTTGACTGTCTATAAATATAAGACAGAATGAGAAATGTATCAAACAGAATACAAAATAACCTGAAAACTGAAGCAAGGCAAGTCTTTCTCTTTTCTTAAAATTTGTGAAAAAAAATGACGCCTTGTTACAGGCTTATACTCAGGTTTTTATTTTGGGTCCTCTTTCAAGGATTCAAATAATATTACTCCATAACGTACAAGGGAGTGGTGTCAACTTTAATGGTAGAATAGACGCTAAACAGAATCTACCCTGTTCTGCTCTGTTATACACTCGAGAAGCTGAATGTTCCACATGTACTCCTGGGATTCTGTGTCACAGTTGCCATGGATAAAGTTGAAGAATATAAGCAAATTTACCAAACTTTATGAAATATACATTTGCATAGTGGGGAGAAAAAAATAAGTAAACCAACATACATTCAAACCAAAATTTTATCTCAATTGTTCAACTCAGAGAGTGGTCTCAATCAATATGAATCATTAAAACCATACTGAATCTTCACATTTTAGCTGTTAAAAGGGCTGAATGACTGACTAGCATTGCCTTTCTGCAGCATATATTTTTAGTCACTTATAGCAATAGTCACAGTCTCAGGGCGATTATTGAAATTAGCAAATCTGTAACACATTTGGAATAGTTTTGAAGGTAGTCTAATGAAACATACAGTGTACAATCAATACAAAACAGCAGGAACAGAGTTATACAATGATTCTCAATCATACATTGTAATGCAAATTGTGAAGCTTGCTGTGTAATGCTTTCTATAAATCCTTACATTTCAGAAACTGTAGAAAATGGTAGGATTTTTTCTTTTCCTTGAAAAGAGGAGCAACTAAAATTGCATGCACTAACTTGAAAAAGAAAAGAATGAAATAAAATAAATGTACCTCTCTAGTTTGGGGGGTCATACTGTGCAATAATTTCATAGTAGATTTTTCTTTTAACAATTATTTACTTCATTAAAAACAAATTTTCATTTTTTCTCTTTACTTTATTTGTTCTTTTTCTCATTGCTAGTGTTATACATCTTTCCCTTAAATCTCTTGGCCTATGCCTCATAAGTGTCACTGACACCCAATAGGACATTAAAGCCAAGGAAATATGAACTTTACTCTTCTTTTCACAAGAGCAGAAGCAACAAACAGAAGTCGGATGCCACCACAAAGTGCAAAATACTTTATTGTGCCCTTACTTAAATCAGTAAGGGTGATTTTGCTCCCTCAGGGGATATTTAAAAATGTCTAAAGACAATTTTGTTACAACTTCAGGAGGATGTGGTTACTGGCACATACAGTGGGTAGAGGACTGGGATGCTGGCCAGGCATCTTGTAATACACAGATCAGACCCCACAGCAAGGGATCACCCATCCCAATATGATAATTGCCTAGAGACTAAGAAACTCTGCTTTATATGAACATTAGTTTGCTTGTATGTTTTTCTGGCTCACAAATAGACCTTTCATGAAATTTGTTAAGACTTGATTTTTCTCTTCAACTTTAACTATGGCAATTTCATATTTTCTCCTCTTTCTGCTGTTGCCTTTATTTTCACTGTCTCTGGTAAACATTCTTTTGCTTGTTTGCTGTCAAGTGTTATTGCCGGGTGGGCTATTTTTTGCTTCAAATAATTATATATTCACTAAACTTTTCCTTTTTCCTTATATTGCTTATTATATTACATTCCAAAACCTAAGTAGGACCTAGAAAGAAATATTTAAATTTAGTGATGTCAACTTTAATGGTAGAATAGATGCTAAACAGAATCTACCCTGTTTTGCTCTGTTATACACGCGAGAAGCTGAATGTTCCACAGGTACTCCTGGGATTCTGTGTCACAGTTGCTATGGATAAGGTTGAAGAATATAAGCAAATTTACCAAACTTTATGAAATATACATTTGCATAGTGGGGAGAAAAAATAAGTAAAGCAAATAAATTTAGGAGTTTTACTATTGAGCTATAGTAGAACTAAAATACTCTATGCATAGAGTATTTTATGGATAGAGATGTGTTGGATACAGGAAAACAGAAATAATCTCTCCTACTCTCTTGATCATTACAAACCTGAAAGAAACAATACTTTGAATACATATTTTATATCCTTTATACTTTCAATTGAAGGAATTATCAACATATTTATAAATAGTGGCATACATGTTTGTGTTTATCTATATTATCAACATATTTATAAATAGTCGCATACATGTTTGTATTTATCTGTAGGTATACGTATAAATATATGTATATACATACACACACAGGTATACACACATAATACACATAATAATGACTTATTTTAATAGATTACTACATTTCAGAATTATTTGAATATTACATCAAATTTATATAAAATTTTAATCTATTTTGATTTTTGTTTTGTAAACTAATTTTTTAGCTAAACTATTTTATACTATATCTGATAATGAAGTATGCTTATGCCACTTGAGTTTTTAATGTAATTCAATTCAACAAAATTGTATTACATGTATTGCAAGTGTTACAAAATAAGAAAGCTGAAAATTTGGAAATGGTGAGTAACTGGGATTTATGAAATTGCAATTCAAAGGCAGGAGAGTTTACATTAATAATAAAGGTCATTATATGGCCAAAGAAAAAGAGTTGAAAAAAAATGGAAAGGAAGAGCATTGGAAGAATTGGTCAAGAAAGCAAGAGGCCAGGATTTTGAATGGATCAGTCACAAAGATAAAAAGTTTGTCAAAATCTGGACTGTGAAGCAATTGCCAAGTTACTGAGGAATGATGGAGATTTACCAGAATGTTGCTATGTGCAAACATGAATGTGGCTATAGGACAAAATAAGCAAAATATATAAAGCTTGAGTAACATGGACTTGCTTATTTATTTTTATGTGTTTAGTTATTTATTTTTAAATTTAAACCATGAAGGAACAACGTTTTCAGAAAAAAATTGCTTAGGAAAATAAAGAGGAAAGTGATATTTTCACTCATGTTACTGTATATGGATTTGATAAAGTATCAAAATTCCGCTTGAGACAATTTCAAGAAAGCAATCCAATGAAGTACCAGCTTTAAGGCTAAACGTTACAGGGAACAGCCAGAAAAGATTTTAAGGATGTTGAAGCAGCCTATCAACTGCCTTCCACTTCTAGGTAAAAGGGAACTGTGAGCATCAATAAAAAAGTCATATTTATTTCTACTTACATATATAATTAAAATATGTTTGATGGTCTTGAAAAATAATTTTAAATTACTGAGTAGTTTTTTGTAAAGCAAAGACTGTCTTTGATTTCCAATCAGTTTTTCACTTGCCATTTTTATGGCAATAAGTGCTGAAATGCTCAATAAAAAATCCTTATAGAAAAAAGAATCAAAACGCACATAGCTCAGTGTGATAAATAAGCGTAAGTTTGTGTCAAAGAACAACAGACTTCTCTAAGACTTGTTGAGTAAAATTCATGAAGCATCATTCCCTTTGTCCTTAAGTCAATGAGGTCATTTTTGGCAAGGTCTGCTGCATTGATTTGCTGTCCATGTCAACCAAAAAAGCATTACAAATCTATGTTTCAGTTTTGAGGTCATCTGAGCAAGAGTAACCTTCAACAATTTTTTTCAGGGTTTCCAAGTTTCTGCAGATTTCTGCCTGGAGATAAATTAAATAGGAGAATTTGCATAGTTGCCTTTCCCAAGTAACTTTAATACAGAGTACAGAGTACTAGCTAGGCCAAAAGCAGAATTCATAATAATGACTAGCAGGATTTTGATTTCCAAAGGCTTTTACTCACTCATACATTCCTAAAACTCTACCAAACAAGCCACACTATGGATTTACTCTTTATTTTTCAAATTATTATAAAAGTGGCTTTTTCTTACATTTAAAAGGAGATCTTTCTGCTAGATTTTGAATGAATTATTTTATTACATGCTTTATTAAACATTATGTAGTTGGGAAGCTGCATTTTTCTCTTTGATTTTTATAAGTCCACTTGAAAAGGCTTTAAGTTTTAGTTCATAGAGATATGATTTCATAGCAGTAGGTTTAAAATATGTAGTATTTTTCCCTTCACGAAATCCAACAAAGCTCATCAGTAGTGAAGAATCAAAAAAGTCTCAAAAGTTAATGAATTATCAAGAATTTTCTTTCAGTTGAGTTACTCTTTGACCAAAAAAAAAGGCCATCCATAATTTTAAGTTGTTCCCATTTTCAGTTTCTCAAGCAGGCGAAAATAAGAGCTAACTATCTTCATAGATGTTACTAGTGTCATTTAAATTCATTTAAATGACAGTTATGGCATGTCTGTTTCCATAATCACCAATACCCAAAGAAAACAGGATATTAGGAAACAGGATTTTAATGTAGTTCAAATCATTTGACAGACACATGTCATTGTTTGATGTATTTCTATCATGTTTCATATTCATAAACCAGTTGAATATCTTGGTTTATTAGATGTCCCTCAATTTTATTATTATTATTTTTTTTTCTATTTTAACAGTATAATGAGCAAGTACTTTATACTCAAATATAGATTTTATTAAGTTACGGATATATTAAACTAATTATTTGTTCAAAACAAAGTGCTTGTATTTTCTAATTTATTTCTCTTTCTCGTTCCCTTTGCTGCATGCATAAAAATATAATTTTATTTTATTTTTGGTTGTTTTTAAAATTCTACCAAAATCAATTGCAATAAATCCAAAGGATATCTGCTTTTCAGTTCATTTATTTGCTTACATATTTATAGCTAGGGCTATAATTCATGTAAGGAAAGACCCATGTTCACATCCATAATGTTAGGATACTTCTTTCGAATTCTCAGTTATTGGTGACTATTGTAAAAATAGAGGTCATGTACTACCCTATATCACCCTAAATACTAGAAATCAGAAGGTACCTTAAAAAAACCTAACTTGGAGTTCCAGGTTAAGAAGATAAAGACTTACTTTTTTTTGTCCTTATGAAATTTTATTCCAGCTATTGTAAGAATACTGTTTTTAAACTTTTAACTACAATAATAGAGATTATAGGAGATATATGACAACAGCTACAAAAAATTATCAGTTGGAAAGAGATAAATGAAAGCAGCTCTGAGATAGCTGAAACCTAAACCAAAGTGGGCAAAGATGAGAAAATTCATGATTCCAACTAAAGATTCCTAAAGAGGATGAGAAACAGGTGTCTTTGAAATTGGCAATAAAGGGTTGGTGGCTAAAATAACAGGGGTTACTTGAAGGCTATTTATGAGTCCATTAAATTTCTACATCACGAACAACAAGCTGCTACAGAATTCCACTTTTCTCATCCCAGTCAAATTATGAAACTATATTCTCTGTTACCAATTACAGTTCAAGTATCCATGTGTAAAGCTATTTTTCCTCTTAAATAAACATATCAGAATTATGAAAGCAAAAAAAAATATTATGTTTAATTATGAGATCCACAATGGTGATTTACTATGTCTAAAAATAAATAATGAGACCAGAATGAAGTATCTTTGATGTTTTCATTCTACAATCACCAGTTACAATAAAACCAAAGAACACCTGCTTTCCAGTTTATTTGTTTACATATCACATATTTACATACTTGCAAACATCAATGCCTGACTAAGCTTGAAAATTCTTTTTTAAACAATAACTTGACACATTTTCTAATGCCTACAAATAGTAATGCAGATGAAAACACAAAATTGCCAAAGTGACAGAATAATAATACATTTACAATTTGTATAGATTCCTGGCATTTGTGCAGACTCAAGAAGAAAATACAGAAAACAAGTATTAGTGCTTGCCTTGGAGAAAAAGAATTAAGTGGCTTGAGTAAAAGAGTTAAAAGGATACAATGGAAACTTATTGTGCACTTCATTTTGTGCTTTCTTAATTTTATATAACAACACATTACCTGTTCAAAAGTAAAGATACATATATATGTAAATATATATATGTATTTCCCTCTGTCAATAAATAGATAACTGTGCATCAATCACTGGAAGATAGTAAGTTTTTAAAATTCAACAAATATAAAATATTTCTTACAAATAAATATTTTAAAAGGACTCAGAGGAAATCTTTGAAGAATAAAATGTTCTTTTATATTTGAGACATGAATTTCTTCAAGTTATTCATTAAATTTCTAACAATAGTATCAAATTTTAGAGATTACAATTTTTAAACCATAAATTTGATAGGTATGACTTAGTTCCACACTTCTTGTATTTTGTAGCAAGCACATTAACGTATAAGGCAATACATTTCTTTTATGCATCCCCTTTTCCCTCTGAAATCTGAATTTGCCTCTTACGTAGAACATTAAGAGGCAAAATAATAGAGCCTATGAGCAAAACAAATATTAAATTACATGATGCTAGTTGCTAGATTTATCTATTAGGGATGTTTTAGCTGCAAGTTATGAAGCATCTGACTAGACTTTCTTAAAGAAATAGGACTCTCTAGGATTTATTAGTATTACAAGTCTACAGGTAGAGGTTTACTGGTTTGACAGTGCAATGGTATCAGAAACAACATACCTGTGATTCTTTCGGCATCAATTTCAGAGTTGTAAGATGGCTCGGACAGACTGAGCCATCACATAACTATCTAACAAAAAAGAGGAAGGAAAAGATATAAGAAAAATTCCAGGGAGCTTTGGGTTATGGTTCACTAATAATAATTGGAACAAATGGGCATGCACATTGAGAGAGATAATGGTTAGGTAACATATTCTCAACAATAGTGGCAAGCATAAGAATATATAGGTTGGGTGTGCCATCCTGCTATTTCTTATACACCATAAACAGAGGCTACTATTTGATAAACTATTCCTTATCTTCGTGATGGTCATCGACCTTATTTTCTAGAATTTCTAAAATGAACTCAGACCTAAATAAATAAAGTAATATGTTTTGTTTGCAGAACTGGCCAGCACACCACCCTCCACTATATTCTTCCATCTGACATTGGATGTTGACTCTAAGTGACTCAGAAATCATGTAGTGAAGATGCTGAAGTCTCCTGGATCTTGAATGTTTAGAAATACACTTTCTACCACCCACTAGAAACACGTATTTTATAATTAATGATAAAGAAAATTGTATGTATAAGTTACTAAAATTTTGAGACTTCTTGTAGTAGCTAATTAATTAATACAGTATGTTAATTTCTTTATCACTATAGCATTTAACAAAATTTTAAAGAATCTAAGTATAAAGACTTCTCACTCAAATAAAAAAGTCAGTTTAAGAGATGTTTATCTTTTCTTTTTTTTTAATTTACCTATCCTCAATAAAATACTGAGCTATTGAAGTATTTTAATTTGAAAAGTTATACTACTAATTGTGCATTTTACAAAATTTGCTATGGCCATGGTGTAAATTTGCTGTATGTAAGATTGCAGATGGAAGGATATTCTCATACTAACTTGAGTAAAATGATGAGTTTCTAAAAGAAGAGATATACAGTGGGAAGGAAAAGAAGTTTATAGATTAAAAAATAGAACATTCAAAAATAAATTTGGGATTAAATTATTGGAAAGAAACATACAATTTCAAGAGTGTTGACCAAATTTCTAGTCTGGGAAATGTGTAGAGGTGGAGTCACTCACAAAAAGGGATCATGGCAGAAGAGGCATATTTGAGGAGACAATATATGCTCAGCTTTAGACATGTTAACTTTGAATTTCATGTCTGTGGCACATAAATGTATAATCATCCAGGTTATGGAACTTATTATGAAAATATAGATTTGAAAGACTCTGATGTTAATTAGGTACATAGGAATAAATAAAATAATAATGATATGAACGAGAAGAAAAACACATAAGATCATGCTTTTTTTTTTTTTTTTTTTTTTCTTGAGATGGAGTCTCCACAGGCTGGAGTGCAGTGGCGTGATCTCAGTTCACTGCATGCTCCTCCTCCTGGGTTCTCACCATTCTCCTGCCTCAGCCTCCCGAGTAGCTGGGACCATAGGTGCCTGCCACCACGCCCAGCTAATTTTTATTTTTAGTGGAGACGGGGTTTCACCCTGTTAGCCAGGATGGTCTCAATCTCCTGACCTCGTGATCCACCTGCCTCGACCTCCCAAAGTGCTGGAATTACAGGCGTGAGCCACCGTGCCCGGCCAGATCATTCTTGAGGAAAACAAAAAACAGTCATCTAAGAGGAAGACAGTGAAGGATCAAGAAATAGAAAACAGAAAAGATAATTATAAGGAGTATAGGACGATCAATGATATCATCTGCTGTTTAGAGCATATGCTAAAACAGTCTACTAGTGATTTTAGCATGACAATCTTTCCAGTTTTTTGGGGTGATACAGGTCATAGTCAAGTTTCGATGTATTGAGGTAGAAGTGTTACATCAGAAAGAAGAGACAGTATAAGTTCTCTGTCAAGCCGCTACAGGAAGAATTCCTATAAAACATAGGATTCAAAATTTTTTAAAGGAGACATTGAAACATATTAATGCTAGATTAAAAGATCACAGAGAGGGAGTAGGAATACTGGCCAAAAAAGGGAGAAATTGTAAGATTTATGTTTCCAAGAAAGCTAGGGATGAGGAGGTCCAGAGTGGTGGAATTACATTGATCGACTGTATGAGAAAAAATTTCTGTGATGGTTGTCAAAACATGAGAATGATGACAGTGTATTTTGAAATTTAGGTAAAGTAGACCAAAAGACATTCTAAAACCAGGCACTGTGGTGTGCACCTATAGTCCCAGCACTCCAGAGGCTGAGGTGGGAGGATTGCTTGAGCTCAGGAGTTTGAGGCTGTAGTGTCCTATGATTGCGCTTGTGACTAGGTACCACATTCCAGCCTGAGCAACATAACGAGACGCTTTCTCTAAAAATAAGAATAGATTCTTAATTGTATAGGGAAACAGAAAACTGACAAATGTTGAGGGCTAAACTGGGGTCAGATAACTTGATACCAAATAAAGACGTAAAGCCTAAAGTTATAAGATATTTTCCATTTTTGTTTAGTAGTTCAAAATAGATACGGAAAAGAGAGAGAGATAGACTGATCTAGTGTTAGAATTTTGCCAGACTTTGAAACATAGGATAATGGGCCAAGGAAGTAGTGACTTCAGTAAGGAAAAAGTTCTGGTGATTTATTTTGAAGTCTACATTAGATATATAAAGAAAGTTGTATAATTGCAAATGACGAAGTTGGAAGCAAGTAAAATTTAGTGAGTTGTTATCTGAAAATTTTAAAGTATGTAAGTTCTGGGCTATAAACAGTGGGATGCTGGAGCAGATTAAGTATATCTCCGTCCAACTTACATTCAATGCAAGAATGTATTACATGTAAATCTACAAATCAGAATTTTTTTGTTTGTTTTCTGAGAACTGGCTGTTAAATAGTTATGACACACAGCCAACTATAAATTCCAAGACATGTCTATGGAAATTGGATGGCTGGCCAACATGAGTAAATAAAGAGAGATGATGAGTTATTACTTAGCTCATCCACATTACAATTTTAAATTCTTGATCGTAATAGGAGGACTTAGTGTGGAAGAGTTCAGTGTCAATATTTTCAATAAATTAGAATGAACAAATATTTGATAAATTAAATAAATTTATTTAAATTAATTTACAGCCTACCAGATTGTAACTAAAGGTCTGAAGCTGGGTAGGGAGCAATAATGACTAGATGACTATATATATACAGAGAGACTATATATATATATGGAGAGTATCATGATTATAAAGAGAGTATTATATATATAAAGAGAGAGTATTAGGATTATATAGAGTGGTATTGTAAAGTGAGTATGAGTGAACTCACATATTGATACTGAGGTACATGGAATGTGGGTTAGGAGCAGTCCTGAGAAGTCACAGAGTAAAGAATATGCCGAAAGGAAAGGAGAATTAACTGGGAATAATAAATGGAGTAAGTATGCAGTAATGAGATCAACTACGTGTAACAATATTTATCTATCAGAGAATTAAGCTTTACAGATTGTTAAGACAGGAATTTAGTCTGTATGCTCATTTTGTTAGATGTGAAGTGGGGGAATGTGGGCCAAAGAGAAGAAGCCAAATCTATGGTAATGAGTGTATTAGATTATGAATGGTCAAAGAACTCTTACATTTTAGTGGTAACAGAAACCTCATTAAAGAAACATAGATGTAAAGTTTTTCAGAGGGATTAATCTCAAAAGCCCCAGTAGATGGAGATCTTAAGTGTCTCTAGAACCTTATTTAATTGTGTTTCTATAGCAATATGCAAAGGGTTGTTTGCTTCCTGAGCAATCTGCATGCATTGAAAAGACAACTGTCTCTGATGATTGCAAGAAACACCGAGTTTTAGAAGAAGCCATCTGTGTCTTTAATTGATTTTATTCCCAAGGAAGTTATGATCTTTGTTATTTTTTTTAAAAAAGCCAGCAAAGAAACTAAGTCATTTTCCATGTCTGATTATTTGCTCTAAGAAATGTGGACAAGCTCTACTGGAAATGTAAGAAAAGTAATTCAAAGAGATCTATCTTGAGTAGTAACTACATGCTAGAACAAACGTTTCATAATGTGTGCCCTCTGGTATTTTTTCTGCTCACAGCCTCACAGTAGCTGCTTTTATTAACATTGTATTGTTTTGTTCTGCAAGAACACAGCCTACCCCTCAACTAAGAATTGAGGGAAACCCCCATACTGCTTTCCTGTGTCTCATTCTTCGTTGTTTTCCAAGAGCCCTATCTCCCAAATTCCAAATGCTTCAGCAGCCGCAAATTCTGATCCATGCCTCCTTAGTTCAACAGAATGGCAAAGTTTTGCTTTGGGAAATTGTTCACAGGCCATTGACTGGGGTAATCATAGGATTCACCTTATGAATTTGCTTTCTTTTAACAATTGCCATCTTAAAATGTCTGTTTCCCATGACTAAACACTGTGCCTCATATATTTTGCTATTTTTGTAGTTGTTGCTAGTAGGAAACTTAGCATAATAATTATTCTGTCATGTCTGAAAAAAGATGCTCTTTACATTTTATCTGCTCTTATACTATTCATTCCTAAAATGGAAAGATAAAATCTTGAATGATAATTATAAGTTTTGTCTATTCAGTCCTGTACTTTGTCATTTTTTATTTTATGTTTGAAAGTTCTATTAGGCGTATCTACTTACATGATTATTGTGTCTTTTAGAAAAATTGGCACTTTAATAAGAAAATGACTCTCTTTATCTCTAGTGATACCATTTGTCTTTAAATATACCTTTTCTAATATGAATATAGTCACATTTTCTTTTTTATAACTAGTGTTTCTATTACATACATTTTCCCTATCCTTTTACTTTTAAAGTATCAGTGTCTTTATATTTAAAATGGAGCTGTTGAAGATATCACAGAGTTGGGTTTTGCATATTTTAATCTACTCTGACAATCTTGCCATCTAATTTTGAATTGGGAGTAAATTTACATTTAATGTGACTATTAATATGATTACATCTATTTATACTCCTGTAATTTATTTTTTACTTGTTTCCTGTATTCCTTGTTTTCTTGTATTTTCTATTACTTTTGGTTTGCATGATTTTAAAATTTTTGGTATTTTTTTCTCTTCTGTTGACATATAGTTATGTGACTTTATTATACTGTTTAAATGACTGCTTTTTGAATTAAAATTAACCAGCAGAAAGAAAAGGCAGCAATAAAAAGAAAGTAAAATAAGAGATTACCTAAATCAACTTTATTTCACATTTTATATACAAGTTTTATTTTCAGCAGAAATTTTACACTCAAATCATATCCATTCAGAACCTGTATTTTTCTTCAGTTATGATTGTAATTAAAATGTTTATTCAGTTTAAGGATCAAGCACAATTGGGGTAAGCCAGGTCTCTAAATCACAGAATTTACACTAAATAATTATTTAATCTTGGGCAAATATTTTAACTTCACTTGGTATCAGTATCCTCATCTGTAAAATGAGGATAATGGTATTTGGTACATACTTAACTTAATTTCAGTTATCTTTTCCTGCTTACTTTGAATGATTAAGTTTTTAAAATCAATAATTCAACTAATTCAGTACTTTTTTTATCCTTTGTATGGACATACTACTATATTTCTTTGCCTCCCACCATCAGTTGCTTTTCTAGGAATCACTATATAAATGAACTTTTCCCAATCTAATCTGAATTAATATTATACCACTTTACTTATCATATGCATATAATGTACTTATAGGAAACAACAAGTACCTCTGTTGATATCCATCAATCTCTATTCTATCACTGTCTTGTACATCAATGTTTATTATAAATCTCAAAGCACATTTTTATTATATTTTATTAAATAACTCAATTTCTTAATTTTAAAGAAATCAAAAAAGAGAAAAATAGTTTTTACATATACACACATATTATTTTTGCCTGTCTTCTTATCTTCCTGTAAATCTGAATTTTCACTTGGAATAATTCTCTTCCAGTCTGAAGGATTTTTCTGGTATGTCTTATCATGCAGGTCTGCTAACAACTGATTGTTTTTCTGAATCTGTAAATAATTTAACACATATAAGTGAATAAGATATATTCACAACAATGCCAGGATGCTTACATTTAGTATGAAATAAATAGTATAATTTTTAAACCTTCAGAAATAGACCATAGGAAATTATCAGGAATAGACAATGTAGGATATTACTAACTAATTCAGAAGGAGTTCATGCCAAGTTAACACATTGAACACATAAATATTTATGAAATCAGTCATTTATTTGGTGCTATAGGATTTAGCTTTCTATTGATTATGCCTAGTTATCTGTTATGTGTGTGACAATATGAAAATGTGCACAAGCTGTTTCTATTGATTTACTGTCCAATAAATAATTACTGTTCATTACTTATTGATTATATTATTTCATAATAATTTCACTTATCTCCTACTTGTGGTATCAGTGTCACTTTTAGAGCCTGAACAATTCACACATAAAAACTAAAAGTCGGTTTTACAGACAATATGCATTGTCACATCTCTGTCCTGGCTTGTCTATTGCATATGACAAAAGAATGTATTATTCTGGTTACCAGAATTAACTCTTCTGAGTATATTGAGCAAATCTCACTAAATAGGCAGCTGAGGCTATTTTAATTGGTCATGTGAGATTTCAAATGGTCTCATGTCAGAAACACTTCATGACAAGAATCAAGATAAGGAACCTGGAGACAGAATACTCAGGATCCGGATTTCCAGGTGGAAAGGAGTCTAAGGAAGCACTTTAGGCAGCTATTCATATTTTTTTTTTTATTCCTGTTGGTGTCCCTAGTTGCTACTAGTGAAAATTACTGCTGGCACTTGTTTTAGCCAACGAGAAAATAAGACAATGAAAAATAGAGAAAAATAAAATAATAGATGTTTACTCAATTATTATTTCCTCAAGGAAAGAAGCTTCATCTTTCTCTCATGTTATCACAGCTATTAAAGTAGAAGGAATTATTGACAATATTCAATATGTCAGTTTCCCCTAATGTGTTTCTCAGAATGAAGAAGTTTAAAAAATATATCAATTTAGGTGTGGATAATGGCTTTCATGTGAAGCATGAAATAATTCTGTGTGTTCTCTCTACAGGGAGTGCTGGAAATCACAGGAAGAGAAATAATCATCCCAACAAGGGTTTCAGATGTATTAGTCTTCGTTTTCTTTCAGAGTAACTAGCAAACATGAAAATAACTGGGAAATTTAAAAATGTCCCATGGGTGAAGTCAAAAGTAAAGATTTACTTTACCCGGATTTCTGTGAACACTGAGAACAATTGATTCTCTTCTGTTCTTAAAATGACAAAGAGATTAAAAAGTGCGTGCCACAGTACAAAGGCTTAACTGGTTTTATTTTTATTAGTATTTAAATAGTTTTAAGTGGTATTATAAGTAGTATAAATCTGAATAATTATACACAATTATTTATAGTATAAATATAAAGAATTATAAACTAAATAGTGTCTATTTTTAAGTATTAATAGATGAATAAAAGTGTGTAACATTTGACATAATATCTTCAAGTTTGCTTGCTTTCAAATAATACATAAAAGTTACGATGAAAGTTACAGATAAAATTAAAAAGCAGCAAACTAAAAAGTTTTATTGCACACTTGTTTGTTTGCTTTTGTGACTGTAAAGATTTTTCTTTATACTAACTGACCAAACAAGAAGTCCTAATTAAATTAAATCAAATTTGACCTCAATGTCACAAAAACACTCCTATTACCATACTGTTTTATATTAAGTGAGTCTCCTTAGGAAGTAAGATGTCTCCTACCACTTGAGTTCACCATAAAAAATAACTTGTTCATTCTGTATGAAGTATATTTTGCCAATATTATTAATATATAAGCATATTAATAGATAGATGGATAGATATAATCAATTTGCCAAAATTATCTCTTTAACCTGCTTGTGTCCTTGGAGCTTCTTAGATCTGTAGTTTGCTGTCTGTCATTAATTTTGAAAAAATTTTACCTAATATTATTTAAAATATTGCTTCATTTTTAATCTTTCTTATTTTTTTTAGTATTTCAGGTATGGGTCTGTAAAACTTTTTAAAGTTGTCTCATAGTTTATGGACATCCATTCATTCTGCTTTATTCTTTTCTCTCCTGTCAGATACAAGAAAAAGTTCCTCTTCAAAGGTTTAGCTTGTTTAGTTTTCTTGTTATTTGTTCTCTACTTTCAAAGCAAAATGTTCTTGCTCTTTGTGCCTCCCTGTCTTGGTTTCAGTAAAAGACCCTTCCGTCGGTCCATATCTATGGAGTCCACATCTGCAACCCACGCTATAAATTACCCTTTCTATCACAATAGCCCTTCCCTCGTGAAACTGTCCTTCACACCAATGTAACCACATTCCTGCAGTTTTCAAGTTAGCCAACCGAGTTTAGCTTAAATTGTGCAGTCCAACTCCAGCCAATGGACGCAGGACACAGTAGAAGGGACAAGCTGCATTAAAAATAAAAGCCCCTTCCCTCCTTTGTTTGGTGTGCTCTTGGGGTGACCAGATCTGCAAGAAGCACACTTCTGCAGAAGTAAATTTGTCTTGCTGAGAAATTCTTCATTTAAGTACTTGTTTCCTTTGCGACTCTGAGCTTTATTTCCAACAACTTTGGGGGCCTGCCTGGGAGCCCATTCTCCTATGGGGTGGGATCTCTGATCATCTCTCATGAGGAGACACATCCCACTGCCTCATTGTGGTGGCTACAGGGGTAAGAGATCAAGACCCAACTGCATGACAAATAAACCCAGACTCTCAGCAACACAGGAAGAGAAGGCCTACAAATATAACGTAGTGACCTGGTAACTCTGTGCACAGATGAAGGTAAGAAAAGCCACAGGAGTGGTGAAATATTTATTGGTGAGGACCAAGGTAAGAAAAGCCACAGAGGTTGTGCAGTATTCCTTGGTCAGGACGTTTCAAGGCAAGAAAAGCCGTGGGGGCAATAAAGTATTCCTTGCTTGGGACAGCAAGATACCTCCAGTTGTGCGGGTTAAGCCTCTAAGACAAGGGAAGTCAGAAAATTCCTAATATGAGGGATTGAGCCTCAGACAGTCTCTAAAGAAGAGAGGGCAAGAAATCACTAATATGAGGAACTGGGCCTCTGCAGCTTTTAAAATAGAAAATACTCGAGGTAAAGTAGGAGATAAAAAGGGTCAAGGGGATAATAAAATTCCCCCTGACAGTCCTCTGGGCCTCATGCTAAAATATTGGAGAGTTAATGAAAGGACTAAACAAGAATTTAAAAAAAAAAAAAAGTAAATGATAAAATATTATTGTTTCATATGGACCAAATGACCCATTCTCAAACCTTCAGTTTTCTGGCCAAAGTTTGGGTCAAATGAAGATTGGATTTGTCAACTTTTTTTATTATTATTATACTTTACATTCTAGGGTACATGTGCACAACGTGCTGGTTTGTTACATATGTATACATGTGCCATGTTAGTTTGCTGCACTCATTAACTCATCATTTACATTAGGTATTTCTCCTAATGCTATCCTCCCTGAATACCCCACCCCATGACAGTTCCCCATGTGTGATATTCCCCACCCTATGTCCAAGTGTTCTCATTGTTCAGTTCCTACCTATGAGTGAGAACATGTGGTGTTGTGTTTTAGGTTCTTGAGATAGTTGGCCCAGAATGATGGTTTCCAGTTTCATCCATATTGCTACAAAGGACATGAACTCATCCTTTTTTATGGCTGCATAGTGTTCCATGGTGTATATGTGCCACATTTTCTAAATCCAGTCAATCATTGATGAACATTTGGGTTGGTTCCAAGTCTTTGCTATTGTGAATAGTGCTGTAATAAACATATGTGTGCATGTGTCTTTATAGCTGCATGATTTATAATCGTTTGGGTATATATACCCAGTAATGGGATTGCTGGGTCAAAAGTTATTTCTAGTTATAGATCCTTGAGGAACCATTACAACAGTCGAACTAGTTTATACTCCCACCAACAGGGTAAAAGCATTCCTATTTCTCCACATCCTCTCCAGCATCTGTTGTTTCCTGACTTTTTAATGATCACCATTCCAGCTGGTGTGAGATGATATCTCATTGTGGCTTTGATTTGCATTTCTCTGATGACCAGTGATGATGAGCATTTTTTCATGTGTCCATTGGCTGCAGAAATGTCTTCTTTTGGAAAGTGTCTGTTCATATCATTTCCCACTTTTTGATGGGGTTACTTGATTTTTTCTTGTAAATTTGTTTAAGTTCTTTGTAGATTCTGGTTATTAGTCCTTTGTCGGATGGGTAGATTGCAAAAAGTTTCTCCCATTCTGTAGGTTGCCTGTTCACTCTGATGGTAGTTTCTTTTGCTGTGCAGAAGCTCTTTAGTTGAATTAGATCCCATTTGTCTATTTTGGCTTTTGTTGCCATTGCTTTTGGTGTTTTAGTCATGAAGTCCTTGCCCATGTTTATGTCCTGAATGGTATTATCCAGGTTTTCTTCTAGGATTTTTATGGTTTTAGGTCTAACATTTAAGGCTTTAATCCATCTTGAATGAATATTTGTATAAAGTGTAAGGAAGGGAACCAGTTTTCTACACATGGCTAGCCAGTTTTCCCAGCACCATTTATTAAATAGGGAATTCTTTCATCATTGCTTGTTTTTGTCAGATTTGTCAAAGATCAGATGGTTGTAGATGTGTGGTGTTATTTCTGAGGCCTCTGTTCTGTTCCATTGGTCTATATCTCTGTTTTGGTACCAGTACCATTTTGTTTTGGTTACTGTAGCTTTGTAGTATAGTTTGAAGTCAGGTAGCATGATGTCTCCAGCTTTGTTCTTTTGGCTTAGGATTGTCTTGGCAATGCGGCATCTTTTTTGGTTCCATATGAACTTTAAAGTAGTTTTTTCCAATTCTGTGAAGAAAGTCATTGGTAGCTTGATGGGGAAGGCATTGAATCTATAAATTACCTTGGGCAGTAAGGCCATTTTCACAATACTGATTCTTCCTATTCGTGAGCATGGAATGTTCTTCCATTTGTTTGTGTCCTCTTTTATTTCGTTGAGCAGTGGTTTGTAGTTTTCCTTGAAGAGGTCCTTCACATTCCTTGTAAGTTGGATTCCTAGGTATTTTATTCTCTTTGTAGCAATTGTGAATGGGAGTTCACTCATGATTTGGCTCTCAGTTGGTCTGTTATTGGTGTATAAGAATGCTTGTGATTTTTTGCACATTGATTTTGTATCCTAAGACTTTGCTGAAGTTGCTTATCAGCTTAAGGAGATTTGGGGCTGAGACGATATGGTTTTCTAAATATACAACCATGTCATCTGCAAACAGAGATGATTTGACTTCCTCTTTTCCTAATTGAATACCCTTGATTTCTTTCTCTTGCCTGATTGCCCTGGTCAGAACTTCCAACACTATGTTGAAGAGGAGTAGTGATAGAGGGCATCCTTGTCTTGTGCCAGTTTTCAAAGAGAGTGCTTCCAGTTTTTGCCCATTCAGTATGATACTGGCTGTATCATACTGCTATATGTTTGTCATAAATAGCTCTTATTATTTGAGAGACGTTCCATCAATACCTAGTTTATTGAGAGTTTTCAGCAGGAAGGGCTATTGAATTTTGTCAAAGGCCTTTTCTGCATCTATTGAGATAATCATATGGTTTTTGTCTTTGGTTCTGTTTATGTGATGGATTACATTTATTGATTTGCATATGTTGAACCAGCCTTGCATCCCAGGCATGAGGCCAACTTGATGTTGGTGGATAAGCTTTTTGATGTGCTGCTGGATTCAGTTTGCCAGTATTTTATTTAGGATTTTTGCATTGATGTTCATCAGGGCTATTGGTCTAAAATTCTGTTTTTCTTGGTTGTGTCTCTGCCAGGCTTTGGTATCAGGATGATGCTGGCCTCATAACATGAACGAGGGAGGATTGCCTCTTTTTCTATTGATTGGAATAGTTTCAGAAGGAATGATACCAGCTCCTCTTTGTACCCTGGTAGAATTCAGCTCTGAATCCATCTGGTCCTGGACGTTTTTTGGTTGGTAGGCTATTAATCATTGCCTCAATTTCAGAACCTGTTATTGGTCTATTCAGCAATTCAGTTTCTTCCTGGTTTAGTCCTGGGAGGGTTTATGTGTCCAGTAACTTTGAAGCTTTAAAGGCAGACATTGACTTCCCCTCTATGGCCAGGAAAGTCCTATATGACACCTTCTTCCAATAGAAGGCACTTTTGTCTCCATTGAATAGTATAGACACATTCATCAATGATCTTAGTTAGATATTATGGATTATTTTCTGTAGCTTCCATATCACTGCTTGCTGTTTCACCTCGCCCTTTAAAAAATGTTTATAGTTATATAGTAGGTGTATATATTTATAGAGTACAAGAGATATTTTGATACCAGCATATAATACATAATAATCACATCAGGATAAGTGGGTTATTCATCACCACAAGCATTTATACTTTCTTGGTGTTACAAACATTCCAATTATACTCTTTCAGTTATTTTAAATTGTACAATATGTTTTGCCTGTAATTACCCTGTGGTGCTATCAAATACTAGATATTATTCATTCTAACTATATTTTTGTACCCATTAACCAACCCCACTAACTCCTCCCAGGTCCACTACCCTTCCCAGATACTGCTAACCATCATTCTACTCTCTGTCCTCATGACTGTAATATTAAATATTAAAACAATATGCAACCCCCATAAAGGAGTGAGAACACATAAAGTTTGTCTTTTTCTGCCTGGCTTATTTCACTTAACATAATGACCTTTAATCCAATCCATAATGTTGCAAATGACAAGATCTCATTCTTCATTATGGCTAAATAGTATTCCATTGTGTATATACACCACAGTTTTTTATTGATTGATTTGTTGATGAACACTTAAGTTGCTCACAAATCTGGACTATTATGATTTTATATTATGGATATATCAGTAGGGCTGGATATTATGAGTAGGGCTTCAATAGGATTATTATAAATAGGGAGTGCCGATATCTGTTCAATATATTGATTTCCTTTCCTTGGGGTATATACCTAGCAGTGGGATTACTGGATCATCTTGTAGTCCTATTTTCAGTTTTTTGAGGGAATGCCATACTGTTCTTCATAGTGACTGTACTAATTTACATTCTCATCAAGTGTGTATGAGCGTTTTCTTTTCTTCACATCCTAACCAGAATTTGCTATTGCCTGTTTTTTGAATTAAAGCCATTTTTACTAGGGTAAAATGATGTCTCATTGTATTTTGATTTGTATTTCTCTGATGATCAATGATGTTGAGCCTATTTTCACACATCTGTTAGCCATTTGTATGTCTTCTTTCGATAAACGTCTATTCAGATCTTCTGCTTATTTTTTAATTGAATTACTGGAGTTTTTCCTATTGAGTTTTTTGAGCTGCTTATATATTCTGGTTATTAATCCCTTGTAGATAGACAGTTTGCAAATGTTTTCTCCCTTTCTGTGGGTTATCACTTCACCGTGTGGATTATTTTCTTTGCCATGCAGAGGCTTTCTGATGTGATATGATCCCTTTTGTTCAATCTCGCTTTGGTTGCCTTTGCTTGTGGAGTATAACTCAAGAAATCTTAAATGACTTCTTCATGTTCAATTTGGATGTCTTTTATTTCTCTCTCCTCTCTGACTGCTCTTCCTAGGATTTCCACTACTGTGTTAAACTACAGTGGTGACTATGCACATCTTGGTATTGCTCCAGATCTTAGCAGAAAGCCTTTCAGGTTTTTTCTTTTTGGTATAACACTAGCTGTGGGTTTGTCATACATGGCTTTATTGTGGTGAAGTAGGTTTCTTCTATAACCATTTTTAAGTTTTTATAATAAAGAGATGTTTAATTTTATAAAATACTTTTTCAGTATCAATTAAAACAGTTATATGGTTTTTGTCCTTCATTCTATTGCTATTATGTATCATGCTGACTGACTTGTGCACAGTAAACCCCATTTGCATTCCTGGAATAAACCTCACTTGGTCATGATGAACTTCTTTTTATAGTATTGTTGAATTTCATTTGCTAGTATTTTGTTGAAGATTTTTGCAATGTTCACTAGGGACATTGGCTTGTAGTTTTCTTTTTCTGATGTGTCTTTGTCTGGTTTTGTTATCAGTATAAAACTGGTCTCATAGAATAAGTTTGAAACTACTTATTCTCCCCAGTTTAAAAAATATTTGAGTTGAACTGGCATTATTTCTACTTAATATGTTTGATAAAGTTTGGCAGTGAAACAATCGGGTCCTAGGCTTTTCTTTTCTGGGGGATTTATTTATTTATTTATTTTTACAACTTCTATCTCATTACTTACTGGTCTGTTTAGGTCTTGAATTTTTCATGTTTCAATCCTGGTAGATTGTATGTGGCTAGGGATATATCTATTTCTTCCAAGTTTTCCAATTCATTGGCATATAGGTGCTCAAAGTAGTCTCTAGTGATCCCTTGAATTTTGCAATATCAGCTGTAATTTCCCGTTTTTCATCCTGATATTATTTATTTACCTTTTTTTGTTAATCTGGCTCAAGTATTGTCAGTTTTATCTTTTCAAAAAAAAAATGACCCTTTCTTTTTTATTTATTTATTTATTTATTTATTTATTTATTTTATTTTATTTTAAATTTATTTATTATTATTATACTGTAAGTTGTAGGGTACATGTGCATAACGTGCAGGTTTGTTACATATGTATATTTGTGCCTTGTTGGTGTGCTGCACCCATCAACTCGTCATTTACATCAGGTATAACTCCCAATACAATCCCTCCCCCCTCCCCCCTCCCCATGATAGGCCCCGGTGTGTGATGTTCCCCTTCCTGAGTCCAAGTGATCTCATTGTTCAGTTCCCACCTATGAGTGAGAACATGCGGTGTTTGGTTTTCTGTTCTTCTGATAGATTGCTAAGAATGATGGATTCCAGCTGCATCCATGTCCCTACAAAGGACACAAACTCATCCTTTTTTATGGCTGCATAGTATTCCATGGTGTATATGTGCCACATTTTCTTAATCCAATCTGTCACTGATGGACATTTGGGTTGATTCCAAGTCTTTGCTATTGTGAATAGTGCTGCAATAAACATACATGTGCATGTGTCTTTATAGCAGCATAATTTATAATCCTTTGGGTATATCCCCAGTAATGGGATGGCTGGGTCATATGGTACATCTAGTTCTAGATCCTTGAGGAATCGCCATATTGTTTTCCATAATGGTTGAACTAGTTTACAATCCCACCAACAGTGTAAAAGTGTTCCTATTTCTCCACATCCTCTCCAGCACCTGTTGTTTCCTGACTTTTTAATGATCGCCAAAAAATGACCCTTTCATTTCATTGATCTTTCGTATTGTTGTTACTTCAATTTTATTTATTTCTGCTCTGATTTTTAATATTTTTAATATTTATTTTATTTTATTAATTTTGGGCTTGGCTTTCTCTTTCTTTTCTGGTTCCGTAAGATGTATCCCTAGGTTGTTTATTTGAAATTTATCTAATTTTTTGATGTAGGTGTTTATTGCTATAAAGTTTCCTATCAGTACCACTTTCTCTGTATCCCATAGGCTTTCGTATGCTCTCTTTCCATTTTCATTTGTTTCAAGAAGTTTTAATTTTTTTTCCTTAATTTAATTATTAATCCATTGGTCATTCAGGAGCATATTGTTTAATTTCCATGTGTTTGTATAATTTCAAAAATGTCTCTTCTTGTTTATTTCTAGTTTTTTCCCATTGTAGTCAGAGAAGATAATTTTTCTTGAATTTTTTAAGATTTTTTTTTTTTTTTTTTTTTGTGGCTTAACATATAGTCTGCCCTTAAAAATGAATAATGTGCTGAGAATAATATGTGTATTCTGTAACTGTTTGGGAAAATATTATTTAAATGCCTTTTAGGTCTATTTGGTCCATAGCGCAGATTAAATCTGGTGTCTTTGTTCTTGATCTTTTGCCTGGATGATGTATCCAACGTGAAAATGGGGTTATTAAGTCTTTAGCTGTTATTATATTGGGTCTCTCTCTCTCTTTAGGTCTAATAATATTTACTTTATATATCTGAGTACTCCAGCATTGGGTGCATATATGTGTATGGGTGTGTGTGTGTATATATACACGCACACACACATACACACATATACACACACACACACACACACACATATATATATATATACAATTGCTACATTTTCTTGCTGATTTGGCCACTTCATCATTATGTAATGACCTCCCTTGTCTCTTTTTATAGTTTCTTTCTTGAAGCCTTTTTTACCTAATATAAATATAGCTACTCCTGCTCTTTTCTGGCTTCCATTTGCATAGAGTATCTTTTTTCATGTCTTTATTTTTAGTTTATATGAGTTTTTACAGGTGAAATGTCACCTTGCATTTTTATGTTATGGAGATTCAATGGTATGTTAACTCTTGAAACAACCTCTGCTATCATCAAACTTTTCTTCTGTATCTTTCTTATATCTCTCAGTCTTCACAGATTTAAAGTGAGTTAGGCCCTTGTCCTGAAGTGGGCTTTGGCTTAAAGAAGCGTTGTGTCTGGTTTGATCTTCTATCCAGACCACTCACTTTCTCCATATCCGCAACAAGATTGTTTTGCTTTCTTATAATTTATGTGTCCACTAGAGTCTCATTTTAACTTCCTTTGAAAACCTTTCTATTGCATGCACAGCTTGGGTAACTGTTTGGCACAAGGGGCCTAGCTTTTGGCCTATCTTATGTGTCTACATGCATTGCTCTCTAAGCCTAATGATTTTTTTCAAGCTTTTGATTAAAGTGAGAGATGTGAAATTCTTTATTTTACTTGAAAACTTAGAGGCCATTAGATATTAATTTGGTTAATTTCAATATTTTTGTGTCTCAGGGAATAGGGAGGACCAAGAAGAGAGAAAAATGGGAAATGACTGGTCAGTCCAACAGTCAAAGCACATATAGTCTCCATCAATTAAGTTTGTCATCTTTTATGGTAGAGTTTGTGATACCCAAAATAATTACAATAGTAACATCAAAGATCAGTAATCACAGATCACCATAATAAATATAAAAACTTTTTTAAAGTTTGAAATATTGAAAAAATAATGTAAATGTGACACAGAAACACAAAGTGAGCATATATTGTTGGTAAAATAATGCCAGTAAAATTGAATGACACTGAGTTGTCACAAACCTTCAATTTGTTAAAAAAAAATTCAGTATCTGTGAAGTGCAATAAAATGAGGTGTGTAGTCACTTTAGTAAACAGTATTGGAAAAACTGGGTAGCCACAATAAAAATTAAAATAGGACTCTTATCTTACACTATACACATAAATCAACTCAAATAGACTATAGACTTAAATATAAGTCATGATATTATCAATGTTCTAGAAGAAAATCTTCTTAACATTGGTCTTGGCAATAGTTTGTTTGTATATGACACCAGAAGCCCATGTAACAAAATAAAAAAATAAACAAATGGAGCTACATCTAACTAAAAAGTTTTTGCAGAATAAAGTAAACAACAAAATAAAAAGATAACCTATCAAAGGTCAGAAAATATTTTCAAACCATCTATCTGATGAAGGACTAGTATGCAAAAGACATAAATAACTCATACAACTCAACAGCAAAAACGAAAACAAATAAACCCATTAAAAATTACCAAATGACCTGAAAAGCCATTTCTCAAAAGAAGACATGCAAAAGGGTAGCAGATATCTGAAGAAATCTTCAGCATCACTATTCAGCAAGGAAATGCACATCAAATCCACATTGAGATGCCTCCTCAAACCTGTTAGGATGATTATTCTCAAAAAAGTGAAATAAAAAGTTGGTGAAAATTTAGAAAAAAGAAAACCCATGTACACTATTGGTAGTATTGTTATTTGGTAGAGCTATCACAGAAAACAATATAGGGGTTCCTCAAAAAACTAGAAGTATTTCTATCATAAGACACAGAAATCTCATGATGTAGTATACACCCAAAAGAAATGAAATCAGTATTTTGACAACATATCTGCACTTATATGTTCATTGCAATATTACTCACAACAGCCATAATATAGAAAATTCTAAGAACTGGCCGATTAATGAATACATAAAGAATATGGGGTACATGTACACAATGGAAACTACTCAGTCTTAAAAAACGAAACTCTGCCATTTGTGACATGTATAAACCTGGAGGACATTAATTTAAGTGAAATAAGCCCGACATAGAGAGAGAAATATTGTGTGATCTCACCTATATGTGCAATATAAAAAATTTGGATTCATAGAAACAGAGAGTAAATGGTGGTCATAGGGGGTAGGGAGTGAGGCATGTGGTTCATAGGATAAAAACTTTTGTTTATAAGTGACTAAGTTTTGGAGACCTAATGTACAACATCATCACTGTAGTTCATAATAATGTATTGTACATTTGAAAGTTGCTAGGGAGTAGATGTTAAATGTTCTTTCCTTCTCTCCCTTGCACCCCCAAAAAAGAGAAATAAGAGATAATTTACTTAGTTTGATTGGGAGTCCTTTTACAATGTACACATATATCAAAATATTGCACTGTATATCTGAAATATATGCAATATTTGTTTATCACTCATACATAAATAAAACTGAAAAAGATTATATAATGTGGATAATTGTAGTAGCTTATATTTGTATTATATTTTTGAATTTGAAAGAGAAGTAAAAAGGGACTTGTTCTGAAATTAAGATAGCTTTTAATTCTTTGATGCTTATATTACTTTCTCAGACACAATATACACATTAACTTATTTTGCTTTTACCAAAAACAAGTATACAGTATATGCAGCTTTTGTATATATCTTAGTAGTAGTGAGTGTACTTAAATTTTAAAATATATTTTTATAAAAGTTCATTGTGAATTTAGATTAAAAACAACAGGGAAAGAATAAAAAGTATATACAAAAGCGTTGGTTTTCTTATAGGAAATAAGAAATTAAAATAAGTAATGTCAGGGATTATAATTAATGAAGTGACAGATAAAAGGATATTAGCTGATGAAAGAATGTTTTACAAGTTTTCACACCCATATTTAATGATGTTTGCAAATTGGCCTTGAAGAAAAGCATTCAACTGGGGAAACAAGTAGCTTTTGCTGTTAATAAAGCTAATGCTAGAACAGTATCCATTAGGTATTTACATAGTGAATATTTGTCTACTATTTCCCTTAATGAAAATAAAGTTTCAATTAGAAAGTCACTAAGGATTTGTTTCAGAAAATCTAATTGGCTATATTTTTAAGTAAGTATTTAAACTGTGTGAAATAAAAGAAAGCTAGAAGAATGAGAAACATTAAAAGGAGGGAGAAATTAGGAAGCCAGAACTTGGAATAGGTAATGGACAAGATAATTTTTACAAAGACGTATTGTGAAAGGACTGCCTTGCTCTCTTCAAAGGCAGCTCAAAAATGGCAATTTATTATCGCAGTTATTATTTCTGCAATCATTGTAACCACAGGCATGCACAGCTTTACAGAGGCACGAGTAACAAGGAAGATAATTAGCCACTCTTCTTTAGGACAATATTAGGAATTGGAAAGCAATATGTTTTCTCTTGTGTGAATAATAAATGTTCATAGATGATATTAGATTTATTTTAAAGCATCACAGATAATTCCAATGACAAATGCATTTCATTGCATCTTTTACACTACTTTCTCAATTAAGCAATTTAGAGAGCTATCTACTGTATATTTACTGCAGGATTAGGCAAGACCTCCAATTAACCTAGTGAAGCCGCTGGATGGATGTTAGCATTACTTTGGACAGTCAAATGGATACTTTTCTTATCCAGAAGGCTATAGTTATTTATAGTAAACCCCAAATATTTGTCATGATGGGATGACAACAGACCAAAATGAAAATACCTAGTATTCCAACATATATATAGACTACAAAACAATGTTTTATAAAATATCCAGCGCGATATGTCAGCTAAGGTATGGGGAAAGTCCTTTACAGAAGATACCCCTAAATTATCTCTTATTTTCACATAAAAAATCTTAAAAATAAATATGAGAGTTGTTTTAGAGGTTATTTATTTGTTTGTAGTGAAGTATACCTCAAAAATATGTTCACTGAAACAAAGTTTAAATAACAATAATAATAATAAAACAGCTATCAGCAATGTATTATAATCAACTAAAAAAACACAACAATGTATCTTAGGCTCTAAGTTTAACTCCATAGAATGATAAAATTTTTAACTTTAGGTTTGTAAGTCATTTATTAAATGTTCATTTTTGTAAAGAAGAAAAGCTACTTACATTAGTTACAGAGGTGGTTAATTAAGAGGTAGACATGATGCTGTAGCTCTAATTTAGGACCTTCATGGGACAGGTGGGGACACTGAATGGCAAAGAGAGAAAATGAAAGTAGAAATGAGATTGAATCCATGTTGATCTACTATAAGTACTTTAATGGAATCTAAATATTTATTTTATTTACTTTCATAAGCCAATAAACACCTTTATTACTAATTTTACAATGTTTACTAACATTCAAGATTATTTTGGAATTTTGTGGAAATATTTTACTATTGGTTAGAGGATAAAGATTACTATGAATACAATTTAGATTTTTCTATTCATGACTTTAAACAAATTAAAGACCCAAAATTAACTCTGAATTTTCTCTGTGTATATAAAGTTTAATAAACATATTGCTGTAACAATATATAATTTAACACATAAAGTATAATTATATTCTTATTTCATATGGCAGATTTTTTTCTATAAAAATTAATTTCACTCTTTTAAAATTACCAATAAAAAGAAGCAGTAAATCTTTACCCTGATTCCATAAGCAAACAGTTAAGATTAAATTTATAATTTTTAACTAAAAGTTGAAAAAATGGGAAATCAGTTTGGATTTTTTCTCCAAAATAAAAGTACTATATTGTAACCAAGTCAAAACTTTTACAGCTCAGTGTATGTCAGCCAATAAGTCAAGGGACTAGTTGATGGAGCAAAGAAGTTGACTTTATTTAGAAAGCCAGCAAAATGAGAAGATGGTGGACTTGCATCCTAAAGCAGCATCTTAAGTTAATATGAATTTTAAATACCTTTTATGTTAGGGAAAGAGAAAAGAGGGAGGAGGTTGAGGTCAAGATAGGACTGATGACCACAAACATCTATGCAGCAGTGAGGGTCTGAAGATATTGTGAAACTTCTTTGTTCTTGATCCGGTGACAGTGCTCCTATAAAACGTTAGCGTAACATTTTTATTTGTGTGTACGCCCTCCTTATATCCTCAAGGTTTAGTTTGGGGAAAGGACTATTATGATTCTTGCCTTAAAGTTAAACTAAAAACTAAATTACTCCCATTGTTAGTTTTTCCTACAAGCAGAGATAAGTAAAAGGAGTTATCCTAAAAGTTATCACCACGGGGAGAGGAAGAGTTAAAACAAAATGGAGATAGTCATGCTGGGCCCCTTTTTCACTGGTACATATATGGCTTTCTATGACAGAGTTGTTGACTTGTTATTCAAATTTGTGCATTTCTTAGATTCTATAATACGTATTATTAGTTACATAAATTAAGAGTTAACAACTTCAAAGTCAAGCTATGATTTTAATAGAATTCCCTGATGGAGCAAATTGCAACACAATCATATGCAACAGATCCAATATCTAAATATGGGAACCTGTTATATAAAATATTTCTATCCCTGTGCCCTAAGTTGAATACAATTTTGGTTTGAAATAAAGACATACGACTTCTAAGATGATATTTTTTAATATGACTTGTACACATATTCATATTTTATTTATAATACTTATTGCTTCTGATTTGTACATTATGTATGTTCCATTTCACATTGACTTGAGGAATAAAAAGAGTATCAGTAAGAAAGGAACAGAAAGTATCTCCTACGCATATAAAGGTAGGTTATTGTAAATGTACACAGAACGCCAGGCATCCAATTTGAAGCAGTACAGTTGGAACTCCCCCAAAACTGGAAAGTGTTTAGACAGTGATCTTCTCTCCATGTCTGGGACTGCATGGTCTTTGTTTTCTATTCCTCTGTGTACACATACATCAATCTCTCCTAAGTATAACAGTTTTTCTGCTCAGTGTTTGGTTTCAGCTTACTCAAATTTAACTTGCTCAGTGTTGGCATATAATGGTGCCAACGTCAGCTGGTTCTACTTACTTTGCTTCCCACAATGTCCAATTTAAGAGTCGAGTCACTCATTTCTCTATTTCTTATTTCAAATTACTGAATGACAGAGTTTGAATGTTTGTCCCCCATATCTCATGTTGAAATGTGATCCTCAGTGTTGGAAGTGAGGCCTGGTTGGAGGTGTTTTTGGGTCATGAGGGTGGATCCCTTAGGGATTGGTGTTGCTTGAAAATAGTGAATGAGTTCTCATGAGATCCAGTTGTTCTAAAATTATGTGACTTCTCCTCACTGTCACTCTTGCTCCCACTCTTGCCATGTAAGACACCTGTTCCCTCTTTATCTTCAATCATTATTGTAAGTTTCCTGAGGTCCTCAACAGAAGCTGATAGCAGTGCTATGCTTTCTATACAGCCTGCAGAACTATGAGTCAAGTACACATCTTTTCTTATAAATTGCACTGCCTCAAGTATTTCTTTATAGCAATTCAAGAACGACCTAACACACCAAGAAAGAATGGAATAGGCTCAAACTTGGACAATTGTCAACCCTTTTTGATGGTTCTTTATTTTTGGTGAAAATTTATTTTAGTTCCTCTTTACATAAGGTGGCAAAAGTCTATTTATATGTTTACAAGGATTGAAAACTGTAGAAGGGAGATATATCTCATTTTCTTAAAAATAGTCATAGATCAAACAGATTTTTCTATTTTTAAGTGAGAGAATGAGAATGAGAACAAATTCATTTGGATTTATATCAAAATAACAACATATAGAGTTACATTATTAGGTTTTTTTGAATAATTTGTTCTCAATTTTTTTTATAATCAAATTTTCTAAAATATTCACAAATTGTTTCTTAACATCTCAAACTTGCAAAATAGGTGCTTTTTGTAATTATAATACATTCTTTGTAGTTTTTTCACATTTGAAAAAACCCAGACATAGTTGACAACTATTTTATTTAGTGATGAACAAAATGGAACTGCTTGCTAGTTAATGAAATGCATAAGCTATTCATCACACAAATTACTACCATACAGGAGAAAAAACATTAAATTTCATGAGGAAAACTAATGACAGGAAGCCTACACTGATAGCTGATTTTTGCTTCTTTGTTAGAGTAAGCTACTATGATATTAGAAACAGAATGACATTGTTATTAGTAATGTATATAGACTCAGAGAAAAGAAAAGAGTTATGAATATCAGAATGAGTTTTGTTATTGGTAACTATGTTTGCTGTTATTTGATACCTCTCTCCTGGGCAGATACAAAAGCACACACCAATCAGATGTCTATCTAGGGTCTCTATTCCAATGTCTGTAGTTCTGCTTTTGAGTGTATTTATGCTATTCTATTATGAATACACAGATTGTTAGATATTCTGGCAACCTTACACTACTAATCCTATATTCTTTGAATGCCAATTTCAAAGAGACTCCTTAGAAAGGCTTCCTGGGTTAAATTTTTCCCCTGATACTTGCTAATGGAAGAAGTCACTTTGAAGGTTGCCTCAGTTTATTCATTTTTTAAAAAATGAGGACAATAGTTGTACTTATCTCAAAATTGTTGTGAAGATCGCATCTGACACTAAGTACTCTGTTTGTGTGAGCAATAAAGATGATGTTATGACAAAAATGAAAGGGAGAAAGATTCCAGTACTAAATAATGTGGAGGGTAGAAGAAATCAGAGATATGCCATGAACTTAAGGAGCTAAAATATCATCACTAAAAAAAGAGATAATGAAATAATTTTGAAACCTACTAAATTAAAATGCTGCTATTTCTATATTTGAGATTTACTGTGTGCAGTATTTATACATGGGGTAAAAATAATAAAAATCAATATTTAAAGAAAAAAATGTGTCCCATATGAAAAGTCACCTGCAAGAAACAAAATAACTTTCAGAATAGGGCTTAATCTCACATTAACCTATCTATATTTTCTTGAGTATAGTATTCTAAAATACTTTTGGAATTCAATAAAAGCACAGAATAATCATTTATTCATTCTTTTTATTTGAAATACACTATGTATAAGTTGTCGTAAGTATCAATTTAGTTCTTACAAAGAGTATGCACTGGAGATTAATGTAAAATAAGACTTTACCTGTCTTTGAGATTAACTTCACTAAAGAAGTAATTCTTAAGGTATGCACTAAAGGATGAATAGGATTTAGCTAGAAAACCAAGTGAAAATAGAAGTGTTTCACTAAAAGGACGGTATGTTCAAAGGCCAAGGGCAGGAAAGTTAAAGGAACTTTTGAAAAACTGTGAAAAGCATATCATTAATAGCTGAAGAGAAAGTGTGATGGAACATAAGCCTGGAAAAATTTTAAAAAATGACAGAAGTATTCAAGGCCTATTAGACCATGACAATGATTGCTGATTTTATTCTATGAATAATGGGAAGTAGTATATTTAAAAGCAGCAAGTGAAATAAAGTTTGAAATGATTAATACATACCAATGTTTATCAATATATCATTATGATCAATATATTACTATTTAAAATCAAGGAGATTAATGTACTTGTTTATGGAAGGAATGCATAATAAATAGCAAAATAGACCTTGTCTAAGAAGAAGAATGGGAGTAAATATTTGTAGTACTCATCTAAGCAATGTCCCAGGAAAAAAGATTCCAGGCCACCTAATACTAGGACTTTCCAGACTTATATACAGGACCTTTGCTTTGTGTTTGTCTGCTCGAAATTATAAAAGAGTGATTATTTTTCTTCCCATTGGCCAAATGAAATTTTCTAATTGTATCTTTAAAATGCTCTAGAATGTAATATTTTCAGTGTCTATTACATATTCTCAGTATTTTGAAGATTTGTGGAAGCATTTTTGTTGCTTGTATGACAAAAATTCGATGTGTCACATGTATATCTATATATCTATTTGTCTGTAGACCTATATATCTACATCTGTCTACACATGTACACACTTATATTTAATATACATTCAATCCCTTCCAACAAAGTTTTCAATATGTACTTGAAGAGTACTATGCTTCTATGTTTGAGACACAACCAGTGATATTGTTGCTATGGGGCAGTATTAGCTTGAAGTTATTTGATATTTAAATTACTAAACTTTCCTTGATCTTATTCCGTACTGAACAAATCATTTTGATTGTGATTTTGTTGCCCACGTACTTTAAGTATCACTAGCAAAATCAATTTACTAACTACACATATGAGTGTTTAGGACTGTGTTGGAGTTATCAGCAGCTTTCCTAGATTCTATACCTGGTAAGCTGCAAATGAGGGTCTCTAATACTTATCTCTACGTAACTCTGGAGTCCATGTACTTAGAATCATACAGAACTGAGGCAAATGCCAGTTTACTATGGTGTTACTCATTCTACAGCCTCAACAAGTTACTTAAACTCATCACTAAAACAGGTAAAACATTATTAACCTCATAGAGTTGTGGAAAGGATTAAGCTGGATATATTTAGTGTTCTGCCTTGTACATAGTATGCATTTGATAAACTGAAATTTTGAGTGTTTTTGCTTTAGTTACCTGTGCATTTTCTATTCTTCCTTGGGCCCTGATAAGGATAAATGACTGGGCTTATACAACAAGCACTGTAGCATGAGGCTTGTCATCTTATCTGCTTTCTGTCAATGAGCTTTTCATAACCTTTGTTCATCTAATTTTTCAGGGAACACTTTCCTCCCATGACTTATGTTCACAGATATGTTCAGGAGGAAGAAGACAAGTGTATATAGTCAAAGGCCCTATATATTTAAGAAAAGCTAAATATCTAATGAATATTTACTATGTGCAATTATAAGGTATAATGTAGAATATGACATATATATAATTATGGTGAACAAACAGTTCAGATTAGCCTTAATAACAATACTTTTTGAAGTTCAAGAGTAATAATTCACTAAAATTATAATTGAAAGTGATTGGATTTCAAGCATTCCATTGATAAAACTTCACAAGTTAATTTAAAAAGTGTGAATGTTTATATATTGTCGATATTTCTTTTGGGAAAGGTTAGGAAAATACTGTCCACACAGCTACATATACTGTCAAAAAATATCAAATCAATTTAAACCAGTGTTCTTCAGCTGTGTTAGGAAGCAGTCATATTAGATACCCTATGAGCTTTTTCACAATATATGATGCTATCTACTGGTTTTCCAGCTTTAATCCACAAACCTCCTAAATGCAGGAGAGTCTCCAGAAGTTCAGAGTGAGACAAAGGACAGAGAGAGTGTGCAATTTGGGTAACATTCCCTAACATATTCAGAGAGGCATTTTTTTTCCAGCCATTTCCAGGCAACCTTATGATCTGATCAATTTAATTGTCAAAGCATAAGTATCCAATCACTTATTCTCTATACAATGTATAGAAAATGTATACAATCTCAAAAGTCAGTAAATCTGAAATAAAATTTTGTCTCTTTTGTTCACCTATGTTTGGTAGTAGGTTAGGAATAAATTTCTGACTTTCCAAGAATGACCTTATGGCCATTTCTATTCTAGCTATCATATTTTACACAGAAGGCTTCAGAAACTTTCTCCAAGATATACAATTAATTTGTGAAATACTCATGTCTGCTGACTTTATTAGTGTTATTTTCCAATACTTTGCATTTGAATGAAGCCATACATTTTGATCCGATCAGTATGTTATATATATAAGAGGAAAATCAGAATAACTCTCAGACTTCTTCTACCACAGGAAATATTGATAATTTTGAATAGTTTAAAAAGGGAAATTTAGTGACATATATGCTTATTTGGGTATGTTAAATATTGTTTTCTTCTAAAGTAAGTAACTCATTTTATTTGGATATAATATTTATTTTTAAGCTTCACAAGTTCTAATTTTTTTGTTCCTCCAATATGATCCTGGTTAATGATATTCTTAATTAATTAAGGTGCCTTTTAGGCAGGCATACAAAGTTCATCATGTCAATTCTTTAGATAGAGCAGTCTGGAAGTCAAATAGAAGGATTTTTTAGTCTGGCTTCTGACAGTTTTTCTTCTTTCTACATTTGACTATGCTATTTAAATGAACATTTTTAGTAATATATTTACATGATTGCTCATAAAAATGTAATTATGTTCTTTGTCTTCTAACTCTACAGTTTCCTATCCCATTAGAATAAGTCATGGGAATCATGCTTTCTTCTCTGAAACCACCGTATTGCCATAAGCCAAATATGATAAGTAGGAAATTTCTCTGACAAATGCATGGTGAAATTTCTGCCCACCAAACGGTTTTCAAATCACAGAATAAAAAGGAGCCTTGGGAGATGAATCTACAGATTTTGAAAGAAGCTCTTTCAAAATTGCCAGAATAATCTCCTTCATGGCCCAAAGCAACATGTAAATTAAGAAGCAATACACTATGAGTGTAATGGAGCATGTACTTATAAATTCACGGTTCCATTAATCTCATGTAAACAGCTCACACATCGTACCTCCCAGGAATAATTACACAACACTAAAGAGTTTGAAATTATAAATATTAAGACAGAACATTTTCTGTGCACTTCTTTGTAGCATAAGTTTGAAAATATTAAGAAGGACTATAATGTTTAATTGTTATAGTAGTTTCTAATTGCATACTTGATAGGGTGAATGTCAAATGAATCAAAAAAGCTTTGGGCAAAATCAGCAGGAGAGATGTGCCTGCTGTCAGTTCAAAATAAACGTTTGCCAGCCTGTTGGCATGGCAGCAGTGTGTCTCATGACAAGGAGGGACTTTTAGCATTCAGGAAAGAACATGAGGCTTTTAGTGTTCAAAGTGCTAGAAACTGGATTCATTAAGTAGGTAAAAATTGACCTCTTCAGGAAAATAAACTATTAGCAGGAGACTGACTGAACAAAAGGTGTCTTGTACAAGAACAAAAGGTATCTTCAGAAATGCTACCAAATGCAAGCTTTATAAAGCCATCCAGAGTAGGTTGCTGAGGTTGTATGTGCATTTAGTGTAATTTGGGAAAGGATAACCACAAAAAACTCTGCAGAAAATACTGTGTAGAGGCCCAGAGGTACTTTGAACCTGAGAAATAGAATTATGTCTTCAAAGATTAGTTTTAAAAATTTTAGAAATATCTACGACATAAATGCCAAGAGACTAATATTAAATATATAGGAAGTGTAAACAATATATTTGATAAAGTACTTACTAATTTTATATCATAAGAAAATATTTTATGACAACAGCTAATTCAATAGACCAAAAGCTGATATTCTGATGTGATCACCAAGACTCTGAAATATTTGAGATTGCAAGGGCCAGAGATAAATGTCAGAAAATTAAACATGGCATAGAGCCTTCATTTTAATGGAATAAATATAGGTTTGGAAAGTGGACTGCGAAGCCTAGTAGTGAGCATGAGAAAGGGAACATTCTAGAATAGCATGTTAAATTACTGTTTCGGATAATCATAAAAAGGGAATAAAAAGAGATAAAATCGTATTTAATGTTGTAGCTTCAAATCATATCAAAACCTCAGTAGTAGGTATGAAACAGAGAAAAAGCAAAGAAAGGAATATAGCAACTCATCTGTCTGCTGTCCTGCATGATGCTAAAATATTAGAAAAGAGCAGCCAATCTCAAATTTAAAAAGTTGATGTAATTCCTCCCCACTTCCCACCCCTTGCAAAGATGGTGAACTGGAGACATTGTTAGCATGCCTCTGTCACTTGGAAAGAGAAAATAGTGTGTAGAAATTTACTTTGTGAACTGTTTTCCAAGAAGCAACTCAGAAACTTAACAGAATAACTTAAAGAAACCACCGACCCTTCAAAAGAAGCACAAAGCAGTAGCCTACATGATGAACCAGACAGAACACTGTATCTCCAGAGGGTGAGTGGGAGAGAGACTGCCTTCATTATGCACACTTCCACAGGGGAACCAGGAAAACCTGGCCACAGGGAAGACCTTAACCCTACCCAGTGCTGGAGGTGATTTAGTGAGCAGTGAAGAATATATGAGAAGGAAGGGCATCAGGGCATGCTTTGCATTCACTCCCAGACTAAAGCAGGCACAGAGGGAAGCCACTGCAGATCATACCTCACAGGGGACTTCACAGGACTCTGCCAACTAACTCACTGGTGGGCACAGGTTGACAGAAGCTCCCAACTGAGATTTGCAATCCAATATTGAATGGGAAGGAACTTCGATGAGCAGAATCAAGGGGCAAGTAAGAAGTGTGCTATAAACATGGGTGTAGGAGTTGGTCACCTCTGCTTCATAGGCAAGTAGGGAGGGGTGTGGCCTGAAAGCCACGGTTTCTGTCTCCATTGGGAAAGCTTATGGCTTGAGACAGTTTTGAGTTCTGAGCCCAGGCTGCCTGGAACCCAGCTAGCTGCCACTAGCAGAACACTGGGTCTAAGACATGCCTTGTCAACTGTGTAGAAGCTGAGTGAGGCTTACTGCTGTCTGCTACCACCCCCACTGTCTGTATGGATTCTTTTGTGTAGCAGGGGCAGCTGGGTTCCTCCCTGGAGCATTACTCCAAAGGCTAGGGAACTGCTTTCTGATCTCTGTTGGAGCCGCAGCTTGTGCCTGCATGCTGGGAACCAGAGCACAGACTTACCTGGCCCAAACCCTACCTGGCCTCTCCACCCACCCTGGTAGGATAACACAACAGGAACATTTAGGAGCTCCATGACCCTCCCTCTTGCCTGAGGCACCAGAGTACATCCCCTGGGTAACACAAGGAAAACACAAATTCCACTTCTTCCACCTCTATCACCACAGCTGGTGCTTTTTGCAATCACCAGCTCCTAGATGGAGGTCAACTGGCATAGCCCATTACAAAATTTGCAGGCACAATAACACAACACTAAAGAAAGAGAAAACTTTTGCATGATCTCAGCTATTTCCTTCGCCTAGATTACCCTGGCTAATCAGGAGGTCTTGAGTCCATGTGCCAGGTATATTACTACTACATTTGGCATCTGAGAAAGCCAATATACTAAGGCTATTTATAACCAAGGAAACCTCAGAGTCTATGCCATTCTCCTCCCTCTCCTGTCAGTGCTGATGCTGGTACCCACCGCTAGGAGATTAGAGGGGAGGTCACATCACTGGATCTCTTACAGACATTCCCCAGCACCATCCTGGATTGTGGCAGTCCCAATCGGCAGCTAGACCCAGAAGAGCCCAGAAGAGCACAAGGATTCTCAGTAGTCTGTCCCTCAGGGACTGTTACTCCAAGGGAAAAGAGAAGTGCATCACATTAAGGGAGCATCCTATAGGATAAAGAAAACCAGACTGCAGGCCTGAGTCGCTGAACTCTTGACTTGTGAGAAGTTTATTTCAGCACAGGTACAGATGCAGTGCTGGGCTCAGTCGGGAGTCCGCAGCTCTACCCCAACAATCAGGCAGACACAGTGCTAGTGAAGGATTTTGGAGAAGGGGATTAGAAGTCCCCTTCTCCCACTACTAAAGACACAGCTAGGGCTTCTTCCATGGGAGCATGAGATGAGTGCAATAGACAACCTTCTATTGTATAAGGTTATAGACAACCTTCCTGGAACACTTCAGGGTGACTGCCTCACCTCAAGAGGAGTGCCCTCCATGCTCAGGCTCAGATAAGAGGTAGAGTCAAACTCGCTCTCTACATGGAACATCAGCATTCCTACATATAAAAAGGGGTGTTAGTGTGATCTGAAATAGCTGGTACACTGGGTCAGGAGTGTGACTAGGAGGCTGATTGCTTTTCTACTGCCTTAGAAGGAGAGCTGGGGTAGCTCCCTTCCTTTCCTGTGAAAAGACTTCAGTGCATTTCAATGAGAGCTTACCCAGGCACCTCTATCAAGGCTGGGACCTCTTCCTAACATGGAGGTATTGGATTTACCCACCTGCTTTAGCTGCAGCCAGTTTTTACCCATGGGCACGTCCTACTCACCTGAAACCTGAACTGCTCAACTCAGTGAATAAAATATTGGGGTAAAATTGAAAAGAAATAAAGTCTTCAAAAAATATGGAATTATGTAAAACAGTCAAACCCAAGTATTATAGTTGTCCTTGAGAGAGAAAAAAAATATAGTTTGGAAACCTATTTGAGAAAATCATTGAGGAAAAGTCCCCTGGTCTTGTTAGATGTTTAGACATCCAAATGCATGAAGTTCAAACAACTCCTGTGAGACTCATAGCAAAAAAGACATCAACAATGTATATAGTCATCAAGGTATCTAAAGTCAGTGTGAAGGAAATAATTCTAATAGAAGTGAGACTAAAGCATTAGGTAACCTGTACAGGAAAATTCATCAGCCCAACAACAGACTTCTCAGCAGAAACCTTATAAGGGTTTGGGATCCTAACTTTATTCTCCTTAAACAGAATAACTATCAGCCAATAATTTTATATTCAGCAAAACTAAGTTCCCTAAATGAAGTAGAAATAAAGTCTTTCTCAAACAAGCAATGCTGAGAGAGTTTGTCAATACTAGACCAGCCATACAAGAAATGCTAAAGCAAGTTTTACATCTTGAAACAAAAGCATAAAATTCACAGGACTTATAAAAAAACATGATGAAGAAAACAAAGTCACTAGTTAACAATCAATACTGTGACTGGAATAGCACCTCACTCTCAATGTTAATGGTGAATGTAAATAGTCTAAATACTTCACTTGAAATATATAGACTGGATTAAAAATAATTACAAACCAAATATATGCAATATATGCTGTCTTCAGTAGACACACCTAACACATAAGGATTCTTATAGACTCAAGAAAAAGAGATAGAAAAAAGATATCCCACACATATAGAAACCAAAATTGAGCAGGAGCAACTATTCTTGGATCAGATAAGACTGAAATTAAACAAAAAACAGTAATGAAAAAAAAAAAAGGAAAGAAAAAGAAGAAAATAAGATAATTATAAAATGATAAGAGAATCAATTCAACAAAATATATAATTGTAAATATAAATGCACCCTGCTCCAGAGCGCCCAGATTCATAAAGCAATTACTACTGAACCTAAGAATAGGGATGCACAGAAACAAAGTATTAGTGGGGGACTTCAACACTCCACTGAAGCACTAGACAGATCATTGAGGCCAAAGGTCAACAAGGAAACACTGGACTAAAACTGTATTCCAGGATAAATGGATCTAACAAATATTTACAGAGCATTCTACCCAAGAACTGCAGAATGTACATTCTTTTCATCCTCATGAAACATTTTCCAAGGTAGACCATACGATAGGCCACAAATCTCAATGAATTTTAAAAAATTACAGTAATATCAGATATCTTCTCAGACCACAGCAGAACAACACCTGCAATGAACACCTCTATGCACAGAGACTAGAAATAAATTCCAAAAAGAACCTTCAAAATCATACAAATACAAAGAAATTTAAAAATTTGCTCCTGAATGATTTTGGAGTAAACAATAAAATAAAGATATAAATTTAATAACCTTTTCAAAATACAACAGCAGGAGTGACACAAGTTACCAAAGCCTCTGGGATAGAAGAAAAGCAGTGCTAACAGGAAAGTTTGTAGCACTAAATGTCTACACCAAAATGTCTCAAAGGTCACAAATTGACAACCTAATAAATTGAAAATGTAGAAACTTATTTCTCTAGTTTTTAGTCACACCTCAAGAAACTAAAGAAAAAGGAACCAACCAAATAGAAAGCTGACAGGAGAAAATAAATGACAAAGATCAGAGCAGAACTAAACTAAATATAAACAAAAAATTTACAAAAGATAAATGAAACAAAAAATCTAATTCTTTTAGAAGATAAACAAAACTGATAGACAGCTAAATTAACCAAGAAAAAAATAGAGAAGATTCAAACAAGTTCAATTAAAAATGACAATTGAGACATTACAACTGACGCCACAAAAGCACAAAAGATAACTCAAGATTACAATGAACACCTCTATGCACCGAAAATGGAAAATCAAAAAGAAATAATAAATTCCTGGAGACATGCAATCTCTCTAGCTTGAAGCAGGAGAAATGGATGTCCTGAGCATTCAATAACAAGCAGTGATTTTGAATCAGTAATTTACAAAACTACCACCACCACCACCACCACCACCAACAACAACAACAACCCAGAGCTGTATGGATTCATAGCTGAATTCTACCAGACATTCAAATCTCAATAGATGCAGAGAAAGCACTTAATAATATCTACCATCCTTTTATAATAAAACCCTCAATAAACTAGGTATAGAAAGAACACACATTAAAATAATAAATGCTGTATACAATAAATGCATAGCCAACATCATACTGAATGGGGAAAAGTTGAAAGAATTTTCCCCAAGAGCTGGAGTAAGATAAGAATGACCACCTTCACCACTTCTATTCAACATAGTACTGGAAGTTCAAGGCAGAGCAATCAGAAAAGAGAAAGAAATAAAGGGCATCCAAACTGAAAAAGAAAAAGTCAAACTATCTCTGTTTGCCAATGATATGATCTTATATCTAGAAAACCCCAAAGACTCCTCCAAAAGCCTTCTAGAGCTGATAAATGAATTCAGTGAAGTCTTAGCTTACAAAATTAATGTAAACAAATCAGTAGCATTGCTATACACCAATGACCAAGCTGAGAATCAAATCAAGAACTCAATCTCTTTTACAAAAGCTACAAAAATATTTCACACACAAAGATTATGAAAAAACCTGGGAATATACTTAACCAAGAAGGTAAATTGTGGTTGTCTATAATGAGAATGACAAAATACAGCAGAAGGAAATCATAGATGACACAAATGGAAATACACACCATGCTTATGGATCAGAAGAATCAATAGTGTTAAAATAATCATACTGCCAAAGCAATCTACAGACTAAATCCATTTTTTATCAAAAGACCAACATTCTTTTTCACAGAATTAGAAAAACCAATCCAAAATTCACATGGAATGGAAAGATAACCGACATAGCCATAGCAAATCTAAGCAAAAAGAACAAATTTGGAGGCATCACATTACTTGACTTCAAATTATACTACAAAGCAATAGTAACTAAAACAGGATAGTACTGGTATGTTATAAAGGTAGACACATAAACAGAAATAGGACAGAATTGAACAGAATAGAGAATCCAGGAATAAAGCCAAATACAATCAACTGATCCTCAAAAAAGCATGCAAAATCATAAATTATGGAAAGGACACTCTATTCAATAAGCGGTGCTGGGTAAATCGAATAGCCACATGTAGAAGAATTAATGGGAATTTTTATTTCTCACCATATATAAAAATTAACTCAAGATGGATTAAAGGCTTAACTCTGAGACCTGAAAACGATACAAGTTCTAGAAGAAGACCTAGGAAAAACTCTTCTGGACATTGGCCTAGACTAAGAGTTTATAACTAGGAACTCCAAAGTAAACGCAACAAAAAGAAAATAAATAAATGGGACCTAATTAAACTAAAAAGGCTTCTGAAAAGCAAAAGAAATAATTATTAGAGTAAACAGGCAACTTACAGAATGGGAGAAATATTTGCAAATTACATATCCAATGAAGGAGTAATATCCAGAATCTATAAGGGACTCAAACAAATCATAGAGAAAAAAAATAAATTATCGCATTAAAAAGTAGGCAAAGGACATGAATAGGCATTTCTCAAAAGAAGGTATACAAATATCCAACAAGCATATGAAAAAAATGCTCAACATTATTAATCATTAGGGAAACGCAAATTACAACCACAACGAGATACCACCTTTACCCCAGCCAGAAAAAAAAAAAAAAAAAATTAAAAAGTCAAAGAGTAATGAATGTTGATATGGAAATAATGAAAAAGGAATGCTTATACACTGCTGGTGGGAATATAAATTATTACAACCTTAATGAAAACAGTATAGAGATTTCTCAAAGAACTAAATGTAGATCTACCCCTCAATCCAGCAATTCCACTACTGGGTATCTAGCTAAATGAAAGAAAGTCACTATATCAAAAAGATGCCTGCACCTGTATATTTATTGTAGCACAATTCACAATTGCAAAGATACAGAATCAAACTAAAAGCTCACCAATTGATGAGTGGATAAAGAAAATATAATGTACACACATACACACACACACACACACACACACACACACCACACACACCATGGAATACTTAGCCATAAAAAAATAATGTCTTTTGCAGCCACTTGGATAGAACTAGAACTCATTATTCTAAGTAAAGTAACTCAGGAATTAAAAAGAAAATACCACATATTCTCACTTATAAGAAAGACTAAGCTATGTGTATGCAAAGAAATACAGACTGGTATAATGGAAATTGGAAACTCAGAAGGAGATAGGATAGGAGAGGGGTAAGGGATGAAAAACTGCCTATTGGTTACAATGCACACTACTTTCAGTTGATGAGTACACTAAAGTCCTAGACTTCACCACTATAAAATTCATTCATGTAACCAAAACCACTTGTACTCTTAAAGTTATTGAAATAAAAAATAAAAATAAAAGAAATACAATAACATATTCCTTTGAATTAAAAACAAAAATAAAAAAATAAACAAAAGTTGAATTTAAGTTATTTGCTAATGATTTTCAAAGGTGTCAAAAACATGGTGATTTGGTGGTGGTAGTCTTACAACTAAGTTGTCTGTCCAGTTTGTAGGAGAACTTCTGTTGGAAACAAAACTTTCGGGACATGGATCTCAACCCTGGGTGAAGTTTTCTGGCAATATGGTAGTATGAGGTCAGAATCATAGCCAAACTGGTTTCAGGGAAGATTAACATGTTCATGGAGTAAGTAAAATATTCTAAGAAACCTTCGAGAAAAGAAAAAGGATTGTAAAATATTGAAATAACAATATTAAAAATGATTTTGTACCTCGTTGAATTAACTTTGCTAATATTTTCTTCAGGAATTTTGCTCATGAGAAATATTGGTCTATATTTTTCCTTTCTTGCAATAACTTTATCTAGTTTTGATGTTAGGGTAATAATGGCTTAATATAATGTGTTGGGAAGTGTTCCCTCTATTTCTATTTTCTAGAAGAGATTTTAATTAATGATTCACTATCTTTAACAGATCTAGATTTACTCAATTTATCTATTTATCCTTTCATGAGTTGTAATAATTTGTGTCTTCAAAAGGATTGCTTCATTACACAAGATATAAAATTTATGATCGTAGAATTGTTCATAGTCTCCTTTATTGCCATATTAATGGCCATGAGATTGACCTCTCTTTTATTTCTAGTAATTAGTTCATTTTCTTTTTCATTGGTTAGTCTAATGAGAGGTTAATTAATTTTACTGATTTTTCAAGGAGTTAGTTTATGGCTTAGTTAATTTTCTCCATTGGTTTCCTGTTTTCAATTTCACTAATATTTGCTTTAATTTTTATTCTTTATTTACTTTATCTTGCTGTAAGCTTACATTTCTATTTTTTAAGTAGTTACCTAAGATGGAAGCTTACATTATTGACTTCAGATAAATTTTAGATCTTTCATTTTTTCCTATGTGTGCATTTATTCTAAAAATTTCACTCAAAGCACAATTTTACTATATTCTACACATTTTGATAAATTGTGCTTTAATTTTGTTCAAAGTATTTAAATTTCTTTTGAAACTTATTCTTTGACCCATGTCAAAGTGTGTTGTTTAATCACCAAATATTAGGGGAATTTCTAGCTATCTTTCTGTAACTTACATGGTTAAATGTATATATTTGATATACTTAAAAAATTAACACATTAAATATAACAGTAAATAAAAATAAATATAGACCATGACAAGTGGAATTTATTAAAGGTCTAAAAAGCCAGTATAATATTAAAAAATCAACCAATGTAATAATATAACACATCGGGCATGCAGAAAAACTGTATCACTAATTGCTAGTGGGAAATCAGCGTGCTACAATTTTGGAGGACATTTTAGCAGTTTCTTACAAAACTATAAATATGCACCAGCAATCACACTCATGAGTAATTGCAAAATTGATTTAAAAATTTTAGGACCAAACAAAAACCTGTACGACAATCTTTACAGCAGCTTTGTTTATAATCCCTAAAAATGAGAAACAGCCAGTATGTCTTTCTTTATATTGATATGTAATAGTTGTACATATTTTGGGAGTACATGTGATATTTTGATACCTGTGTACAATGTATGATAATCAAAGCAGAGTAATTTGGTATCCATCACCTTAAACATTTATCTTTTCTTTGTGTAGAGATTATACAATGCTTCTTCTCTAGAAATTTTGAAATATACAATAAATTATTGTTACCTATAATTTTCATACTGTACTATCAAATACTAGGACTTATTTCTTTTATCTAACTGTATTTTTATACCACTTAACTAACTTCTGTTTATCCCCTCCTTCCTGCTTCCCTTCGCACCCTTTGGTAACCACCATTCTACTCTCTACCTCCATGAGATTCACCTTCTCAGCTCCCACATAGGAGTGAGAATATGTGCTATTTGTTTTTCTGTGCCTAGTTTAATACACTTAAAATAATGACCTCTATTTCAATCCATGTTGCTGCAAATGAAAGGATTTCATTATTTTTTGTGGCTCAGTAATATTCTTTTATGTGTATGCCACATTTTCTTTACTCATTCATCAACTGATGGACATTTAGATTGATACAATATTTTGGCTATTGTAAATAGCACTGCAATAAACATGGGAGTGCAGATACCTCTTCAATATACTGATTTCCTTTATTTTCATATATATACAGCAGTGAGATTACTGGATCATATGGTATTTGTAACTTTTGCTTTTTGAGGAACTTCCATAGTGTTTTCCATAATGGCTGTATTAATTTACATTTCCACTAACAGTTTTTACATTACTGTTGACTATTGGTATGTCTTTCTTTGAGAAATATCTATTCAGGTTCTTTGCACATTTTATAATCTTATTTTTTTCTTTTTTCTTTTTGCTATTGAGACGTTTGAGTTTTTTATATGTCCTGGTTATTAATCCCTTGCAGGAAGAAGAGTTTGTAAATATTTTCTCCCATTGTGTAGGTTATTTCTTCACCTGGCTCATTGTTTCTTTTACTGTGCAGAAACTTTTAGCTTGATGCAATCTCATTTGTCTGTTTTTGCTTTTGTTGTCTGTGCTTTTGAGGACTCATCAATTTTTTTTTTTCCAAACCAGTTTTCTGCAGCATTTTCCCAATGTTTTATTTTAGCATTTTCATACTTTCACAATTTTAGGTCTTACATTTAGGTCTTTAATCCTTTTTGAGTTGCTTTTTTTGTATGTGATGAAAGATGGGGATCTAGTTTTGTTTTTCTACATATGGATGTCTAGTTTTTCCAGTACCATTTACTAAAGAGACTGTCATCTTCTCACTGGATGTTCTTTGCAACTTTGTCTAACATGAGTTGACTGTGAGCATATGGATTTATTTTTGTGTTCTCTACTCTATTCTGTTGGTCTATGTGTCTATTTTTAGGCCAGATTCATACTGTTTTGGTTACTATTGCTTTGTTGTATAACTTGAAATTGGGCAGTTTTATACCTCCAGCTTTGTTCTTTTTGATCAGCCTTGCTTTATCTTTTCAGGATCTTTTGTGGTTCCATACACATTTTAAGGTTGTTTTTTCAATCTCCATGAAGAATTTCATTGGTATTTTGATAGGAATTGCATTGAATCTGTAGTTGCTTTGAGTAACACAGATATTTTAATAATATTAATTCTTTCAATCCATGAACATGATGTATGTCTTCAATTTTTGTATCCTCTTCAGTTTTTTTTAATGTGTTTTACAGTTTTCTTTGTAGATATCCTCCACTGCTTTGGTTAAATTTATTCCTAGGTGTCTTATATTTTGTAGCTGTTATAAACGGAATTGCTTCTTTGATTTATTTTTCAGATTGATCATTGTTAGCATATAGAAATGCAATTGATTTTTGCATGTTGACTTTGTAGTCTGCAACTTTACTGAATCCACTTATTAGTTCTGAGTTTTTGGTGTATTATTTAGGATTTTCTAAATATAAGATCAGATTATCTGCAAACAAAGATAATTTGATTTCTTCCCTTTTGATTTAGATGTCCTCCTTTTTTTTTTTTTTTTTTTTTTTTTTTTTTGCCTGTTTGCTCTGGCTAAGACTTCCAGAGCTATGTTATGTTCATATGAGGAATACAATACAGTGATAAAAGTAAATGAGATATTCATCCATGAAAAGACATTAATGAATCTTAAGGGCATATTTCTCAGTGAAGGAAACCAATTCTAAAAGTCTGCAACTGTGTAATTTCAATTATACAATGCCCTGCACATGCAAAATTATACACACTATAAACATATCAGTAGTTATCAAGGACCCAGGGTTTGAGAGAGGAAGCTTGAGAAGGTCATGTATCTAGGATCTTTCTAGGGCAGTGAAAGTATTCTGTATGATACTACGAAGGTGGACACGTTACTATGTATTTGTTTAAACCCATATAACTGTACATTGCAAAAAATAAACTTAATGCATGCAAAATTTAGAAAATTAGGAGATCCAGGTATTTCAGTATAGAATGAAAAAAAGCTAAGTATCTTAAAGTGTATAAAACAGCTTTACTGACGTTATGTGAGAAAAAGTGATCACTTAAGTCATTTTGAAAATGAATGGAATCTATGTGATTAAATGACATATTAGTACTGTACTGTTGTTGCTAATTTTTTCTGTGAAGATATGGGTTAACATTCTGACACTACTCTCTCTCTCTATATATATATATACACACACACGCCTACTGGAGTTAAATAATTACATAGATGGCAGGTTGTGAGAGCTAGGTTTTTACTATTGGAGTGACTGATTACAGATCAGAAAGGGGAGGAGTGTAGAATCATCCAAGTGCTAAGGGAGTAGAGTGGAAGACATCAGTATGAACTCACGTTTAGCTTAATATAGGTGGTTACACATAGAAATATATGCATATATATACACATATACATATGTCAGTATACACAGTATATGTCCTTGTTCTGCCATCTGTGAAGCCCTAGGTTTAATGACACTCCAGCAGCAATAATCATACCTGGAGCCTAGATCTTAGTTCCTAATACAACCTTTCAATTAAAGAAACCCAAGTTTCTTAAAGAAATGGTTGATTCCAAGACTAGGTCAGAGGATATGCAAATTAGCCTAGAGTGTCTCCTAGTGCTATATAAAACTGTTCAAAAATAAAGTTCATACAATAAATATAAATTATATAAACTAAGGAAAAACTTTGATAAACAAGATACCTTTAAAATTTTAAAAAATATAAAAGTGATGGGCTTTTAAGAGATTACTAACCATATTTTCTTTAAAAAAGATGCTTGTCCTTAAATTTGTTCTATATTTTTCCATACAAGTAGAACATATTACCTTTTTCTAAAATTATTATAACACAGTTGAGATATAAACCAGCTTTACAAAAACTTGAATGATTAGAAATAAGAGTGAAGTCACCCTAAATTATATAAACTACTCCCATAACACCTCTGAAGTTAAGTAGGAAAAACTAATATGATTTTGGCATACTTAAAATCTTTCTCTTTGGCCTCCTCTTACACTACAATAGATCATTTAGACAGAAATGATTATTTTGTAGTTTAATCCACTGACGTCTTTCTTTTTAATAAGCATTCTATTTCTGAAATATAAAGCAAAATGTTATTATAGATGTTTTTAAAAACATAATAAATGAAATTATGAATTTTTAAATATCTGACAATTCCAGCACCAAAAATATTCCTGTATTCCATCTTATAGCTCCACTTTAAAAATATGTATGATTACTCTTGTTTCAAAGAGAAAGTTTTAAATTACCTAGCCATAAAAATACAAAGATTTTTAGGACTAAAAGCTTTATTTTTTACAATTATATATACATCTGTATTTGTATATTTATATGTATATACCTATGTTTATGTGTATATATGTATGTATATTTGTGTATGCTACGAATGCATACAGGCAGGTTAATTATTCTTTGAGTATGCAAACTGCTAAATAAGATGGGACAGACTATTACATCCACTTTGACTGCTGCACTGAATTTGTATCACAATTTACATACAAATTTTATTTTCATCTATTGGCATATGACACAACCTTGTCATGAAACACCATCACTGCTTTTTGCATTAATGAATTTTTCTCAAAAGTCCTCTAACTCTGAGTAATACAATGTAGCACATTTTCGAGCAATGGGTTCACTTTTCTAACCCCAGGGGTTCCTACTCAGCCAACCTCCTAGATCATATTTCTCATTATAATAAAAGCATCACTACACTAAATAGCAAGAAAAGACAGATGCGCTATTCCTATTTAGCAGATCCAACTTTAAAAGGATGCACTTATCAATCTTTTAAGAATGGTTGCTACTGCTTTCCTCAAACTAGTGTTAGCATAGAGGTTCAGCAACTGGTAATATCAATGAACAATCAGGGAAATTTTCCTTCAAGAAGGACCTCTTCTTCTAGCTTCAGACTGTAGATTCCACTTACAGAAAAAAATCAAGGCAACTTCTCATCCTAGGAATAATTTTCCTTATTTATATATTCAAACCACAGAAAAAATTTTAAGATTAAAATTTTTTGAACAAGAAAAAAAAATCTCTTGCTATTTTTAACATGGGTATGTATGTATTTAGAGCTGCTTTTAAAAATTTTTATATTTATAAATTATATGTTATCAAGTAGAAGCTGTGGAAACAAAATTTTAAAAATTATCTAGAGATAATAATAGTTGAATAGAATTAGAGAACAGCAGTTGTTCAGGAAAATTAAATATTAATTTTTAAGTAATATATTTTATTGTGTATTATATACATGCATTTATGTTAGTATATATTAGTATTATACTGTATGCATGCATTGCTTTTTTTATAATTTCACTTAATATCTGTTACACGCCCTTTAAGAAGTAATTCTTAATATTTTTATATTAGTCTATACTGTAAAATAGCTACAGACTTTATCTTAATTAACAAATTATTTGACATTAGAAATCAATATTATTTTCATTTTTCTCTACCATAACTAAAACTTCACAGAACAACCTTGAAAATATATCATTGTATGGGCGTCTTATTAGTGTGTGAAGAAGAGTAGTTAAAGAAAATCGGCTGGGACCAAAGAACTTAGCATATTTAAGGGTTTTTCATGACATAATCTGTATTTAAACTTATAAATATTTACATACACAGCCATCCTGGGGTACCTCTGTGGCACTGGTTCCAGGACCACCCCATGTACCAAAGTCCATGGATGCTCAAGTTCCACAGTAGGCCCTGCAAAATGTAGGATTACTGAAGTCAGTCTCTCGGTATCAGTGGTTTCCACATATCACAAACACTCTCTTTTATATATGGGGCTAGGTCAATATGGGGAGTTAGAACTCACGAACATTGAAAGGTGACTGTGTGTTATGCACACACACACACACGCACACACACACACAGAAATGCACATGCCTATATACATATATTTGGTACTAATGTGAACTTAAATTGTATATATTTATGTGAGTTTATGTATATGTGCATGTATTCATATAGCTTATACATACATGCATATATACATATAGCTTTAGGTACACATACCTATATGTATATGCATATATAACTATATGTATATGTGTATTATGTCTGTGTTTATACATTGATATACATTGATACAATTTAAATTAACTTTGTGGTATATAACAATGCAAATTTCTTCATACTATCAAAACCTATCCTATAACATTTTATTTTTAATAAACAGATCATATTATCAATGGTGTTTTATTTTCATTTTTTGGGAGGAGGGTTATTTGGAATACTGAACATTTTCTGAACTTATCTTGATTACTCATATTTTAAAGGGTAATATCTATTTGTGTTAGATTTTGCTTTCTGTTTTGAGATGTTTTCATTCTCTTGCTTGTTAAAACTCATTTTCATAAAATACAAAAAAGTGTTTACTTACTATGATTAGATGATAACTCAATTCTAGTAATTATATTTTAAAATGTTGTTCCATTTTGAAGGTCAGGATTTGAAAGAAACAAAAACAATGCAAGTTTAACCAACACAATTTTAAACTTTTCACTGTTTAAGAGAGATCACTCAAACTATTAACTTAGAAAATATTCAACAGAAAACAAATAATAGATCCAAGAAACAATTGCTTGTTATTATGAAAACTTTAACAATTGGAGTAAACTCTAAAGGGCATAAATAGTTTTGTCAATTACACCCGAAATGAAGCTGCAAAGCAGGAAAAAACAATAGTGTTTTGAAAGGTTTGCAATAGTTGGTTCAACTAATGCATAATGAAATCAATACAGTGAAGAAATTGATATACCAGAGGTCTTTAAAAGTCATTTTGAAAGAATGTTAGCAGGATAATTTGCCAAATCCAAATAAGAAAAATATAATGCATTTGAAAAGTGTTCAATGAAAAGTAACTGAGAAGTAAACACAACGAGGCTAAGTCAGTCAAGTTAATTACCTGATATGTAGAGAAAACATTGGCAATGATTAGAGAAAAAATTTGTAAATAAGAGCATACAATGTTATTTCAAAGACAGAAGTACTTTTATAGTCCCTTTTCTGAGTATTTCAGTTTATTTGCAACAAATTTGTTTAAAATGTTGTGTTTAACACATTAAATCATTATTGTTTCAAGCTAAACTGAATTGGTGATTTTAAACCTTCTTATGAATCAGGCTTTGAGCTATATATTTTCAGGTATAGTTTTTACATCCTTGATTGCAGAATGAAATATGCCACTACATCTTCTCCAACATATGACAAAACCATGTTTAGCTAGCTATAGATGGTGGCACAAAGTCAAACTCACAAAATGATTTACTTCATAATAATGAAAACTATTTTTTTCAGTGATAGTAAGACACAAGAGGTATTGTAGTTTTGAAAAGATAGATGTTTATTCACAGATGAGTGGATGAAGAGAATGTGGTGTACACATACAATGGAATCTTATTCAGCCTTAAAAAAGAAGGATGTGCTGCAATTTGCGACAATGTGGATGAGCCTGCAGAATATCATGTTAAGTGAAATAAGCCAGACCTAAAAGAACAAATAATGCATAATATTTGTATGTTGAATCTGAAACAATTAAACTCCTAGAAGCAAAGTATAAAATTGACTAATATCAGGGACTAGGTGGAGAGGGAAACAAGGAAATATTTGTCAAAGAACACAAAGTTTTGGTTATACAAGATAAATTAAGTCCTAGAGATCTACTGTACAGCTTAGTGCTTATAGCTGACAACGCTATATTGAATAGTTTAAAATTTGCTAGGTCTGGTGTTGAATGTTCTTATCACACACATACACACAAAAAAATAAGAGATATTGTAGTTTAATAAGAGACTTATTTGAGTGGTTTATGATAATACCCACAAGAGATTAAAGACAAAAGACACAAGGTTGGGGATGAGAGGCCAGGGAGCATTAAAAACAAGAAAGTGTTTTTGCAGGTATTTTTATTCTCTAGTGATCACTACTGTTGGAATTATGAAGCCGATATCACAAAAACCTGCTGAGGTAAAGAGTTTTATGGAGAGGAAGATCCATTTCAAGAACTTCCTTTGTGAAGCCTGTAAGTTATGAAATATGTGAGGAAACCATGAAATGGGGTTCTAGAGTATGCATTCTTCTGAATTCCCTGCCTTTGATTAATTAGTAGTAATGATATTTAATGAAAAACCATATTACATCTTCTACCTATTACTAAAGACTTGGTAAAGAGGTTACGCCTCCTAATGAAGGTATTTGTATCCCCATTTAGAGATCAGTAAAGATTCCCAAATATGAGAAATAATTGGTTCAAGTTACAAAACTGGGACTGAAATGTAGGTGTGCTATTATGCCCATAATCTAATGTTTGGGTTCCCAAAGATAATATTAGCTTCCTAGTGAATGGAATTGGAGGTGAAGAATTATTTTTCCAAATATTTTAGTAGATAGTACAGTCAATAGTTAATACTTAACTATTAGATAAAATCTGTAATAATTTTATGATGGTGATTTTAAAGTAATATAACTGTACATAAACTACAAAAATCAAAATGGTAGTGTTTTTATGAAGAGTTATTTATGTGCTTTATTTTTTTAAAGTTGCTGAGTTGCTGTATTTTTTCTGTTTTGAAAATTGAAGAGCATACTTATCTGGAGATATCTTATTTTAGAGGCAAGAATCTGACATCACATTGTAATTGCAGGTAAAAAATATAAAAACATCAGCTCTTCAGGTCTCTTCTATTACCTGTGTAGAACATCTCCTTTTCTTATGTTTTTTCTTGCTTTTTTATTTTTATTTTTTAGTGCTTCAACTTTGTTTTTGAGTATCATGGAGCTTAAGGGTTATTAATGTCATTGAATCATTTATCTGTTAAAAAATGTATTATTTTATTCAACAGATATTTATGGAGTGTCTACTGTTTGCAAATTCTGTCCAAGGCATTGCTACTTGGCTATTTGTTCTTGTTTAGCATAAAAATCCAGCTTGATGAACTGATATCTAATATTAATTTCAGATACTAACTGTGTTCCTAGAGGTTTAATGAAGAAGATGGATATGACTAGATCTGGTAGGGAGACATAGCTATTTCTATGTTGCTTGTTGAAATTCTCTCTTAGGCTGGAAAAATATTTTTATTCAACAGCATGATGTTTAATTATTACATCTAAAACATAATGTATTTTTTGCTGATAGTTTCGAATTACATGTAAGTACATATACTTAGGTTTTTTTTTTTTCTTTTTTTCTATGGATTGAAATATTTACCTTTAGTTTAAGTACTGATGAATATATAGCTTCCGTGAGTTAATTACAGAGGGAAATCTGGCTAATGATTTTTAGAGATATAATTAGTCATTCCTAGTTGCCCACAAATGAGTTAAATGGGTCACACCACAGATGAAACTGTTTCAATTAAGGGTCACATTGATTCTAAGTTCTACTTTCCTTATGGCCTAAGAGGATGTCCACTATGGCATTTGGGACTGAGAGTTTTATATTCCATATAATAGCTTAAAGTCTTTTGACTTAGGCAAATAGAATACAACTGAACTCTTTTTCAGTCCCCTTCAAGTGGATGTGAGTCCTTTGGGGAAGATTTTGAGCAAGTGGGAAGAATTACTGTGAAAACAGAATATGCAAATTGGTTTAGGAACTTTTCTTCATATTAAACAAAATTACTGAGTCCATTTGACATATGACATTACTTCTCCTAGAGTCACCACACAATGTTTTCAGGTTTGTATTGATAATCAAAGTCACAAGATATAACATACTATATTAACTTAGACACAGGGAGAAAATACAAGATACATTGCATCTATATTTACATTTTAAAATCATCTTTATGGAATTTCAAATGGACATGCAATACAATTTTACCAATTTCAAATGTATGATTTATGAGTTTTGACAAGAGCATAAAGTCATGCCACTACTGCCAACATAATTTTGATATAGAACATTTCTGTTACTTCCAAAACATCCTTTTGTGCCCCTTTTTTGATGCCCTTTCTACACCGTGACCCTTCGCAATCACTGCTCCACCACTACATTTTTTCTACTCTCTAAATGAAATTAAACTGCATATACATTTTCGTGTCTGTATTATTTTACTTAGCATCACACTTTTGAGATTCATTCATGCATCGCATGTGTCAACAGATCACTCTTCTTAGATGTTGAGTAACAATCCATTGTTCAGGTATACCACAATTTATGATCACTACAGCAGTTGATAGAGATTTTCATTGTTTTCTATTTGTGATTATTACAAATGAAGTTGCCATGTTTTATCATGTTGTTGTATGAAATGATATGTCTTTATTTATCTTGTCTAGATACCTAGAAGTGGATACTTTTGGTTATAGGTAAAATGGAGTAAGCCACTGCAGCTTGTCTCTCCCACTGATTACAACTAAAAACATTGAGCAAAATACATAAAAGAACTACCTAAGGACTCTGAGAAGTAAATAATAGCAGGCAGATTGGTGAAGGAAGCTAAAATTTGAAGAACAACAAAATGCTGGCAATAAGTTTCCTGGGTGGTTTCTTTTATTATCCCTTATTCTCCGAGAAGAGAGCAGGCTAAATCAAGAAAATGCATGGCAGGTGTTAGGAAAACTTTGAAAAGGATTCTTTCTGGCCAGAGAGCTTGTGGAGAAAAGTCTCTGCCAGCCCTAGAGTGTGGGAAGAATGGCCATTTTTTACTCTCTTTCTCACTCTGTGTGTGTGTGTGTGTGTGTGTGTGTGTGTGTGTGTGTATGTGTGTTTTCTCTTTTCTTTTCTGTCCTTGCCCTGAAGTAAGCATCAGTTATGGAATTAAAGTGCAGCTGTGCAGTTTGAAAAATGTGGGCACCTAAAACTCTAAGAAAAACTACTTGTCTCTCCGAATACAGAAAATGGGAGGCCTTATTGTACTAAAAGTGTGAGAGGAATTCTTTCAAAGAAATTTTTTCTTTTAATGTATTTTTTTTCCTAGATGCTTAATAGTTAATGTGTCCCATTTGTGTGGAAGCATGCAATGGTATGGGAAACTGAAACTCTGAAATAAATCTGCATATATGGCCCATAATAACTGAGGTGGGGCCCTAGGAACTACATACTGGAGGTGGGGGAAGGGGGAGAGAAATACAAGAGGAAATATCCAAGGGAAATATCTGCCAGGGGATTACTAAATCTGTATGCAGACTGGACTTTTTCTAAGGAGTGCATGGGGGGAACGCGCCCAAAGAAGTCCACAAAGACTTTGAGAATTAACTAGGATCTAAGCCATCATTCAAGTCCCAGATCAAACTAAGTGGCACATGTGAAGGAAAAACAAACAGTATAGCAAAGACTTGGAACTAAACTGATATTAAAACTGATGTGAACAGAAGATGAGAGACAATTTGCAGACCAAATTTAATTTAATACTGGCTTACTACGCTATAATAAAAACAGAACTGAAATGAACATTCTGAGGAGGATTTTAAGACATTTTATTATAATTTAGAGTCTCATACCATCATACTGAAAATATTCAGGGCATGGCTGGGCACGGTGGCTCACGCCTGTAATCCCAGCACTTTGGGAGGCCGAGGCAGGCGAATAACGAGGAGATCCAGACCATCTTAGCTAACACGGTGAAACTCCATCTCTACTAAAAATACACGAACATTAGGGAGGCGCCTGTAGCCAGGCGCCTCAGCTACTCGGGAGGCTGAAGCAGGAGAATGGTGTGAACCCGAGAGGCGGAGCTTACAGTGAGCCAAGGTGGCGCCACTGCACTCCAGTCAAGCAAGACTGCATCTCATTAAAAAATAAGAAGAAGAAGAAGAAGAAAATATTCAGGGTCATAATGCAAATATTCTTGACACACCAAAAACCAAGGAAAAAAAAAAAAAAAAAGGATCAATCTCCTTCTTCTTGTCTTTTTTGTTTGTTTTTTGAAAGGGGATCTCTCTAAATCACCCAGGCTAGTCTCAAACTCCTGGGCTCAAGAGATCCTTTTGCCTCAGCCTCCGGAGTAGCTGAGACTACAGGTGCCAGCCGCTGCATCCAGCTTTACTAGTTCTTAAGGAGAAAGATGACCAATGCTAACCATGAGGTAACCTAGTTATTGTTATTAAGCAAAACTTTTAAAGCAACCACCATAACAATGCTTGATAAAATAATTGTTAATATACTTGAATTTTAAAAGATAGAAATTCACAGTAGGTAAAAATAAACTACATAAAAGAAGCAAATATAATTTTTGAAACTAAAAACTACAATATGAAAAATTAAAAAAAAAAAAAGATGGTTTAGTAGCTGGTTGGTGATAAAAATAGTAAGAGTCTGTGAAGTTGGAAACAGATCAACTAAAATGATCCTACCTAAAGAAGATAAAAACTAAATAAAATTAGCCAACTCTCAGGGCCTATGGGACAATATCCAAAGGTCTAACCTCCATGTCATTGTAGTCTCTGAATGATTGGTTCAGGAAAGATTTTTCAAAGAAATTATTATGGAAAACTTCTCAAATTTGGTAAAATTAATTGTACAGATTTAAGAGACTCAATGAATTTCAAACAAGATAAACTCAAAATAAACCATAAATAGACACACCATTAAAATATTGTCCAAAACCGAGAAATTGGAATGCTTTTACACTGTTGGTGGGAATGTAAATTAGTCAAACCATTGAGGAAGACAGTGTGGTGATTCCTTAAGGAGATAGAACCAGAAATACCATTTGACTCACCAATCCTATTACTGGGTATATATCCAACGGATTATAAATCGTTCTACTGTAAAGACACACGCACACATATGTTTATTGCAGCACTGTTCACAATAGCAAAGAATTGGAACAAAACCAAAGATAGAGAAATTCTTAAGGCTTTCAGACAACAGTAATACATATTGGGGAACAACAATTCAACTGACTTGGAGAATTGTACATTAGTAACCCCGAAGCCAGAGGAGAGTAGAATAATATTTAAAATTCTGAAAGAAATGGACTGTCAACTAGCAGTTCTATATCCAGCAAAAATATATTTCACACATAAGAGTGAAATAAAGATTTTATCTCATGGAGAATAATTGAGAGGATTCATCACAATACATCTGTTCTGAAAGAAATGCTACAGCAGGTTTTTTAGGCTGAAAGACATTTATAACAGAAAAACAAACAAAAACAAAAACATGAAACTTTAGAAATTAATGAATTCTACTGCGTGTAAATTATAAAATATATTTACAACAATTTCTTAAAGCTCTAAGAGAGTATTGGGTTGTGCTGTAAGTGAATGTTTATGGAAGAAACTACTAACTGCTTTCTGAAACTTGTGTAGCATTTTACATTTTCTTCAGGACTCTGAGTTCCAGTTGCTCTGGATCCTCGTCCAACAATGGTTTTGTTAGTTTGTTTTAGCCAATCAAATAGGTATGCAGTGTGTGTACAACCTGTCAATCTTATGAACATCTTCAAAAATTACCACATAATGCTGATGTTTGTCTCTTCAGTCACACAGGGCTTATATAACTGCCAAAGGACAAGGCTCCTACAGGTCACTTGGACATAGGTAACAAGGAACTTCACTTTTTATCAGTTTTTTCTATCATTGTAGTCAAGTAGGTCCAATGCTAACATACTATTTCTCCCATCATGATGTGATTTTGCCAGGCATGGCATGCCATGCCTTTAATCCCAGGGCTTTGAGAGGCCAAAGTGGGAGGATCGCCTGAGCCCAGGAGCTCAAGACCAGCCTGAGCAATATACAAAGATCCCATCTCTACCAAAACAAAAAACAAAAATAATTAAAATTAGCCAGGCATGGTGATACATACCTGTGGTCCCAGCTATTTGAAAGGCTGAAGTGAGAGGATTTCCTGAGCCCAGGAGTTCGAGGCTACAGTGAGCCATGATTGTGCCACTACATTCCAGCCTGGGCTACAAAGTGAGGCCCTATTTAAAAAAAAAATGTGGTTTCACTTATCAGAAGTTTTTAAATTACAAAGCAAGTAGTACACAATTTCTCACAGTCATCTTATTTCAATAGTTCCTAAAGGATAAGACACGCAAACAACATTATTCTAGGTTCTGTTGTTAACTGTTATTTATTCTATCGACTCTATTTAAATCTGTTTAACTTCATCTGCCCTTAACTTTTTATGTAGATATTCTTGGGCTTTTATGTAAGATACAATGAAGATATCTCAAAATCTTTGATTATTCACATCTTTAGGACTAATTTTTCTTGCTCTACTGCTAACGAAATACCTTTTAGAGTATGCTACCAAATAACCTGTGAATTGTGAAGTTTTCAATTCTTGCTAGTAGAAACATGAACAGTACCTGACTATTTTAGAGCCTTCGGTATTCTTTCCTTGCTCTTTTTGTCATAGGTGGTGATGGTAGTTATTCCCATGGCTTCACACAGTCTCTTGACACATATGTGGTCATCAGTACTCAGCTAAAGATTTGAGCAGAAACCTCTGATGACTGGCTATCCAAGGTTTCTTCTCTGTGTGGCAGCTTCCTCTCTTACACTCTTCCTGTAAACTCAAGACACTTCAGTCTGTCTTGGCTCTGAACTCTATCTCTTCAAAATGTGGAGTCTATCAGCCTCTGACTGGGTTCACTCTTCCTTCTCTCTGCCCTGGAAACTCCCTCTCGGTGATGTGAGGCAATCTGGGGACTCTCTTTCTTATCTCTTCTTGAGAAACATCTTGCCTGATGACCTACTGCCTGAAACCATTGTTATATACGCTGTGTTCATCTTTTTTGTTTTGGTTTCAAAAGTAAGTGTAAATTTAATACTTGTCATTCTACCTTGTCTGGGAACCTTGATCATTTATTTCTATGTGTGTTTATTAAGAGCCTGACAGTAAAGAAGATTAATAAGGACACTTAGGCATAAATATTTAAGTAAAGGAGAATTTCCTGTTTGGGAAGACACCCACTTACACACATTCAGAAAAAGGGAGAGTGATATATTTAGATAAATGGGCAAGAGATATATTTAGAAAACTATGACATCAGTTTCAGCTGGGGCTTGAAAACAATTGATGCTGCATTCCAATTAAGGCCACTTTGCTGGATTGCAAAATAAATGACAGAAAACCTGTCAACCAACATCTACACTTCAAAGGAGCTTGAAAAGGTTAAGAAAAGAAGCATAGGTGGAGTCCATAATTTTTCTGTTGACCTGTAAGCTTTACTACTTTAAGAGAGGTAATGGTTTGTTGTTCCTGCTCTTCATCATACACTCAGTAGAAGGTACTTGACCAGAATCACTTAGACAGCTTGAAACTCGTCGCCTGATGTAAACCTGTGTGTGTGTTCACCTTACAAATCTTAGAATAAGAGATTTGCAAAGCTAGCTGCTGAGGGATGAGCCAAATTTGAGATTACTGGATTCACCATCTTGTACTTTCAGATTTTGTTAAACAAACATTTTGTCTGTTTCCTCTGCATTTATATGAGTTACAGCTGATAGTCAGGATAAGATTCTCTAAAATTCCTTCTAAGAGCAAAAGTGAGTGTACTTCACCATAGAAAAGCTAGAGTTATGTTCAGATGCAGAAGTGCAAGTAAATTAGAAAGCAATGAGTCAGGATGACAACCATAGGAAATTGAAGGTAAAAGGTTTACAAGTGTCAGCTGATTTTCTGAAGAACACATAATAGCAGTCATAGAAGAGCATAAAAATTATACTGATTACAAGTCCGTAGAGTATGATGTCTGCCTATAACACTACCTGTTAACTCAGCACTTGACTGCCTATTTGCCTCCTCATGTTCACTACGCTCCAACTTTGAAGTGTTCAGAATCAAAGTTGGTGGAAGAAAAATAGAAAGACAAAAAACTAAAATAGAATAAATATACAACACCCCTTTCTTAAATGTCGACTGGCTTCCTAGTCTTCTGTCATGTGAGCTTGAAAGTGGGCAGGTTCAAGCAGGATGGAGAGGAAGCCACGACACTAAACCGTTCAAAGTTTTTACTAGTACATTGGGTTGGATATTTTAATCCTCATTAGAGGAATCTTAATTATTTTAAAATTACTAAAAATACATGGAACTTACCAATGTTATATTTTTAGTAGAAGAAAATAATAATAAATTAAGCTGAATTTTTTAAAAATAGAAAACAATCCTTGAGGATTATGTCTTATAGGTTATCCTGGTTCACTAAAATACTTTTCCATACACATACAAACACATAAACAAAGACAGGGAGACAGAGCTTGGTTTTATAAATTTGGGTCTATGTTATAAATGACCTTGTCTGCCTGACTTACTGAATATGGCACTATTTATTAACAGTAACTCCAGTTGATGAATCATGATTTTGACCTTTTTTTTTCCTATTGTTTTATATCTAGGCTTTTTCCCCCTGAAATATTTTTTTTTTTTTCTTATTTATCTGGATTCCCATGTTCTGTGGTAGGAGCCGTGCTTTCTCTATTGGGAAAACTGTGGAAAAAACAGTGGCAAATGGCGAATGTGGCACGAGTGATTGTCAAGGGAGTGTCAGTGTCTTAGGACTGTGTTTAATAGGAAGCCACACTTGCCACCAAGTACCCTGTGAAATATAGCAATAAGCAGCAGGTTCAAGGGGAGTTAATTATTCAACAATGTCAGTAGAGGCCACTTCACAACAAGGTTTAATGTGAATGATTAATGACGCTTAGCATCCCAAAGCTGCAGGACTAAATATGTAGATCAAGGGAAGAGTACACAAATGTTTCAGACACTTCATCAATTTTCTAATTTTTGTCTTGAATTGTCCAGTGACTACATCTATTAATAAGTTATAAATGCTACAAACCCATCTCTAGCTTCTAAATCGATGATCACAGGCAAGACAGCATCTCAGAAAAGCTTGTGTAACCTGCCACGAGCACCCATATCTTAGTTAACATGTCCCAGTAACACTGACCCTGCCGTCTTTATATATTGGTTCCTCCAAGTTAGATCTTAGAAAATCCACCCAGAGAAAAGTTTGCATCTGAAGGTTTAACCATTTGTAAGGAGGAACGGCTCTGCAATGGCTCTTGGGCTCTCAGTAGTGTGTAGCAGAAAGAATTTGCCTGAAGACTCATCTTTAGTATGCAAAACTCAGCACACACCAGTGGTTGGTTTACTATATGGAGGACAGGAGCACTCAATGACTATGTAAACCACACAGCAGTACAACTAGAAAGAAAATAGGTATATCCACATGCTTATGCCATTCTTGTCATCCTCACTATTCATTCTTAGGAATTCATGAATAATAGAGCTAAGAGAAGGATAGAACTATACTTTCCAATATTTCTGAATATGTTAAAGTGATGGATGTTCTAATTTCATAGAAGGATAACAATAAGAAAGAATGGGACTGATGATCTCTACTGTCAGTTTTCTCAGATTCTACCAAATATTATCCTTGTTTTTCTCACAATTCCAAACTGCTGAAGTTTGTATGTTCATGAGGCAATGAACGACGTTTGTCCATTAACTGTAGATATGATTGAGCATTCGGAATGCTTTTGCCTCTTGGAATAGAGATCCTTAATCCTCAGTGGGTTTCTCTTCTCTTTGCTTGCATTTCTGTGGTAAAAAATTCAGAAGGTAAAACAAAATTTATTTTTATTCCCATAGCCTTTTTATAATGTTGGAACACTTTAGACTTCAGATAATAGATAGATATTAGATAGATAGATAGATAGATAGATAGATAGATAGATAGACTTGAAGGATAAATCTGCAGTGCTATGGTCTTCATGTTTGTGTCCCCTTAAATTCTTATGTTGAAACCTAATCACTATTGTAATGGTATTAGAGGGTGGGGCCTTTTTGGAGGTGATGAAGTTATAAAAGGCAGATACCTCATAAGTGGGATTAGTGCCCTTATAAAAGAGGCCCAAGGGATCTGAGCTAATTTGCTCCTGCCACCACGTGAGGGTACAGCTAGGAGACTCCCTCTACAAACAAGAATGTGAATCCTCACTAGATAGTAAATCTGCTGGTGCTTTGATCTTGGACCTCCCAGTATCCAGAACTGTGAGAAATAACTATATGTTATTAATAAGCTAACAAGTTTATCATATTTTGTTATAGCAGTTGAAAGGAACTGAGACATGAAGTCAGGCTATTACTGTCTTATTTGAACCCAAGCAATCTTCAAGAATTTAAGGATATTTATATATGTTGACTAATTTGTAATTCACCCACCAGTAAACCAAGGTCATATCATAGAAGGATGCAATAGTTAATACTGATGGGGATTGAAATTTCCACATATCATTTACCTTTGTTACACAAATTTATATAATATGATATTAAACTGAACACTGTGTAAAATCATGCATTGTTGTGATATTATATACATATTGGTTTCCATCTACAGTTTCTGGATCATAACTCCCATAGCCTTTTTATAACGTTGGAACACTTTAGACCTCAGAAGCATGCCTCAGAAAAGTATATCTTTCTCTCTCTCTTTTTTTTTTCTCTCTCTCTGACCTTCTCTCGCATTCCTGCTCACTTTTGTTTTTGCTTTTGTTTTTGCTTTACTTCTCAAGGCAGGAGTCTCCCCCCACATTTTTGTCTTGCACCTGGCCGTAAAGAAATTCCCTGACCTACCTTATCTGATTGAAGGTCATAAAACCTCAATTTCATAAGGCATCCTGCTCCATACCTGAGAGGAAGAAATGCTGCATAAAGAGACCAAGAATAATATCAATAGGCATGCCTTACTAGGTTCCCGCATCAGTCTGTCAGTACTAAATCAGACATACCCCTTTGTCCAACCACATTTTGACATGGTTTTCCATGCATTGATCATGGCTATCCAGTGAATTCTTCATAAAACGCCCAAGAGGACAGGACTCAGGGAGCTTCTGGGATAGCTGAACATGTGCAGGTTCCTGGAGGAAGGCATGCCTGGGAAGGGCATGGAAGCTCCACAGCATTTCCTGCATACCTCATACTATGCATCTCTTCATCTGTATCCTTTTTCATATTTTGTAAATAAACTGCTAAGTGTAACTAAATGTTTCTCTGGGTTCTGTGAACTGCTCTATCAAATTAATTAAACACACAGAGGGAGTCATGGGATTTCCGGTGAGTCGATTGGTCAGAAGTAGAGATAAAACAACCTAGGCCTTGTGATTGGCATCAGAAGTTGGTGGGGGGAGAGACAGTCTTGTGGAACTGACTTCCTCAACCTTCCAGGTCTGATGCTGTCTCCCAGTAGGTAACGCCGGAATTGAGTTGGAGTGGAGGACACACAACTGGTGTTGGCTATAGAATTCATTGCTCATTTATTGGTGGGAAAAAAGTCTTCACATATTTGGTCACAGAAGTCTTCTGTGTTGATTGTTGTGGTGTTAGAGCAGAGGAAAAACAGCTTGTGTTTTTATTTTCACTCAATTGCATTAGGTAGTAATTGATTTTTAATCTATATCTCCTAAACATGTTACAACTGCACATCAAAATGATCCCCGAATTGTTCTTTTAATAATAGTGACTTCTAAAAAACAGCATTATTGAAATATAATTAAATTAACATACCATAATATATGCCCTTTTGAAGTGTATATGCCCTTTTGAAGTGTATCACCACTATTTAATTTTAATGTATTTTCATCACCTTCAAGAGAAAACCAATAAGCATTAGCGGTCACTACTCATTCCCATCTCCCCAGAGCACTACGAATCACTAATCTATTTTCCGTCTCTGTGAATCGCCTGGTCTGGGTAATTCATATACATGGGATCATAAAATATGTGGCTTTTGGTGACTATCTTCTTTCATTTATAATGATTTTAAGGTTTCTCCATGTTGTGATGAGTATCAGTACTTCATTCCATTTTCATTGCCAAATAATATTCCATTGTATGGATATGTATGGACACATATATTCCATATGTATGACCATTGTATGGACACATTTGCTTATTATTGCTGATTTAATGTATTTATTTAGTAAGTCCAACAACTGAGCTTCTCAGGGACAGTTTATATGACTTATTTTACTGTCTATGGATTATGCCTTTCTATTTTTTTATGCCTTGAATGCTTTTGTTAAAAACTAGGTATTTTATATAATGCAATTTGGCAATTCTTGAAATTCTTTCCCAAGATGACGTTGTTGCTATTTGTTGTTGTTTTTCTTGCTGTTGTTACTTATGAATTTAACACAAATATTTATTGAATGATTCAATAATTATGTGACTTTCCTAAATTCTGTAAAGTCTATATTCTTTGTGACATGTGGCCACTGAAATCTGCTCAGTTAGCATAGTTGTCAACTCATAATTGGACAGAGATTTCCTTAAGATTCTTAAAACAACATATTTTAGTTTAGTTTTGTGTTTTTTTCTTACGGACTTCGTGTGTATTTTGTAGCATATTTTCAACATTCTGGCAGGCAATTTTTAACTTTTCTTTAGTGTTCATTTTCTGCTTGTGAAAGACTCTAAGTCAGGTAGAGGCAAAAGATTAGTGTTTTGTAGGTCATTTAGTCTGTCATTCCTGAGCATGTGCCTAGCCCTGCACATGCATGTGAACTTCCAGATTTCTAGGAATAGATCTCAACTGTTCAAGTCTCATACAGGAATCTCAATTTTCGCTTTAGGTTTTTGTTTGGCCTTTTGTTTTGTTATCACACCCTAATCAGCTGTGATATTAAATAATTGTCACAGATTGTTATCAGGAAATGCCCTAGGAAAAAGGCTGTTTACACTGAAGAAAATCTGAATTAGATCAATTAACACTAACCCCAAAAATCAGGTTTCCATAGCTAAATGCTCCTCAGATTGTTTTAAGCCCATTGTTAATATTCAGAGTTCTGAAAGTTGATTTTGATAATTTTTGTTAGCATTCTCATTGCTTTTAAGGAAGATGTAGAATCTTGGGGTTCATTAAAATGCCATTATGGAAGTACTTTGCAGTAGCTAATAAGATTCTTTGTTTGACCAAACTTTAGTCATTCTCCTAAACCCTATCCTCGTCCCATGTGTGCACTTCCTTGTAAAGACCAATTTTAGCAAGAATCCTCATTAAGTCTGTTTAGCAAGAACACCCCACCCTTTATATCTGATTATCCTCAGTATCTGATCAGGTCCCTTATCCTTCGCAGTCTCCCTGATGATATCGAATTACTCCAGCCTGTCTTCAGCAAGAGTTCAGTTAGGTTATTTTGATTAGAATATCCCTTATTATTGAGGCTTCCTCTGCAGTTTTCCATCTGCTGACCACCTCTCTGTTCCTTGGCTATGAATTTCTACTGCCCCGTGCTGTATTTAGAGCTGAGGTCAATCTCTGTATCCCACAGCAAAATTCCATTGCAATGGTCCTAACACCGGTATCAATAGCCTTCATCACCCACCTTGAGTAAGTCTTCTATATGGTGCTTTAGCAAGTTTCACAGATTTTTTTTTTCTTTAATACTAACTTAAACATCTAATAGATGAAATATAATACCTGAAGGACAAGATGTTTTTTCTTTTTTCTACTGATTTTCCTCAGCGATTATTGCCTGGTACATAAGACAGAATTCAATGAATATTTCTTAAAATGATTCAATATATTATGTTGTGTTGTTAAGTTGAAGGTCTTCACATATTTTAACTTTCAAGAAAAATAAATTGGGTATAGGTACCATACTTAAAAGAATAACCCCATTATTTTTAGGCTGTGACTTTGTGCTAGCAATATGCCTGTTGGCTATTCTCTCTGTGAGCTGTCACTGTCAACACTCTTCTCTGTCCTTCCTTTCCCTATGTTTTATGAATTATTTCTCTAATGCCTTTTGATACGACATAATATGACAAAATACAATGTGACATGGTATTATATAAGATAATCTTTATTCAATTAAAATGTTCAATTAGGTCTGATTCTTATTTGAAATATTCCGATGACTTCCCATTGCCTGAATTATAAATTCCAAACCATCTGTTCCATCATAGAAGACACAAATATACCCTCTTAGTCAGAATTGTTTATTCTTTTTTGCTACTATCAGCAAAAAAGATCAAGTGTAGTTTGATCTTTTTAGATCAACTGTAATTTGAGGCTACATGTTATTAAAGTTGAAAGTTAGGGCTTTGAAAGTTCATATTTTACCTCCAAACCCTATTGCTATTCCTTTTTAGGTGTGTAAACATTTCCTAGTAATGTCACTTTTATGAGTCTAATTTTCTTCATCTATAAAATGGAATAAATCATACCACTTTGACAAGATTATTAGAAAGGTTTAATGAGATAATGCATTTATTTAGCAAAGAATGAGTGACATAAGATGCTAATATCTGGTAGGAGCGCATTTATAATTGGTAAGTACTAATATTAGTAACTCAATATTGTCATTCTTATCATACAATGCTGATGATGAAATTTCAAGTAGCATTCCATACTTTGTGATATATGCATGTCTCCCTTTCTATACTGTAAGTTGAGAGAAAATGTACCATTCCCAGGAAATGCTTATTTATATCAATTAGCATAGTGCCTGGGGCAGATGACGTACTCATCAAATAAAAGTTGAATAAATGGATAAGATTAATATCTACTTATTTCAGTGTATACACATGTATTTTCTGAAAATATCTGTTATTTAAATAAATGTAAATAACTCATATCAATAACAGAACCTCTTGAATATATTTGAGCTTATAAATAATCCAGATTTCATTTTGATAAATTCTCCTTTCTAAAATATTAAGACTAAATCCATAAAATGCAAATATAATTATTTAAATTATTCACTCAGGTTTAAAATCAATTCTGTGTTGTTTTTTTTTTTAATAAAGTGACTGGGAATTCTATTAGTCTGTTTTCACACTGCTATAAAGTACTACCTGAGACTAGATAATTTATAAAGACAAGAGGTTTAGTTGACTCAGAGTTCTGCATGGTTGGGGAGGCCTCAGGAAACTTACAATCATGGCAGAAGGTGAAGAAGAAGCAAACACCTTCTTCACAAGGCATCAGGAGAGAGAGCAAGGGGGAAAACACTATACTTCTTAAACCATCATCTCTTGTGAGAATTCATTCACTGACTATCATGAGAACAGCATGGGGAGAATCCACTCCCATGATTCAATTACCTCCCACCAGATCCCTCCCCTGACATGTAGGGATTACAATTTGACATGAGATTTGGACTCAAAGCCAAACCATATGAGGAATTTAGTCAACGCAATAAGCCTGTTTCAATAAGTTGTCTGAAAAACGTTAAACAAATAAGCTGATTAAAGTAGATATATTAGAACTTTCTTGACATTTGATCAAAGTCAAATGAAGTAATACTATGTTTTGGATCAAAAATTAATGCTTTTATTCTTCCATAAGAAATATACTCTGACAGTCTAAAATTTCTTTTTTGAGCCATAATCAGTTCTATTTAATAAATTGCAGTTAATCGTTATTACTGAGAATATACATAATAAATTTACATCATAATTTTGTTTCATTACAGCCTCTTAAAAATAAAGAATCTGCTTAAGAATGAGGAGAGTGGGCATCTGTAACAGAGACACTACCACAAATGTCTCTGTTGACCCTAATAACACAACAATAGGATTAAAAGTACTTGCACGTTATAGGATTTGCCAATTATGAAAATATTTTAGATTCACATTCAAAGATTTATAAAATCAAAATGGAATATTATAGTAGTTTCCTTTTGCTGTGGTATTTTATTTCAAAATTCCCACAAATTCAGAGGCTTGAAGCAATGTGAGTTTAGGTCAGAAGTCTATCTATTGTATGGCATGGTGTATATAATTAATGATAATATATTTTATTCTTGAAAATGATAAGACAGTTGGTATTTTCACCACAAAAATGATAACTGTGTGAGGTAATGTACATATTAATTATATTTGACATTTTACATTATATATACATTTGAATCACATTGTACGTAATAGATATAATTTTATGTCAATTAAAACTGAAATTGAAAAATAAAAATTCCTCCACATTTTATTTTTTTCTGTTTTATTATTTTAATTTTTATTTTTTGTGGGCACAAAGTAGGTGTATGTATTTATGGGGTACAAGAAACACTTTGATACAGGCATGCAATGCATAATAACACATCATATCAAAACTCATCTCAAAGTTCTGTGATTTGTCTAGAAAACCCAATCCAGAAGAGAATTGGATATGATTTTAAGAATATGTACAGAATCAGAGAAAATACAAATATATTTGCAGTAGAGGAAGAACTTTAGACGGGACATAAATGCTGGCTGAGATGTATTAAGAAATCTGAAAATATACAAGGCATAGATAATATCACATTATGTAAACGTGAAACACTGCTAATTTCTGTATGTTTGACAATAATACAGCGGTGTGTGTGTGAGTCTTTGTGTCTGTGTGCACACACACGCTACAGAAGTTTTGTGGGAAATTGGGTGAGATGACTACATACACAGGAATACAAAGGGACACTTAACCATGTATCTTCACTATCCTCATTGATCTCCCTCAACCATATTTCTTGCTAGCTGCTCTCACCCATCTATTCCTCTTTCTCATCCTTATAAGTCTTTTCTCCGTCTCATTAATCTAGATTTTTATTCTACCTGGGAATGCCAAATTGTTGATATTCTTTTAAAATACCTCTAATTTGAAAATACATTTGATGCTATCAAATTAAGGGTCTGGAAATAGTTCAGTTCATGAAATAACGCTGAAAAAGAATTACAATTAAAGGGAAAAAGGTTTAGCTACCATTTAAGAATTGTTTCAAGAGTATTTAGAAATAACACCATAATGTGGGAATAAATTTTTCTGGATTATAAAATACTTGATATTCCTAGAAATTGAAGGAATTGAGCAAAATTAAAACTGAAAAATTGTACATTATACCAAAATGTGCCAGTTTCTAAAGACAAATGAAAGTGATAGAGTATTACCTTTGATTTCTAAAAGTAGAAGTCTGGTTAGTTTCAAATAGGAAAACATATATTAACGCATCTAAAATAAATATTTAATTTTTTATGTAACATTAGACTTGTTAGAATAACCCGTATTCAAAATATTTATGTGCTTTCATAAGGCACCACACCTAATGCATTTGCTATGAAACGTACAATAAAAATATTAACATTATCAAAAAGTATGTTTGAAAATTATGTGACAGTATATTCTTGTTTCCAGTCAAAATTTCACTTTATTTAGATTGAATATTATCTATTAGAACATAAAAAGACATAAAAATTTGAGAAAAAGGACCCCAAATAGATTAAATACAATGGCTCATTGTAAAATTAACTTCTATATGAAAATAATCCAATATTGAATTTTCTATGACACTTAAAACAGATAGTACTGTATAAATTTTCTTTTTCCTATAAATTTGTGTAGAACTATAGTATTCAAGTATACATTGCCTATACTACTATCCACAGAAAGATCAGAGTCATCTACAAGGTTAGGAAAAGCAAGGAAAGTTTGAGAATGACGTTGATTACTAGCTAGAAAATGAGACTAAAGTTGTCTCTTGAAGGTAGATGTTATTATGACAAATCAGAACAATATAATTATTTTACAGTACTAAACATAAAGATATACTATTATTCGTTTAAGATAAAATGTAAGAAGATTAAAGAACCCTTAACATAAAATCATGATTTAAGTTTAAAAGGTGGAACAATTACTTTATATAATTTTAAAAATATTTCCTTGCAGAATACTTACTGGGTTTTTTGTTTTGTTTTGTTTCTCTTCAACTTTGATTTTAAGTTCAGGAGTATATACAGGATGTGCAGGTTTGTTACATTGGTAAACATCTACCATGGTGGTTTGCTAGACAGATCATCCCATCACCTAGGTATTAAGCCCAGCATTTATTAGCTTTTCTTCTTGATAATCTCCCTTTCTCCACCCACAGGCCACACTCTGTGTTTCTCCCATGTTCTCATCATTCAGCTCCTACTCATAAGTGAGAAAATGTGGTGTTTAGTTTTCTGTTCCTGCGCTAGTTTGCTGAGGATGATGACTTCAAACTCTATCCATGTCCCTGCAAAGGACATGATCTCATCCCTTTTTATGGCTGCATACTATTTCATGGTGTATATGTATCACTTTTTTTTTTTTTTTTAATCTGGTCTATTAATGATAGGCATCTAGGTTGATTCCACATCTTTGCTATTGTGAACAGTACTTCCTTGCAAGACATTTCTAAGCCTCCCATATAATACTCCTTTCTACCATTGTGGGAGACATAATATTGTCCAAAGAGGGGGTTAATTCTGCTGTCTCACCACTTATGTTCTTAGGATTTAATTTAAACCTTATTGACGGCAAAAGCAGGTCTAAGTACCACTAATGGAAGTCTAATGAATGTTAAGAGTTAGAGAAGTTGAGAAGAAATTCATAAGGTTTAGAATCAGTTCATAGAAATAAGGGGGCAAATTATATTTTACAAGATGTTTTAGATTACAAATACTCATGCACTGCAAAAATACAAATTGAACTAGCTAGCCTACGATGAGACTGAAAGATGTAAGTAGTTAAATGTGATATTCAGAAGGTCAACATACAATTTTTTACTTCAAAATTATCCGTGTGACTCTCATTCTTTAATTTCATGTTTTCGATGTTGATATACTCTTATTTTAAGATACACGTCATATCAGGTAACAAAAACAATGGAGTGGGAGATTTGCCTTCAGAAACAGAATTCAAACACATTTGTGTGAAACTTGGTGTCTCTAAATGTGCAATATATGGGACAATATATGTCCAAAAATCTGGACAGAATCAAAGCAACATTTTAGAACTTAAGTCATGTAAAAGCATCCAGCAGGAGTAGAGGTAATCTATTAAATCATGAACACTGAAAATTTCTTCTAAAAAAAATCTGGCATATACACTCAGAGAGAAATGAGGACATTATATATATTATATATATATATATATAATTTCTTGTTGGAGAAACAAGAAATTGATTTTCATTTAATATTTAATCTTTTTGTAAAATGGAAGAAACAATCTTTGGTGATTTGATTATATTTGATGTTTGTCTCTACATTGTGGTAGTTTGGAGAGTACAGTAATTCATTCAATGTACCCTGTATGTGTTTTACTAGAGTTGTTCCTACAGAGTTTGTAGTACTGCATACTATACAAACAACATGAAAATCGAGCATTGCAAATAACTCTTTTGATTAATATGCAGAAAATCCATAGGCAATTCTGACATAAAAAATATTTATTCTCGCTCCTTACTCTCCATCAGCTACCAGAAACATAATGTCTCACAATAATCCTAAGTGTTCTTGAAGATAGGATAGTTCTTACAGAGATAGATGGTGTCATTTAAAATATTCACAACCACCTCAGTCATGAGGGGTTGTCAAGTACTGTATAATAAGAAACTGGAGCAAAACAGAAAATTTAGGCTAATAGGAGATAATGGAAAAACAATGTTAATACAAATACTTTTAAAATGTCTTAATATTTAAATGTATCAATATTTACCCTTTACCTCCTCCAGCCCTCTGTCCTTCCCCGACACCTTCTTTTCTTCTTTTCTCTCTTCCTTTCATATTATGGCCTTCTAATTTAAAAAAATTTATCTGTGATTATTTCTTAGAAAATATGTCCCATTTGATTTTAAAAGAAACCTTAATATTTGTATTTTTTTTCTGAGAAGGAAATGTGTTAGCAACATAGTATCCTGTGATGCAAAAGGACTGTTGATCAATGTATCACCAGTGCTTCTAAAGGTGTTTAAGAAAAAAATCTATTTTTAGTTAATCTATATATTTTTCATCATTTTTATTCTAATACTGCAAGCCATTTTATATGTGGACATGGTTAAAGCAATGCAATTCAAAATTTCCAATACTGCTGTACTGATATTTGCACATTGCCTATAATACGGACTATTATCTGAGGGTGATTTGCCTCATTCTTCCTCAACAAAAGTAATTGAGTAAAATCAATGGCTTCAGAATAATGTCAGACATGCACATATCTGATTTCAGTGTATAACCATTATAATGTTTTCATGGATGTACTTTTACACCAAAACTGGACATTTGGTGAAACTCTTACTCCTCAGCTTTGATTCTCACCTCCGTATGACCATGTAAATTTTCCCCATCATCCTCCAAAGGCCCTTCATTGTTCTAGGGTAAAGTCTAATCATCCTTAGCATGGCTTATAAGGAGCTTTATGATCAAGCCTCTGTTGATCTACACCACACACACACACGCGCGCGCACACACACACACACACACAGAGTCAACTCCTTAGTGCAATCTTCTCCAACCTCCTTATAGATGTTTAAGTCAAACAGTTAACACTGTAATTTTCTTGTATGATACTTACTACAGTTTGTAAATGCAAAACTGTAACCTCTATGGAGCAGGGTCTATATTTGTTTTGCTCACCAATATATCTCTAGGACACTGCAGAAGAGAGCTGATGTCAAAATAAGTATTTCAAAATTAAGGACTGGTTTGTTATATATTTTCATTTTTTTTTCAAAAGCTCATATTTTTATGCTTTACTTTTTAATTATTTAATCTTTCCAGTATAATTTTGTATTCATACTTATATATAAACTTCTACTTATGTACATTTAAGTTATTAACTTTAATCCTGGCATTGTCAGAATTGGTCCTTTACTTCAGAATTCTACAACCATTTTACTGCTCAGACTCTTGCAATTAAATCTAATTATTGTATCTTCATGTTTTCACTTGGAATAGTAGTTGGCTATTACCTGAGATTGATTTCAGGCCAGAATTTTCAAGATTTGGCTTTACTTGATTCCTGTTTCTCATGCTGCTCATTCCATTTCTTGGTCTGCAATGACTTTGCCCGTTTGCTTCGACGGCCTGAGCTCTGAACTTTACTTTTTTTTTTTTTTTTTTTTTTTTTTTTTTTTAGTGTCAGATTGTGTTAAACAGATTGGCGGGAGAGAGTGTTGGTTGAACAAGCTTTGATTAATAATGCAGTGACAGCCCCCAGCCATGAGTAGGAAGGAACTGCCTGAACAACATTCCCCAGGTTTGCATGACACCTGTGGTTCTTACGTCTGAGCCTATAATGCCAGAAGAGAAGCACCAGTCTAGAAGTTATTTTATTTTATTTTATTTTACTTTATTTTATTATACTTTAAGTTCTGGAATACATGTGCAGAACTTTCATTTCAATACAATAAATCAGTTTTCTCATTGTACCCTTTGGAACCTGTGGGTGGTTTTGAATCTCAAATATTGACAATCAATGATTGTCTTTTCATATATTTGATTTCTCTGTTGCTTTCCCAGTAATATGGGTCCTCTTTGACTTGAGTTTTAATATTCATAGCATTATTGACTTCAGCTTATCTAATTTTGCTTCAAACTCAACTCTGTTTTTGAGTGTGTGTTTCTTCAAAGTATATCATACACCAGCTTCCTAATATAGTTTAGATTTTATGGTAAAGTGAAATTTCCAGTGCCCTTAAATATGTTGCCTTTAACATATGGTGCCTCAATTTATTTTCCAATGTCAATATGTAATTAATAAACAAAAAATAAAAATAAAGGCATGGTGCAGTGACTCACACCTGTAATCCTAGCACTTTTGGAGGCCAAGGTGGGTGGATCACTTGAGGTCGGGAGTTCAATACCAGCCTGGCCAACATGGTGACACCTCATCTCTACTAAAAATACAAAAATCAGCCTGGGTGTGGTGGTGGGTGCCTGTAATCCCAGCTATTTGGGAGGCTGAGGCAGGAGAATTGCTTGAACCAAGGAGGTGGAGGTTGCAGTGAACCGATATCACGCCATTGCACTCCAGCCTGGGCAACAGGAGTGAAACTCTGTCTCAAAAAAAAAAAAAAAAAAGATTCTTGACTGTTAGTGAAGGATTGAATATATGCTTAAATATTTTGTAAAGCATAACTCCTACATAGAAGTGTTGGATTTAGCAGATAAAACTAAAGTACACTTAATTAAGTATGTCTTAAATTACATATTCCTATATTTACTCATATAAAGTAGTATTTGTTATTTATCTGAAATTCACTTTAACCTGAGAGCCCTGTATTTTACCTAGCAACCTATTATCACACATTATCTAATATTTGTAATTTATACATTTATTTTTATTAATAGTTAAACCAGAATTGGCAGATATCAGAAACTTTAGATTTCAGACCTAGAAGGAAGTCTTTAGAATAATTATTAACTATTAAATGTTTTGCATATAAAGTATTCATTTTATAGAGCTATTTTTTAAATTTCAGGATTTTTTTACTTTAAACCACGTCTTTAAATGGGAGCCGAGATCGCGCCACTGCACTCCAGCCTGGGAGACACAGTGAGACTCCGTCTCAAAAAACAAAACAAAACAAAACAAAACAAAAATGAGTGCTTATGTAATTACTTTTTTGAGTAATTTTTGTGATCATAATTTTTGTTCTTTCCTTTTATGCTTGTCACTATAACCTCTGCCATTTGTACTACATTTATTTTTTGTTATATGTTTCTCTATTTCCTAAGTGGATTTTTCTTAATTCATTTTGAATTTTCAATTGCTTTCTTCTTGTTATCTATTCTTCCTGAAGAAATCCCATAAATCAACTAAACACCTGAGTCAGATTAAAAACTTTATTAATTGATGTGCTAAGAAATATTTTAATGATATTTAATATTTAACATTAATGATTTAATAACTTTTATTACTGACCACAAAAAATAGGTAAAAATCCCCTGAAAGGTATATGAGAGACATTCAGCTTCTTAAATCAAATTATTAATATATGTAACGAACACAGCTGTACTTGTATTTTTTTGGAAAGAAGAGATTACTCAAGAAAATGCTTTTGTACTTAAATTATCGTACAGAAAAATACATAACTGAAACATTTCCAAAAATTGAAGTATAATAAAAATACATTGTTGTGAAACATTTGCAAAGACATGCAGATTCGTTCAGGAGTAGGCCCATTTTAAGAATTTAAACATTTCAGGCACATCGGAAACAATTCCAGCAATAAGTCATTGGTTTGTCAAAGCCAGTCTAATAATACCCTTATTAACTATTTTGTGAGTGCTTACTGTGTACGAGCCAGGATTGCACTTAGCTAACATTTTACCTTCATTTCCATGTCCTATCTTTACTTTAACACTGTGAGATAGCAATATTCTTCTTGCTTTTTAGAAGAGAAAATGTATGGCTTTTTAGAACAGATTTTTTAAATTTCAAAAAATAAAATGTATATTAAGCAATTATATTTAAATGTGCTTTAACATTTAAAGGTAGGTAAAATAAAAATAGGTAACTTTTTAAAAATTTTTATACCATTATCACTACTTATGTTTTACTGGGGTAGAAACTCTCATTGCTCCTCACAAGGAAATAGACTATTGCATCTGAGACAATTGCATACTAACACAGTTACACCTCAATTTCCACCCCAGTATGCTAAATGCTAGCAGTGATTTGGGGCAAAATACCCTCGGGCTTCATTTTCTTGTCTGTAAATTTAGATTAACAGTCACTGTATCACAAGGCTGCTGTGGCAATTAAATGAGACAATACATAAGATAGATTTAGTATCTGGCTCATAGTCAGTATTCAATAACTTCTGGTAATCATTAATTTAACTTATGGTAGACTAAATTTTTCCAGATCAGGTTTTGTCTCTCTTGTTATCACGTTTTTCTTTAGTTTATATTGAGTCAAAATTGTCTTTTGGCAGTTTTCCTCAGTGTTTATCTCACCTCAGTTATCAGAGGTCCATTTTGCCTTCCTAAATTCTTAGTTTATCTATTTTTCCTGCTTCTAATCAGCCAAACAAATAGACCATTCTATTACCAGGGGATTTTTCTAATCCAACACTCATTTTTCTATGTCACATTGCAGAAGCAGGAAAACAAAATGATCTGCTATAAAGCATGCATTTAACAATTTTTTTTTTTGAAACCCTGACACTGAAGAAAAAAAATCTCATTGCTTATCCCTTTAGAAGTAGGTTGGGGGTAAAAGGTGAGCAAGAAGGAACTCACTGTCTTTTCCATATAAGCAACTGCCTTGAATAATTGACACACTATATGAAATTATCTAAAAACTTTAAAACATGATAAAACTTTATTAGGTTTTTAATTAAAAAGTTAAGAAATGGTCATCATGCTAAGTCAAGCAAACTGGTGTTATGACTATGTCTCTTCTTCTTAAGATAATCATACAATAGGAATTCAATTGAGTTGTTTTCATTTTTCTTTTTATGGAACCTTTAATTCATACAAAATTTCTCAACAAATTACATAATTACATCCTCAGAATTTATGTGAAAAATTATGAATGGATGTAATGAAATATTAAGCATAGATGCAAAACACATATATAAATGTCTATGTATATATAAATGAATGTATTTATTTTATATATTTATATATTTATACATAAACATATATCTCATATATATGTTACTGTCTGTGTTTATAAAACTGCACACAGATAAGTATGAGAATTTAATGGAAGCGCATTAAAATATTAATCATTTTGCAGTGGAAGGCCATAACCCTAAAAGAACACAGGAACAGAAAACCAAAGACTACATGTTCTTATTTATAAGTGGAAGCTAAACGCTGAGCACACATGGACATAAACACAGGAACAGTAGATGCTGTAGACTGCTAGAGCAGGGAGGAGAGATGAAGTCCTGAGTTGAAAAACCACCTGTTGAGAGCTATGCTTAGCACCTGGGCACGGGATCTGTACCCTAAACCTCAACATCATGAAATATTCCCATGCAACAAACCTGCACATGTATGCTCTGTATCTAAACTGAGAGCTAAAATTAAAAAACAATTAATCATTTTATCTTATGATTTTATTTCTTTTTATATGTGTAACCTGGTAGTTTCTGAATTTTCAAACATGAACATCTAATTATATTAAAATCAGATATAAGCAGCATCAAGAGAGAAAAGGAAATATAGACCAAGAGGGGAAGAAAAATAAAATCAGATAAAAAAATTCTAAAAAGCATTTTTAAAAAGATTAAAATGGTTTGAAAAAAGAAACTAACACAGAAAAGAGACAGTGAGCACAAAGACAATTTCGTATTAAGCCTGCAGTACATGTAGCAGACGTCATCAGGATTTTGTATACATTTTTGGTTTTTCAAAGACAAGGCTAGACATAGACAACAGGAGATCCAGCATATTGAGAGTGGCGAATAGTTTTTAAGGGTTAATTATTTTCCTGTTTACTCCCCTTCTACTGCTTTCAACTTAGAGTCCGTGTTTCCAGTAGCAGAGAAAACTTGCAAGAACCTATTATATTATTTTTATTCCTAGTGTTTTAAAGTAGTGGGGATTCCTCAAAAATAAAAAAAACAGAATTACCATATGACCCAGCAATTCCACTACTAGATATATATCAAAATGAATTGAAGTGAGTATGTTGAAGAGTTGTCTAGACTCCCATGTTCATTTCATCATTCTTCAAAATAGTCAAGAGATGGAATTAGTCTAACTGTTCATCAACATATAAACAGATGAACCAAATGTGGTATATATACACAATAGAAAACTATTCAGCCATAAAAATGAAGAAAATCTTGTCATTTATATAATGAATGAACCTAGAGGACATTCCATTAAGTGAAATAAGCCAAGTACAGAAAGACAAATAAATACTGTCTGATCTCAGTGATATGTGGGATGTAATAATATTGAACTCACAGAAACACAGAATTGTGGTTACCAGGAACAGGAGACAAGAGATAGGAAATGTTGGGGAAAAATGCTGGGGTCGGGGGTGGTTAATAGTAAAAAGGACAGGCATTAAAGAGTGTGATTAAGTAAGCACAAATCAAATAAATATTTGGAGGGTTAAAGTCACAACCTAGTCACAGAAGCCACTTGTTGGCCTCTGATGGTGACATCTGCAATTGGTGAATACATTCTTTATTTGGCTCAGGCCAAATTCTAGGATGCCATGATCAGCTTTTAATTGCAAATATTTTCCCCCTCCGAGTTTACTGGCTTTAGGTCCTGGGTCCTGCCATGTACTCCCTTCAGCTTCCTGGCCCAGTGGTCCACCACTAATGTCAACTTTGTAACTAGTAAGTCCTATAACGGTAGGCTCCATAGCAAACTTGCTGGCTCTCAGTTTAGTGTGTCCATGCAGCCCTGAAAGAAGGAGAGGCTTCTGAATGCTTGCTAGTCTGTCTTTCTCTCTCTCTCTAACCAGCAAGTTTCTATTTTTGATTAGGCATAGACGTCCCCATTTTGACACAGAACAGTGTATATATAGAACTCCTAATCAGAGTAGTATGCATTCTGCAATACCTTCATCTTTCTACCACCTGCACCTCAAACTAAAATCCACAGAAAAGAAATGAGTAGACATGTAAACACCTGATTCTGATTCACTTATATGTTTCTCCTTTTTTTCACTATAAATTTCAGGAGGGAAGGGAATTTCCATTTCCTTCTTCCTATCTGAATAATTTTATTACATACAACTTTGTTGTCCAACCCACAAAACTAAAGTAGGAAGCACAGTTTAGAGAGTGTTTCTCCCATCCCAGTACTAACCAGGCCTGACCCAGTTTAGCTTCAAAGATCAAATGAGATCAAGCATATTTAGGGTGATATGCCTGTAGACTTAGACTATGTCTCAAGAAAATAGCCTTGTGATTTTTACACCAAAATTTTGAATGTCATCAGCTAAATATACTTTATCTTCACATTTTTATACCTAATCCTAATCTCTTGCAAGGTAAAGAGACAAACTGGTTGAGACAGAATAAAAGTCATGTATTTAAAAAGGGAAAAAGGAAGTTTTAAATTACTACCCATTATGCATGTGTAGTAGTCCATTCTTATGCTGCCAATAAAGACATATCTGAGACTGGATACTTTATAAAGAAAGAGGTTTAGTTGACTCACAGTTCAGCATGGCTGGGGAGGCCTCAGGAAACTTACAATCATGGCAGAAGTGGAAGCAAACATGTCTTTCTCCAAATGACAGCAGGAAGTGGAAGAATGAGAGAAGTGCAATTCTAAGGGGGGAAAACCCCGTCACAAAACTATCAGATCTCATTAGATCTCACTCACTATCACAAGCATGAAGGAATTGCCCCCATTTTTCAATCACCTCCTGTGGGGTTCCTCTCCCAACATGTGGGGATTACAATTTGGATTATAATTCAAGATGAGATTTTGGTGGCTACACAGAGCCAGACCATATAATCCCACCCCTGGTCCCTCCCAAATCTCATATCCCTTTCACATTTCAAAACACAAGGATGCCTTTTCAACATTCTCCCAAAGTCTTATTTCATTCCAGCAAAAGTTCAAGTTCAAAGTTTCATTTGAGACAAGGTAAGTCCCTTCCACCTGTGAGCCTGTAAAATCAAAGCAAGTTAGTTACTTCCTAGATGCAATTGAGGTACAGGCATTGGTACCTCAATTAAATACACTCATTAAATACATTCATTCCAAATGGGAGATATTGGTCAAGACAAAGGGGCTACAGGCCCCATGTGAGTCCAAAATCCAACAAGAAAGTAATTAAATTTTAAAGTTCCAAAACATCTCCTTCGACTCCATGTCTCATATGCAGGTCATGCTGACACAAAAAGTGGGCTCCCACAGCCGTGGACAGCTTGCCCCTGTGGCTTTGCAGGATAAAGCCCCCTCCCAGCTGCTTTCACAGGCTGGTGCTGAGTGTCTGCAGCTTTTCCAAGCACACGGTGCAAGCTGTTGGTGGGTCTATTATTCTGGAGTCTGGAGGATGGCGGCCCTCTTCCCACAGCTCCACTGAGCAGTGCCCTAGTGGGGACTTGTGGGGGCTCTGACCCCACATTTCCCTTCTGCAACGCCCTGGCAGAAATTTTCCATGAGGACCCTGCCCATGCAACAAACCTCTGCCTGGACGTCTGGGTGTTTCTATACATCCTCTGAAATCTAGGCGGAAGTTCCTAAACTTAATTCTTGAGTTCTGTGCATCCACAAGACCTACAGCACACGGAAGCTGCCAAGCTTGGGGCTCATGTCTTCTCAATCAATGGCCTGAGCTGTACCTTGGCGCCTTTTAGCCATGGATGGAGTGGCTAGGATGCAGGGCACCAAATCTTTAGGCTGCACACAGCAGGGGGGCCCTGGGCCTGGCCTTGGCATGAGAGGGGCTGCTGTGAAGATCTCTGAAATGCCCTGGAGACATTTTCCCCATTGTCTTGGTGATTAATATTGTGCTCCTTTTTTATTTATGCAAATTTCTGCAGCAGGCTTGAATTTCTCTTCAGAAAACGGGGTTTTCTTTTCTACTGCATTGTCAGGTTGCAAATTTTCCATACTTATGCTCTGCTTCCTCTTGAACACTTTGCCGCTTAGAAACTTCTTCCACCAGACACCCTAAATCGTTTCTCTCAAGATCAAAGTTCCACAGATCTCAAGGGCTGGGGTAAAATGCCACCAGACTCACCAGTGAGAGTGACCTTTACTCCAGTTCCCGACAAGATACTCATCTCCATTTGAAGCCACTTCGGCCTGGACCTTATTGTCCATATCACTATCATCATTTTGTTCCAAGTCATTCAACAAGTCTCCGGGATGTTACAAACTTTTTCATATTTTTCTTGACTTCTGAGTGCTCCAAACTGTTCCAATCTCTGCCTATTATCCAGTTACAAGTTTGTTTCCATATCTTTGAATATTCTTATTGCAGCACCCCACTCTACTAGTACCAATTTACTGTATTAGTTCATTCTCACACTGCTAATAAAGATATACCCAAAACTGGGTGATTTATAAGGGAAAGAGGTTTAATTGACTCACAGGTCAGCATAGCTGGGGAGCCCTCAGAAAACTTACAATCATGGCAGAAGGGGAAGCAAACACATCCTTTCTTACGTGGCAGCAGGAAGAAGAATGAGAGAATTGCAGAGCAAAGAGGGGAAAAGTCCCTCACAAAACCATCATTTCTGTTAAGAACTCAATTACGTTCCTGAGAACAGCATAAAGGAAGTGCCCCCATGATTCAATCACCTCCTATGAGGTCCCTCGCGCTCATGTGGGAATTACCATTCAGATTATAATTCCAGATGAGATTTGAGTGAGGACACAGAGCCATACCATGTCAGCATATTATTATAGACGCCTTGAAAAAATCTCTTCAATAACTATATGCTATCCTGCAAGGGGGTTGTAACACAACCTATTTAAATGTCTCTATAGTATTCCAAATTTCAGTAAATTTTGTATTTTATATCTGCGTGTGTTATCTTTTTCCAGAAATTAATATACTAATATCATTGTTAGACAAACATTTATTCTAAAGGTGTTATTATTATTATTCATAGTTCTTAGATTTGGGGCTTCCATATTTGGAAATATCAGCATTCAGAACAGTGAGATTACTTGTCAGAAAAATGCTAGAGGACATGTCAATTTCATTGTGCCTTTTAATTTACAGATTTTCTTTTTCCATGAACAACTGCCTTTTTTATTTGTAACTTTTTGTCTTTATGTATACTAGAAAATATCTTCAGTATCATTAATGGCTTTTCTTATTCATGCCACATAATTATATTTAATTCATAAGACAATTTGCTATAATCTTTCATTTTTAGAAACGCAATGTGTGGGCTTTTTATATAAAAATTAATATTTCATCGAGTATGAATAATTACCTAGTACTTAATACTTTTTATATAAATTCACTGTGAAATTTTACTGCATAAACACACTCATTCCAAATGGGGGAAATTGGTCAATCCTCTTTCAGGGTTCTTCATAGCTGCTAAGTATTTTAAAGCTTTTAATTTATGAAGTAAAAGTCTGAATTAGTCCAATTATTTTTGCTTAGTTATAATATCATTTTAAAACGTGTTTTGGGGACCAGTTCTTTCTATAGTTACTAGGAATTCAAGTGTGATTATAACTTACTAAAGTGGGATCCATTTGATCTCATCCTCTGGAAGAGATTTAGCAAAAAGCTATCTAAATAGCATTAAAGCAATCCATTTTATTCAAGTAAACTCTAAGGAAAACACATTATTTATTTGTACTGTTTTGGTTAATTCCAATATAACATATAGTTTCGTTACAGGAACAGAACTTAGTAGTTCTTAAGTGATAAAGGAAAGTACACTAAAACAATATATTCAGAGTTTAGGGTGGAGGCTTGGAGCTCATATTTATCATTGCCTCAGCCTCCTTTAGTGTTTCAAACTCATGCAGCTGTACACAAAAGCACTGATAACAGAATCACGAGCCTAGTACAATTTTAACAGCTGAACATACACACAATCTACTCAAATGCACAGTGTTCTAAATATTTAGAGAATAAATCTTAGATGATAAGCTTAAGTAAGGCTTTCTCTTCTCTTACCATTATAGATAGCTGATCACCCTAAAAAACTCTGCATCTACTTACCTTTGAGATTCAGAGTTGCTGAATAAGTAATATGTTTTCAAGAAGGAGAGATGCCATACAGATTCTACTCTGGGAAGCAGAGGGGTGTAAAGAAATCCACTTATGTGTCCTATCTTCAACAGGAGAATGTCCAGGGTTTTAAGTACCCTACATACTGAGCAGTAGAAATAGCAACATTTTCTCTTAAAACAAAAAGGTAAATATGAAGTAGACAGAGAAAAAGGGGTAAGGGAACAATGTTGGAAGTTCCCTCTCCGTTGTGAATTTTTCGAGCTAGAACAGTAAGTCTCTATTGTCTTCCAAATTAAGGAACACCCTCAGACTCAGACTCTTTATGAGAACTAAATTGATTTATCACATCTATTAAGTTCTTATTGATCATTCCAGTTCCCTATAATAAAACTGTTTCTTCAAACAGCATGTTTTTAACTTTAGCAATTACATTGTAACATTGAATAAAACATAGATTTGGGAAAACTACTGTTTGCTAGCTCATTTTCTTCTTTCACATGAAAAGAAGTGTACATTTAGTTTATTAACTATTGAATTAAACATAGCAATGTTACCGTCTTAGAAGGATTTTATAAAAATTAGATAATATTTACGAAAAGGTTTTATAAAACTCCAAAAGGAATAGAAATTTTAACTGACATTATAATTATTGGTAGTGTGATAAAATGTTTAAACATGTTTTGGACACAGACAAATAGGAACCAAATGTATTGTATATTTACTTCATAAATAAATATAGCAGTTATGAATATCAATCACAATATTCAGATTCAGTTATGTAAGAACTTTATTTTCAATAGCTCATATTCTCATATTTTCTTCCATGGAATTGGCAGATAATCTTGTTTCCACACATGCAACTCATTCCTAGAGATTATGCCACAATTCTGTTTGTTACAGAATGTAAACATTTGAAGAGAGCAGGGCAGATACCCATCTCACATATGTTACTGCAAACCCATCTCTCATGACTGCCTTGAAGGTATCCATCAAGTTCAATGAGTCTGCACAGTTTCCTGAGATATTTAAAATATTTAACTATTTTTCAAAAGTTGCTTATCATCTCATCTGCCTAAATATTTTATGCAGCCCAAACTCTCTCAACTTACTGCCTCCTTCTCATACTGCCAGAAGCTTAACCCTGTTCACCATCACGTGGTGAACACTTTGTTCCAGTTTTCCAGGGAAATACTTTTCTTGTTTTAGAGGAAAAGTGGCACACATATAGATTCTTCCCCAAGATAGTATTTGTATGACTTCAAATATCTTCCTCCACTTCTATCCTTTTCATTGTCTGGCTTCCCAATATATTAAGCATTTAGGATACAAAAAGTAGAATGGCTTAATTCTATTTCTCATTTCTTCCCTGCATTGTACTTTCTATACAGCAGGAAAAGATATAATTTTCCCACTGCTTGAGTGCAGGTAAGGGAAAGTTAAATATATTGAGAGAAACAGGATATGTTATTCATTAAAAATATCATCCAGTCATATAGTTTAACTACATAAGTGTTTTTAGCAATCTTGCTTTGTGTTTGTGTTTGCATCAATCAAAATAAGTCAGGTTACACTGACACAGCAAATACTCTCCAAACTTTGTGGTTTCAAACAATGAACACTTTTGTTTTGTTTTTTTTTCTTACTCATTTCATCGAAGATCATTTAGGGAGCCTTTTAAACATTACTGCTGGCCTTGCTCCAGGACCTGGGATACTATTTGGAATGTAGTGGTTGTAACAAAGGAAAAATAAAGGTCTTGAATTGCCAATTAACTATATTGGTCTAGAAATAAAACACTACTTAAAAATTATTTGACCAGTACAGTTACACTCAATCCAAGATGTTGCTGAGGAGAATACATATTTGCAAATACCCCTAAAGGCTGCAACAGTTTTGTTCTTTAGTATTAAATACATTTTTAATTTGTTCTTGTTAAAAAGCATAATCATTTAATAAGAGTATTAAAAAAAGTGCAAAGTGAATGATTGTGACATCCTCTATTTCTCCAAAAAATACAGACCAAGTTAAAATAGGCAACTTAAGTAAATCAAACTGTTTCAAAATGTAGAGCTGATCTTCCTTCTTGACATCACTCAATAAATTTTTCCAAAATCTTTATTAAGTGTTCATTTGGAAAGCACTATGCAATTTGCTGTGTACAACACCATGATAAAAAACATTGACCTTGCCATCAAGATATTTAAAATTTAATGAGGTAGAAAATGTACACAAATAAATTTTACCCTACAATTCCAATAAAACCACTCTTGTAAAAGTCACAGAGCCTACCTGGTGCCATCTCCAGGGGTTAATTCCCAACATATCCGTGACAGAGTTCTCTCCACCTTGTAACACAATATTGCTCTTTTCCTCTTTTAAAAGCACTAACCACTCCCTCACTTTTCTCTTGCCTTTTAATATTATTTTTCTTGTGGGAGATATAAATTAGCTTTTTTCAGCTACACTCATTTTCTTATCTCCAGACTTCTATATTTGACCATCTTTACATCACCACTTGTATATGGAATAAAAAGTTCAAAAATAACATGCCCCAATTTAAATTCTGGGTTTTCTCTTAACCAAATACATCTTATACATTTGCTGCGCATTGCATTAAGAAACCGTACGATTCAGGTATTACTAACAAAAATTTTTTTAAAGTCATCTTTGCTCTAGAGTTTTCACACGCCCCAAATTTCTCATCCGAGGGCTCAACAAACTTTTCAGCCAAACATTTAACTGAATTCAACTACTTCTCAATAATTTCACCATTAAAACACAATACCAACTTTTAGGACAATTTATAGAATAGCTATGGAGCTTATACTTTGCAATTTTGTCCCAGCTTCACAATGAATGTCATCATCTACATGAAAATAATTACTGAGTAGTCATTGTATATATCCAGGCTAGAGTCAATCATTTAGCTTTTTATTAGTTATTTGTTGAATGCCTAATATATGCAAGAAATTGTAGTAGGAACACAGGTGACACATTTTATGCCCTTAAAGACTAAATAGGTGAGCACAATTATTTTTAACGTAAGAATCTTTCTTTTATGTTGTTTTTAAACATGTTTCTGTTCTGTTTAAGAGATTCTCATGGTTATTTTGATTATTGCATAATAACTAAGATTAAATTTCCAAGAATCTTTTAATAAAATTTGTTTCAAACTTATTTTTTGACACTCTTACTAGTTTCATAAAAGAAAAACTATTACTACATTATATGAAAAGCTCTGCTGTCAGTAAATCTTTCCAAATGAAGGTTCAAACATTTGTCATTGAGTCAGTATATTTTAAAAATCTTCTTATAGAATTAACTCCACCATATAATTGATGGACCTTTTAAAAAATAGATTAAAAACAATATATATATATGTATTTTTTTTTTACCAATCCACTGAAATCTGCTAGTTGTTATGGTATTTGCAATTATCATATGAATTAAAATAACAATATTTGAAGTGAATTGAAGAAAAAATATTATCTAATATCATTAGTGAATAATTTTCTTATACACTGGTAAAATTCAACCAGGAAAGAAATCCCCATGCTTTTTCTGAAACAATTATTTAAAAATAAAGCTGTGTCAATACAAGAGTTACCTTTCTTTATATCTTTTTTGCTTCTTTGTTTGTTTTGTAGTCCCAGATTTCAAGGTACTCCTGGGATTTGGGGAGATAGTTCACCTCAAGGGATCCCTAGTTCAACACTAAGTTGTTTAAAATCTTCAAAGTTTGGTCTGTGCTTCAGTGCTAGGGATATAAGTATTGATGCTATATTGAAGTAGTTCATTTGAGGCACTTGTGCATTTTCTAACTGATTCTTTTGGAGATAACTGTAAATTGCATGTTTGGGCCTCATGATGACTTCCATGGAGTTTAATAGCTGATGGGTCTCCCTTGATGTATAGCTTGTCTGTTCTACTCTGAAGAGCTAAGGTGTTTTCATGGTAGTGCTATAAATTTGTGATTTTTAATAATCTTAAGGAAAAACTTGAGGCTAGTTTCCAGTGTTAATAACTCAAGAACACTTTCTATTTCTGTCTAAAAGAGATGTAGCAATCTCAAAAAGAATAGCACATGGAAATTATATTGTAATTTTCTGATCATTTGTGATGATTTAAAGAAGTTTCCATGTATAAAAAGTGAAGAGGACAATGGAAGAAGTTAGCAAAAGAAATATATATAGAATATATTAATTATAAATACGTTAACTAAATATAATTTAATATCTATGTAGTAATTTTTCTACTTGCCAGGTGCCTGAACAAAGCAAAAAATAGTAAAACTTTTGTGCCTAAATTCTCACCTGATTCAATGAGAATGTTTTTTCTGATACCTCTTGAAATGTATTGTCTTGCTTGATTTAAAAAAAGTATATCTTCATGTTGTTAAGAAATATCATTGAATATTTCAAAAGTGAGAATATAATTAATACTTGGTTGTTATGGTTCAAAATAAAACACTTTTTTATTGAGTTTTTAACAAATCTTTGAACCTGGCTTCATATTTACTGTTGCATATTCAAATTTATTAGATAAGTCTAGGTGTACATTTAGTTTGTTTTTAAATTCTAATGAAGCATATTGGCAAACTTCTTGAAGAAATATGACATATCTTGGCCAAACAAAACCATTCCAGGTATACATTTAGTTGTTTTTAAATTCTAATGAAACATATTGACAAACTTTATGGAGTAATATGACATATCTTGGCCAAATAAAACCATTCTGAAAAGTAAATGGCTTATTCTTTTAATGTAGTTTAAAATTCTGTGTGTTGATTTCTATTAATACAAAAAATAATAATAAATAGATTAAACTCATGAGCTTTCCCATCACAAAAAATTTTCTACCAAGAGGAAAATTCTGCTCAAGGCTGAGAAATGTGTCTTGTGGGAGGATGTACAGTGTAGTTTGCCTCCATTTCTAAAGCGTGCATTTCTAATATGCTGCTAAAGGATAAAACATATCTCCCCATAGAATACGGCATGATTCTCTTCACTGTATTTCATGCTTTCAATCTATTTCACAGATTTTTCAGAATGAAACCACCTTAAAATTTATTATTTCACTAACCTAGTTATTTAAATAAACTAGAAATGTGCTAAGACTCATCAGAGCATGAATAAAAATAAATATGAGGGAATTCTTCACAAGCCAGTAAGAAATAAACATAAAAATGATAACATAGTAATATTATGGGAAGCTACCAACAATTGTTTCATTTTTTTCATAAAAGAATTTAAGTGTCAAAATAGTGCTATCAGAAGATTGCAGCTGACTTTCTTTAAATGCAAGCTATACTGCTAACAGGCACAAGTCACTAATGAAAATGTATAGACTATAAGGAGAGATATTAAAAAGCATTATTTTACTTCTGGTTTCAATTCAGCATGAAAAGAGTTTGCAAATAGTCATTTTTTATGATGAATAAAATCCTAAACAAACTGAAAATCAATTATTTTTCTTTCACTAATCAGAAAACTAAGTTTGGACGGCAAACTACCATACCAAAATGTGGAAAGAAAGATGAATCTGGAGAGTCAAAGACAAGATCTGCTGACCTGGAGCAGAAGCCATAAACTGAGAAACTGGACTTCAATAGAAAGGGAGAAATAAAAACTATCCCTGACTCTGAAAGACATATGAAAGTAACTTCTTCAGGGAGAAGGAAAATGATATAGGTAAGTCATTCAGATCTATATAGAAAAGGGAAGAGTAGGAATACATGAAGGTAAAATACAACTATTTTTTATTAGTTTAGAAAACTATTTTTATGCCTAATTGATCTGAGACAACTGTTTGTTTAAAATAATAATAGTACATCTTGAGCATCCTTAATTTGAAAATCTGAAATCCAAAATTCTCTAAAATCCAAAATTTTTTGAGTACCAACATGATGTTACAAGTGGAAAACTCCACATGCGATCCCATGTGATAGGTTGCAGTGAAAATGCAGTCAAAGCATTTTTTCAGGCACAAAATTATCTGATCTATTGTATAAAATTATCTCCAAGTTGCATATAAGGTGTAAATGAAACATACTTTAAGGTTCACACTTGGGTTCCACCCCATAGACATCTCATTATGTATATACACCTATTCCAAAATCAGAAACATTTCTGGTCTCAAGAATTTCAGATAAGGGATAGTCAACCTGTAGCAAATGTACTGAACAGTTATAGCACATATTCTAAGTAAAATGAATGACAGCAGTATCATAAGTAACTGGAGGGAGAAACTGGAATACTCTGTTAAGAGGTCACGGCACTATATGTGAAATGGCACAGTGTTATTTGAAGGTAAATTAACATTAGTTGTATATGCATAATTAAAAATCTAGGGCAAAAACTAAAAAATATAAAAAGAAATATAATCAATATGCTAAGAAGAGAGATAAAATGGAAAAGCCAGAGGCAGAAAATGAAGTAACAAAAAGAGAAAAAGAAACACAACAAATAGAAAATTACTAAAACTTGAAAGTTATAAATCTGTGTCAATCACTTTTTCAATGAATGTTCTAAATATACCAGTTAACAGATATTGTAAGGGAGGATTTAAAAACAGACACAAATATGTGTTACCTATAAGAAACCAAGTTGAAACAAAATTGTATTTTATAAATTTTATAAATATGGTATTTATAAATATCATACTTTTATCACCTCAGATACACCTTGCTGAGTAATCAAAAAAGTTGGACTAGTTGTATTAATTTCTGCTGTCTACAGGGAAATTTGCCACTGATAAAGTTGAGCATTGTGTAATATTTAAGGGGTCAATTCTCCAAACAGCAACATTAAATTTGTATGTACTAACATCAGAGTATCAAAAAATAATGAGTTTAAAACTGATAGAATTAAAAGGAAAATTACACATATTTATGATATTTGGAGACTTTAACACCCTTCTGTTAGTAACTAATGTCAAGCATGCAGAAAATCAGTAAGATTAAGATAATTTCAATAGAACTATTAATCAACTTGATCTACAATACCATAAATATATGGAATACTCTATCCAACAACAGATAATATATATCCTTCTCAAGCTCATATATAACATTAACCAAAATAGGCCACATCATGTGCTATAATACATAAGTATTTTATGAAATAGAAATAATATCAAGTTTTTTCTTAGTCTAAAACAGAATTAAACTAGATCTCAATAACATAAAGTTAGCTGAAATTTTTCCAAATATCTGGAAATTAAACAATATAGTTCTAAATAAATCACAAGTCAAAGAAGTTATCTCAAGAAAAAAATTTAAAATATTAAAAAATTTTCATTTTGAGGTAAATGGAAATTAAAATCAACTTACTCAACATGAAAAAGATAAATAAAAGCAGTTAATAGAGGGAAATTTATAGCATTAAATGCCCATATTAGAAAATAATAAAGATCTAAAATCAGGTTTATATTCTACCTTATAGCAACTTAAGCATAAACCAAGCAAAATACAAGATGATAAAATTAAAATACTAATCAATTAATTTAGAAAAAGAAAAACATTTAAAAGAACCAGCAAATTCAAAATCTGGTTCCACTAAATTTAAATAAAGTTGATAAACCTCTGGTTGGACTTACTATGAAAAAAATTGAAGACATAAATTACTACATACATACTTCAGCTTTGACCACTGGACTTTGGAGGTCATATTTCCAGAACCCTCTACAGAATAATATGGAGGCATAAGTCTGATTGGAGTGGATTGAAGAGAGAATGACATTGAGCAATAGGAAACAAAAGTATAATCTCTCTAATATTTTGAAAAGTGCTGCTGAAAGATGGAGAGGAGAAAAACTGACCACTATCCAAATTGAAGTCAGTGAGTGTAATAAGATGAGAATAATACAGCATGTTTATAAGCTCATAAAAATGATCCAGAGAGAAGAAAAATTTGATGATGTATAAATAAAATGATAAAATTGCTGGCATAATGGCTTTTAAAGAGTTAACATGGATGAGATTTAGCGCAGTTTAGTTAAAGAAACAGGACAGAAGAAGTGATTAAGGAGACTGGTGGGTGTTAGATATGGTGATGGTATTTTGAGTAATTCTTCTTCTGATTGCTTCAGGTCCATAGGAGAGTAGTAAGAATGCACTTGGGGTGATTGTTGAAATGAAATTCTTGAGCATTTGAGGAGAGAGGAGAAGACACGTGGTCACGTTTTAGAGGGGTTAGAGAATAATGGACAAGGAAAATATAGTATGATTGGCAGAGAGCATTAACTTTTGTGGTCACCACTTAATTTATTTCATTTGACTTTTAAAAAGTTTTTATGCTATTATTAGAAGTATTCTCTTACTATTTTAGTAAGCAGATAAAACCTAAACCAGTATATTGGCCAAAAAAATATATATACACACACACACACACACACACACACACACACACACACACACACAGAGAGAGAGAGAGAGAGTTTCGTTTTTAATAAAGTATTTATTAAGAGGTTTTTAATAAAATAATGTTTTATTTAAGAAAGCAGACTTGTCTTAATTGAATTCTAAATCATTGATGTAAAATCCAGATACTGTATTAGGCGTAAATAAAATCATGTTGCAAGCGTGGAGCCAATCTAGAAAATTCAGGCAGTAGAACTCTTTTATATAGTAAGACTGGTTTATAAACAGTTCATATAAAAATTTCTGCATAAATTTCATAGATAATTTCAGACTGTTTTACTCCAGAATTTTGTCTTTGACAAACTTAATAGGGAATGCATATAAATGGGTTCTTATAAAAAGAAAGCCATAAAGTTTATATATGACCTACCTGTTGCACAGATTAATTACATCACAGTAGAAACATTGTGAAGCATTTACATTCCCTTTAATATATTATTGAGGGCTCTTTACAACTTGCATAATGACAGTGCTGACCATAAAGAAGCAAGTATATTCTTTTCACCATCACTTTATGTTCTAGATAGTATATTTTGTTAGGCTCCTGGAGAGAAAATTTATTTGAATATTTTTCTTATAATGTGTATGTATATTGAAACGTTTGAATGGCTTATTTTGCCCTCCTTAATGTTACCTATTTATCTATTGGCCATTTTGTGGTGTTCAATTGCTGCTTGATAATAAGTATTCACAGCAGTATGTTTTTTGATAATAGAGTTGAAATTATAGACAACCATGAATCAGAACTGAAAGTTAGTATCCCTCCTATTGAGATGAGTATTAAAGTTAATTTTTGTATTTTAAAATATAATCATGCAATCTACTCTAAATTAATTCTTCTCTGAATAATGGAATCATAAAATATTTTACCAGAGAGTGATAAACGATTTACCTATTTATCCTTATTTAGCAATGAAATATCTATTTTCAGAAATATTTTTAGAAGAATAAATTCACCTGTTTTAAAAATCACATCTTTTAGGTGTTGACTTCCGCCTTCCCTATAAATCAAAGCAGAGGGATGCAGCCAGGCTAAGTAGAATAAACAGTGCAGCCATACAGAGAGAAAACTGTTTGTAAACCTGAGTAGAACAGCTTCGCTTGATAGAATTCCTTGGCTCTCAGTATTCTCATTCAACACACATCCACAGGAACAGCCATACAAGGTGAATCTGAAAAACAAACAAACAAACAAACAAACAAAAAACCTCTACTAAGCATCTTCTGCGAACAAATCGTTGAACAAAGCAGATACCCACTGTCCCTGACATGATGCTTCTGTTGGATTATCTATTTTAACTTAGTAGCACTCATATGTCATTATAAGTGATTTTTTTTTTACTTTTTTCAGAATTTTATTTACCATGTGGTTCTGGATTAGAATCTAATGATAGGAGTGCTTTGTAGATATTTGAAAAATGAAAAAGAAAGGCATGTTATTTTCTGGAGACAGGCAGACAAGTGAACAGATGTGGAGTTTACTGAAGCTTCAAGGTGAGTCTTTCTAAAGTACCGTACGGCTTTGTTCTTGCATACTGAGATAGAACCTTACAAAATCACTGGAAGGAATAGGGTGGAGACTGGTAGAGAAGCTGTCACCAATGCTTTTATTTGCAGAGACAAAATGGGCTTGATGTGAATCTCCAGATCCTTTGTAGATTTTCTGCAACACCTTGGCTTACATGCAGTCTTCCTGAACCTGAATTGAACACATGGATAGAAAAATGGTATAGTGACAGTTTGACCCACCTTCATTGATCACTTCCACCTCTGGGGTGTGGAGCTGCCAATGCCAGAGGGTTTCTTGCATCTTTTTAAATTTGGCATGTAAAGCAGCCAGCATCATTGTCTTTTCTTGATCAAGAAAAATTTTCTTTTTGAAAATATTGAGAGACAGAGACTTCCTGGACAACTCAGCCATAAATGGAAAGGGACTGTCAGCAAACCTTTGCCGTTTTGCATTTGATTTTCATTAAAAGAATGCCCCTTAGAGTCTTGGGACATTCTTTAATGTCAATGAAGGAAAAATAGAGCTTCTATTTAATTGTATCTTAACTTTTTAAAATTTGGATTGTTGTCTATGGTTTAAAATTAACATAATAGTTCTAATATCATTTAACTTATAGAATACAATATTAATATGTATCTATTGTATACCTAAACCAATAAAATGTTGTTGCTATTAGTTACAATTGACATTGTTTGAGAATAATTGAACTGCATAATATATTATCAATTGGTAAAAGAAAGCTATTGGTATTATTTTTTTAATCTCAATATTTTATATTCTGTGATTTATAAATATAACATAATTTATATTCTTCCATCAAAAAAATGTGACACTGTCATTTACTACTTAACACCTATATTTTCAACCTTTTGTACAAGTGGTATGACATTGTTTCTCTCAGGTTGAAGCACTGCAGAGCTAGTGCCCAATGTTACAGCTTTCTTGTCTTCTCTGAGTGAATGAGAAAGACCTTGCATAGCTTTGAAAACCAAAATAAAAGTTTGAGAAAAAATGAAAAATAAGATTTCCAATTTGTTTTTAATTTTTAAATGTTTAATTAATAGATAATAGTGAATAAATTTGTCATGTACAACATCATGTTTTGAAATATGTTTATACATTGTGAAATGGCTAAGTCAAGATAATTTATATATGTATTGCCTCACATAGTTGTCGTTTTCGTAATAAGAATACTTAAATTCTACTCTGTTAGCATTTGTCATTTGTCAACAACACAATATTTTTTTTATTAACTATAGTCACTATGTTGTACAAGAAATCTCTTAAGCTTATTCTTCCTATTTAACTAAATTCTGTAACATTTGACCAGCATCTCCCCAATACCCTACCTCATCACTCCAGGTTCTGGTGACCACCATTCTACTCTCTACTTCTACGAGATCAACTTTTTTCGATTATATCAATGAAATCTTGTAGTATTTGTGCTTTTGTGCCTGGCTTATTTCATTTAATGTAAGGTCCTCTAGGTTCATCCATGTTGTCACAACTGACAAAATTTTCTTTTTTATGGCTAAATAGTATTTCATTTTGTATATTTACCACATTTTCCTTCTAATTCATAGGCTAATGTATTTATTTATTAAAATACTAATGCTTAAGAATTGTTAGCCTAGGCAGCAATGGCAAAACGCCATTCCTACAAAAAAAATACAAAAATTAGCCAGACATGGTGGTGCATACCTGTGATCCCAGCTACTCAGGAGGCTGAGGCAGGAAGATTGTTTGGGTCCAGGCGGTTGAGTCTGCAGTGAGCTGTAATCATGCCACTGCACTCCAGTCCGGGTGATAGCGCAAGACCCTGCCTCAAAAAAATAAAAAGAAAAGAAAGAAAAATAAATGTTGCCACAACATAGCATTAATACAAATGTAATTTACATTTAAAGTCATGGATGGATCTTCAAAAATTAAGAATGAATATCTTACTGATCTTCAAATAGGGAAATACTTCAAGTATGAGTGCCATAGAAGTAATTATGTCTCATCCAAATTCATATGTTGAAGTTTAAACACCAAGGTGACCACATTCATTGATAGGGCCTTTAAGGAGATAATTTAAGAGTAAATGAGGTTAAAAAAAAAAAAAAAAAAAAAAAAAGGGAGCCCTAATCCTATAAGACTGGTGTCCTTATAAGAAGAGGAGGAGACATCAGAACATGTGCACTCTTGGGTTCTTCTCTCTCTCTCTCTCTCTCTCTCTCTGTGTGTGTGTGTGTGTGTGTGAGTGTGTGTATGCTAACAGAGAAAAGGCCATGCGAGGACACAGCAAGAAGGTTCCATCTGCAAGTCACAGGAGAAAAGCCTGACCAAAAGCCAACCATAATGAGACTTTTCTCTGAGACACTGAGCCTCCAGAACTGTGAGAAGATAAATGTCTGTTGTTTAAATCACCCAGCCTATGGTATTTTATTGGCAGCCAGAGCACAGGTATATTGATTAATGAAAAAGAAAATAGAGGCTGAGCACGGTGGCTCACGCCTGTAATCTCAGCACTTTGGGAGGCCGAGACAGGTGGATCACGAGGTCAGGAGATCTAGACTATCCTGGCTAACACGGTGAAACCCCCATCTCTACTAAAAAGTACAAAAAAAAAAATTAGCTGGGAGTGGTGGCGGGCGCCTGTAGTCCCAGCTACTTGGGAGGCTGAGGCAGGAGAATGGTGTGAATCCGGGAGGTGGAGCTTGCAGTGAGCTGAGATCTCGCCACTGCACTCCAGCCTGGGCAACAGAGCAAGACTCTGTCTCAAAAAAAAAAAAAAAAGAAATGAAAAGTTTTGACTGTATAAATATTAAAAAAATTTGTGCAGTAAATGCCTACAATAAACAAAATTAAAAGTTGAATGAAGATATGGACAAAATTTAACATAAATGGAAAGCAACTGATTTATAATGCAGATAATTGTATAAAAAATATAAAATATGAAAAGGGCAAAATCATAAATGGAAATTTATTATTTAAAGGTGTATATTATATTTCTATTTCTTCTATAGTCCTATACTTATTATTATAATAAATATAAATTAAAATATTATAATCTTTCACTTACCCAATATTTAAGGGATGCCACTTTAATGATATTTTCATTATAAATTGGCAAAGATCAAATTTTAGCTCTGAGTTATCTGTATCACCACTTTCATATCTCTCTGAGTATCTAGGATTGACAGTGGTGCAGTAAAGGGGTACTATAGTAATAATGGGGGAATAAATTATGCTGAAATCATGGTCTAAAAGTTTACTTCTAATGCAAGACAGTGATAGACCTCTTTTCCTCACAGTTGTTCTACACAATCTGTAACACTGCCACACGAAAACAATATTTAATAATTTGCCTTGTCAGGAAAAGAGTAGAGAAACAAAGGAACAATCAATTTGCCTGGAAGTAAGGCAAAGTCCTTCTATCAGAATATACTAGCTGAATCTAATCACACAGGCCTGCTCAACAGCCAAAAGGTCAATATAGTACAGGTGCCAGGAGAATGGAAAGAGCTGGACACTGCAAGTCTCCACTACAGGAATCAGATAATGTAACAACAAGAGAATAAGTTTAAAGTATTCTGAAGAAAATTTAAAATAACACAATAATAACCTTAAAATGTTTGTTCCCTCAGAACCAGTAAGTTTTCTTCTTATAATTGATTCAAATAAATTGAGTATAATAAGCAGTAACATATTTTTAAAATTATTATATGCTAGGTATTCTGTAACTTAATTTTTATTCATAATCTCATTTAGTTCTCACAAAACAACCTATGAACTAGTTAGCAATATCATCTTTATTATGATTGACAAAGAAAATAAACATACAGAAGCTTTAGTAATTTCTACAATTTCACTCAACTAATAAATTTTGGGGCTACAGTTTTAATACAGGTAATATTATTCTAAAGCCAATGGTCTTAATTTCTACATGTTACTAATGATACCTAAAAAAATATTCTCAAGGAAGTTTACCAAAATATTTTTATTATTGAGTGATATTCAAAGGAAAAAAATAGCTTCCCAACTATAGAAGAATGGTTAAATAAACTGGATTATAGCCATATGATTAAACATAAATAGCCATAAATAAAACAAAAACAAGTATTTACAGTTATTTAGAAAGTACTTTAAAGTGATAGAACAAATAAAAATGCAGCATTCAAAGCCATATTCTATTTCACATTTTAGTTATTTACCCATCCATTAATTCATTTATTGAACAATTTTTTTTTTGAGACAGAGTCTTGTTCTGCCTGTCACCCAGGCTGGAGTGCAGTGGTGCAATCTCAGCTCACTGCAACGTTAGCCTCCCAGGTAATTTACTGAACAAATATTAATTGTGCAAATATTATTTGCCACACACTTTACTCTGCTATTAAGGACACAGCAATGAAGGGAAAGTGATGAGACAGGAGTGTAGGGAGGAGGGGAGAGAGGGGTGAAGTTGATCTGTAGATGGTAGTCAGGCTACTCTGAAAAATTAATATTTTTGTTCACACATAAATGATCTTAGATCCTAATGTATCATAGTACAAAGAACATTCTGGAGAGACTGAAGAACCAGTGCAGTCTTGGTGGTAGAAATCATTTAGCAGTTTCAGAGGCAGAAATGAAGCCTGTTTAGTAGAGATTTATTAGAGAAGGGGTGGATAGTATAGATGAAGCTAGATTTAAGTAAGATCCAGATCATCCAGGGACTTGTAAGTCAGACCAAGTCATCTTGAATTGCTGATTGACTTTCCCCAACAGGATGGACTGGGAAGAGAGAAACAGATAAATGATATGATTTTGTCAGGACTTCAGCTCAGCTGAAGACAGCTGAGCTGTTGGGTGTCAGAGCAGTCTTAAGACATCAAACCAAAATGAAAGTACCCATCGATCATTTAATCATCTACTGAGATGATATAAACAAGAGGCTGTAACAAAGAAAGTGCCATCCCTGCCTCTTCTGTCCTCTGCCGTTTTCCATAATGACACTTCTCACAGTAGAGAGCTAGGTATACAGATGTGGGGGGTCCTCTCACCATGAGGGAGACCCTGCAAAAAAGGCTTCTCCTGTTGTATGGATCCAAGGGCTAGAGAGCGAAGGGTGGCAGAAGTTGGAGAGAAAAGTACTGAAGATTAAGTAAGTGGAGAAAAATGCCTTCAAGTTACTCAACAAATTTCCTAATGAAAAAAGGTTTAGACAGTGGTACCTGGAGAAAGACACAACCTAAGGCCATTAATAAAACAGCCTCTGAACAAGGGTCCCAGAGCTAGCAATACAGGTATGCGTAAGAGGGTAGCTGGCCAGGGAAAGTGAGTTCCTGAATCTGCCTTCACAAACTGCAATGCATTGACTCAGCACCAGGTCTGGTGTTGGGAGGTCAACTTCCCTGTGAGACCTGCCAGGTAATGTACTTGTTTGCCTATGGTCAGGACTGAAAAATCACATGGGTTTTGGGCCATGAGCTAGATCTCTCAAATTCATGTTCTTAAAGCTTGTCTATGTAAGAAATAGTGTATATACATGTATATTAACATAATATTTTTATAGAAAAGTAACAAAAAGAAGTATATAGATTATTGATCATCTTTGATTAATAAGATTATGATTAATTTTTGTTTTTCTTGTTGAATTTTTCATATTAAAATGATGATGTGAGTTTATGTGTATAAAGAACACAGCTTGAAGGCATTAAGTAAGTTAGTGGAAAGAAGTAAGATTTGAGTTTGGCTTTGGATCATGAAAAGAAATCCTGGATCCTAAAGAAAGGAAGAATTTATGAAGAAACAGAATAATAAGTCAAAGCTGTGATACTGAAAAGTTTGGTATCTGTTTGAAGGAAATCTAATAGTTGTATTTAATTCAAAGAAGAAAAATTAGTATTGAATGGTACGGTGATAGGCATCTCAGTTTATATGCAATGCTACAACTAACAGAGAGTAAATTGGAAAAGGTTTGTATCAAATTGTGGAAGCAACTTTGAGCTCATCATATAAATTGTGGTCATAACTTTTCAAGAAATAAACAATAGTAGAGTCAATTAATGTGAATTTTCTTGTGTCTCACTGAGAACTTGATTATAACATACACTTCCCTGGCCTTTGATTGCTTTACTTTCTCCTAGCTTGTGTTCAATACCTGTGTAGTTCTGAGTATTTATCTGATCTCTTCATGTAGTAAAATAATAAGTGATTCCTGTTCAAAGACATGAGTTCAGATTCAAGTCAAAATAACACTTCTGTGCCATGTAAATTTCCCAGTGTCAAGTTACTTCTAAGTTTACAGGTAACGTCTCCTCCCACCTCCATCATAAGATGTGAGCTTTAACTGTAATCAGAGAAGCTTACATTGTGAGCGTCATGACTTAGAGCTATGAATGAATGCAGCTTTTTGTTTTCCTCTTTGTTAAAAATTATTGTCCAGAAAATCAAATTAGGACCTAAGCAGAGACATCTATACCCATTTTCCCAAAGTAGAAATATTAAGAATAACTCCAAAAATTCAGCCAGACAAACCGTCCTTAGTTGTCTAAAAATATATGTTATCCTAACTACATAAGGGCTCTATCAAATAGCAAGAGACAGTGGCATTAATGATGATCTGTAGAATAAGCTGATTTTTTTTTTTTTAAAGTAGAGACAATACGTTAGTTTGGGGAGTTAATATAGATAAGAATCAGGAAGATAGAACTGGAAATCAAAGAACAGGGACAGATGGGGAAGAGTTTACAAAATGAAAATCTGTGGGATTTGGGAATTAATTGGTTGTGGAGAAGAGGGCGTGGTAAACAATTACTCTGAGATTTCAAATCTAGTTGACTGAACAAATTGTGGTGTTATCTCTCTATATAAAGTGCTTAGGCATGTTTCCCTGAGACTCAGCTGGTCATAGTTTTTATGATGTTTCCTAGGATTCAGCTGAGTGGGGTTTTCACTCAATCAATCCAATCGATAAACATGTCACACACTGATATCACAGAAACAATGTAAATCTGAACCTTGGAAAATATATCTAAATATTCTGCATATGTGTAACTCTGTGTGTGTGTGTGTGTGTGTGTGTGTGAGAGAGAGAGATATGTGTGTGAAGTACAGCACAATAATAGTCTGTACGCAACCATTTATCTCTGCTAAGCACTGTTTTAATATGGCTTAATATGCATCAACTCATGAACTCACTCAAACTTCAAACAAAAATGCTATTTTTTGACTAGGTGCTATTACTAATTCTATATTTACAGAAAAGAAAAGTGAGATTTAAAGAGGTTAAATGATTTTCCAAGGGGCACAGAACCGGCAGACACAGAGGCTTATGTGAAGTCAATCTCATTCTAAGCCTTACAATAATTCCTCATAATGTGCTTCACTATCCAAACCTGGGGTGGTTGGGGAGAGTTGATATGCAGGTCATAGAATCTGGGATACTTTGGCAAAAACAGAAGGTCTTTGTTAGAAGCATAGATGAGGCTGCTTGTGGGGGAGGCACTGATACTCAGATTTCCTGAAGCATAGGATGAGAATAGCCATGCTAGGAGAGTAGAAGAGCAGGTTTAATTCATGCCCCATGGCGGGGACAACTCACTATTCCCATCAAAACCTCAGTCCAGAGCTGGATTATGTAAGGTTAGAGGAGTTGATCAATAAAAGGAGTTCACAATATTGAAGAGGAATACTAGATAAAGAAGCCTGTATTTTAAAATGATTGTAAGATATTTCTTTCACCTTTACATTCTTTTCAAAATCCACTCATAAGGCTTTATCTATGTTCAAGAATATAGCAGTGAAAAACAGGTCCAGACAGACTAAACAATCTAGACTTTATAATAAACTGAACAGACTGGCCACTGTATTTACATAGACTGACATGCTTGAAGTAATGACTGTGGATGACCCTTTGAGACCCTAAACAAAATGGACTACTATGAACATCATTTTACTGCCCAACAGTCATTATCCTTGTTGTCCTTCAGCCTCCACCTTCTGTTTAAGCAACCTTTGTAATTCAAGGGAAACTGCCTAATTTGAGCTTCAGGGCTTGATCCTGATTAAGAACAGTTATAGCAGCAATTCCACATTTTGCTGGTGAAAGGTTTAGGAGTGGATTCATAGTGCAATGGACTTAATGAGACAAAATATTTTCTGAAAAGTTTCTAATTTTTTTGTCTGTTTGTTTCCAGGAGAAATTCATTCCAGATTCTGAAGAAATCTTAGTGCCAATTGCTCTGGCAGCCATATTATGAGCATGAGACGATCAGCCATAGAAAGAAATACTCTGCATGATAGTTTAGAAAGAAGCAGGACAGAAACTTCTAGAGTTACATTGATTAATGGCTGAATCTGTGAATCCTGATGTCTGTCCTAACTTTTGATATGTACTTATATGAGTACATTATTTTCCTTATCAAAATCTCTTCTTGTTTAAGCCAGCGTGAGTCAAAGTTTCTGTTTTGCATAAACAAATGTCTTTTACTGGTATGCTGACAATCTGATTAAATTGAGCAATCCAGACACATAGATATGACCAGTTATGAATACCAGTTTGGTTTTATGAACAATTTGAGACCTTGGCTACTCCAGAAATAATAATACTCTGGTACTTTTGAGTAATACCAGATCAGGATCTCTGACTAAACCTGGTAGACAGACAGTTCAAGTACCCAAAAGGTTTCTGTTCTCTTGCCCAGCCAACATCTCAGGAAATCAGTCATTCATGTACAAAATGAGAGCTTGATCACCCTACCTAGGCTCTGTCATGCTTCTGCATTTAGCAGGTGGGTGACCTGAAGACCTGGCTTAGCTGGCATAGCTGGGCCTCTTTCTTTAAGTGATCCTCTATTCTAAGCTTTTTCTGTTGGTCAGGCAATAATGCATAGGACAGTCCAGATTCAAGGGAAGTAGAAATAAACCTAGATTTGATTGTTTATTTTCGCATAAAATTAAATTACAAATTATATGGCAGGGGTGCTGATAATGAATACCTGAGTAAAAAAGATTGCTTATTTGAGTTACCACGTAAAATGATTACATTCCTGATAGATAAATTTTTAGAGTTGCTATTTTTTAGTCACAATTTATGTGTAGTACTTTGAATAAGTTATTCTAATGATTTTTAGGTTGTTTTTCAGAGGTGCCTTGATTTAAATATGAGAGGAGAGGTTGGGAAGAAGCATATGAAGCTAACCCTCAGCCCCCACCAGTCTTCCACATTCTACTCCCTAGCAGTTCAACTTTATCTGTTTTGTGTATTGAGCATCTGGGTAATATTTTATTTGGGAAAATAATTCTATTCTTTTTGTTTAAAGAACTTTGTACATTCTTCTCTGACTTTATATAGTTTATCACATTTTAGCTATTTGGGATTGTAATAGAACCCTTACATAAAAAGTAAACCTGTAGTTCAGATCTCTCATATTCAACTACAGGTTGTGTTTTCAGAATGACGTTGTGCACAAAGCTATGAATCTACTTAAATATTCATAGAGACATTTAGTATTATGAAATTGTTTATTACAAAAGTAGGATTTTACCTGTTGCATAACTAATATCAACATTAGTATTTGATATTGTCCTTGAGGTTGACTAAGAGTAACAATATTTTCAATAAAATAGAAACTTCTAAATATATTTGGTATTTTAAAATGATAGTTTTTGTACTTATACATTAATCTAAAATTATTTTAATTACTATTTTATGTGACAAGGTACCATTAATTTTAAAATTGTTTGCCACATCATTTAAAAAATTTGATGACTTCTCTATGTCAAAACAAACATCAAGAAGGTCAAAACAAAGCAACTTTGTTTTACTAAGAACATAATTAGTATGTTGTAAGACAGTTATTTTTGTTTTAACCTCAGCTGTGAACAATAAAGCAAAAGGAAAATAGATATACATACACATATTTAGAAGTTTGATATGAGACAAGACTGAAACACTGTACTCATTCACTAAATTTATCCTCTTCCTTCTTAAGAGTTAGACTTAGGATGATGCACTTCTCTGTTCCATAAAAGAAATTTCTACTGAAAGTAGAAAAAGAATAACCTCTGTCTTTCATTATGACCCATCATATTATATCTTGTACATTGAGTAGACAGATGAGGTGAAATTTCTACTTCTTCTTCTTATCACAGTAAGTCAACTTTAAGAATGCCTATATTTTTAGACAAAGGTTTAGTAATTTTCAGTGCTGAAACCTTTAATCATTCATTGTGCCTGTAACAAAAAGATAGAACTTATTTCAAAAATAGCAGCCTTGTCATTTGAACTAAAGAGAGAAGTCTACAATGTTAATAGATCACTGTGACAGGTTTTGTGGTTAGAAATAGGACAGAGGCAAAAAAAGAAAGTACTATTTTCATTTATCTTTCTTAGTAGTATGGACAGTCAGAGAGAGAGAGAGACAGAGAGAGAGAGTGCATTTGAACATGCAGATATTTTACTCTGGCTAAAAACAATTTAAAACGTTTTCTATGCTATCTAGTGGTTTAAACCTTATGTTGACAGATAATAAAACTATTCTTTTTTTTTTGTCAGCTTTAAAGAATATTTATTCATCCATCTAATCATTTTATCTTTTTGTTATTCATTTAACAAGTATTTATTGAACACTTCTATTAGTTTAAATACTGTGCTAGTTAATGCTTTTCTAACAGTGAAAAAGATACTATTTAACAACATACCAAAACAACATGAAAAATTAAAACATTAAACATAAAATTCAATAATTAGTTTTAGCCCAAACAAGTTTATATAAATATGTGGTAATAATTTCTGACAAAGTCCATATGCAGATTCTGCTAACAGAGTTTTCTATATGTTCCATTAGTTTAAAAATCGGACTACTGAATATTTTATAGAGGAAAAATTATATAATACAAAATCTTAAGAAATAGAAAAGAGAAATACTCAAACAGAAATAATGTTTTATTAAAGACTCTTAAGTATTGTTAAAAGAAAAACTTTAGATGAATTAGATTTAGCAGAGTATATCTGAGCAAAAAAAAAATTCATGTATTAGGCAGCCCTCAGAACAAGGAGACGTTCAGAGATTTCCATCCAGCAATGTGGGCAGGCAGTATTTACAGACAGAAAAAGGAAGAGACATACAGAAAGAGCTTGATAGGTTATAGCTTAACAATCACCTTATATGAATTTAGTGTGATTAGTTTGCAGCCTGTGATTGCTTGAAGTTTGGCTGCTGTGATTGGCTGAAACTCAGCTACATATTACAAAAATATGATTTTAGTTACGTTGCAGTTTGTTTACATACTAAGTTGCATTACAGTTTGCTACATACAAAGGCAGCTTTAGACAAAATTTAATTTAACAGTATAACGGAGTATTATATGAACACTTGTTTTTGTCTTGCTGTCTTGTAAGAGATAAAATAGCATATTTTTAAAAATTTTATTTAGGCCTTAGTGAATTTTTCTATGTTATTAAATATTGACAGAGAGTATTTTAAATTCTAGATAATTCTATGCAATTATAATTTCCTTTAACATTTATAAGGCCCAATATCTTCAAATTCCATATTAAACCAACATTTATTATGAACTTTGCATAAAATAAAACATATCTTATACAAATATGTATTATTATTTTATCTTACAATCAAGTGATATGAAAGTTGGTGGTGAGATTATCACCAAACTCAATTTTAAAAAGAACCAATTAAAAAAAAACCTTATCCTTGAGATGCAACGATGAGACTTTTTAGGCATAATGTGTTTTCAATTAAGCAACGATATAGTTCACATTAATTAATTCCTCCAAATTCTAGAAGAAAGAAAACAGTAGAAAATAAAAATTTGGCATAAAATGTATTGAGCATTTACTAGATGACATACATTATGATTAGAAGGGAAGTGAGTTTGTTATTTTCACATTTTCAAGTGAAACCTGAATTTTTGAGGTTTAGAATCTCTCTTACTTATTCAACATATCTAAGACTGGGTAAATTATAAACAACAGAAATTCATTGCCCACAATTCTCTGAGATCAATGCACCAGCAGACCAGATGTCTCTGGTGAGGAGCCATTCCTCATAGATAGATGGTACCTTCTTACCGTATCTTCACATAGTAGAAGGGTGAGAGCAAGGTATCTCCTTTCAACATCTTTTAGAACGGTATTAATCCCAAACATGAGGGCAGAGTCCTCATGGTTTAATCACTTCGCCAAAGGCCTTACCTTCTAATACTACTACATTGGGTATTATGATCCAACATACGAATCTGGGGGTTGTGCCAACATTCCAACCATAGCATTCTGCCCCTGGTTCCCCCAAATTTATGTTATTATCATATGCAAAATGCATTCATTTTATTACAATAGCTCCCAAAGTCTTGTTACAGTACCACTTTACAGGTCTAAAGTCCAGAGTCACTTTTTCTTTTTTTGAGACAGAGTGTCACGCTGTTGCCCGGTCTAGAGTGCAATGGTGTGATCTCAGTTCACAGCAACCTCTGCCACCCAGGTTCAAGAGATTCTCCTGCCTCAGCCTCTCGAGTGGTTGGGACTACAGGTGCGGGCCACCACGCCCAGCTAATTTTTGTATTTTTAGTAGAGACGAGGTTTCACCATGTTGGCAGGCTGGTCTCTAACTCCTAACCTCAGATGATCCACTTGCCTTGGCCTCCGAAAGTGCTGGGATTACAGGCGTGAGCCACCACTCCTGGCCCAGAGTCATATCTTAATATCTAAATCAGATATGGGTGAGACTTATGGTACAGATTATCCTTAGGCAAATCACTCTTCAAGTATTAATATGCAAACCAAAAATGTTATATACTTTCAAAACACAATGGTAGAACAGGAATAGAATAGATAGTTTCATTACAAAAGAGGAAGATAGGAAAGAAGAAAAAGGTAATAGGTCCCAACCAAATCCAAACCCCGACAGAGGAAACATTAAATTTTAATGCTCTAGAGTAATCTTTTTTGACAGAAAGAGATACCTTCTGGCACACTGGATCAGAAGCTCAGTCTCTAAGGCTTTAGAGGATCTCACTCACATGGCTTTGTTGAGAGTACATGCCTCAGTTCTCACTGTCTGGGTAGAGGCTTATGCTGAGCTGGACTGTATGTCAGTGGCTCTACCAGTCTGAGTTCATAGGATTGGCCCTACTCTCATAGCTCCGTTAAGCATCACCCTGGGTGGGTACTGCTTGTGGTAGTCCTAACTCCATGGTCCTATTGACCATTGCCCTAGTAGAGGATTATTGTGGTATGTCCACCATTTCAGCAGTTCTCTTGTGTATACTGCATCGTGATAGAGATTGCACCACAAAGATGCAGCCACGCTTTATAACTTGAACCTTTCAGAGAGGCAACACAAACTACACTTGGACTCACTTGAACCTCAGCTGCAGCAGCCAAGTAGCACTGCACCAGAATGGAGGCAGTGGAGCCTTGAAATTATTCAGTTCCCAAGTCTCCGGCAGTCTGGGACTGTGATGACTAGGACAGTCCCAAAGATTTCTGAAATACCTTTAGGATTTCTTCTATTGTCGTGATGAATAGCACCAGGCTCCTGCTCACCCATACTAATATCACCACCAGTTGGTCCCTTGGCCACACTCTTGGTGTTTTCTCCTGACCATGCTTTTTTTATTTTAGAACATGACTAGGCTAAAACATTTCCAAATTGAAGTTCTCCTTCTATTCTGTTATTAATTCTATCTTTGATTTGTTTCTCTCTTCTTACATTTACTATAAGCAGTCAAGAGAAATCATGCCACACACTCGACACTTAGAGATTTCTTCCACCGAATATCCTATTTCACTGCTCGCAAAGAACTAAGGTGTAAACACTATTTAGGCAAGTTCTTTACCAATTTATAACAATGGTGGCCTTTCTTTTGGGTTTCAATAGCATGTTTCACACTTCCATCTGAGATCTCATCAGAATGGGCTTTACAGATATTTACAATTCTACCAACATTCTAACCATGACCACTTAGGTAATCTATCAGAAGACTGAGGCTTTCTCTACAGCTCTCTTCTTCCAAGCCCTCATCAAAATCAGCCTTCGTGGTTAAGGGCAATATAGACTTTTTCCAGCATTTGCCTCCAAACTCTTCCACCCTCTGCCCATTCCCAGTTTCAAAGCTGCTTTCTAATTTTGGAGTATTTGTTATATCAGCACCCCCTTTATCAGTACAAATTGCTGTCTTAGTCTTTTTTGGGTGACAATAACAAAATACCTTAGACTGGGTAATTTATAGGTAATAAAAATAAATTGCTAACCGTCCTGGAGACTGCAGAGCCCCAAATCAAGGCTATAGGTAAATTTGGTGCCTGGTGAGAAGCTTTTCCTCATAGATAAATGATGCCTTCTTGCTGTGTCCTCACATGGCAGAAGAGGGCATGGCAGCTCCCTTCAAATTCTTTTATATGAACACAGATTTCATTGATAAGGGCAGAGCCTTCATGACTCAATCACTATCCCTAATGTCCCTCCTCTTATTATTACCATATTGGGTATTAAGTTCCAACATATGAATTTTTGGGGACACCAATATTCAGACTATAGCAACATCCCAATCTAGAGTTGTACCTTGACCCCAAACCCAGACTTTAAAAAATATTTAAAACATGTAAAGTGTTTAATGCCCTACTGCTTCATTGCCATTGTGTGAATGCTAATGATAACCTTTAATACAGATTTTCACAAAACACATTTATGTAAATGGCAGAAGAATTAAAGCCAATATCCTCCACCTTCAATTCCAATACACTTTCACTATAACTTGTTGCCTTACTCAATATGACAAATACTAAAAATATTATACAACATGATTATAAGAAAATTGTTAATGTCCATAAAATTGCTATCTTAAAAGAAAATAATGGCTGGGCACGGTGGCTTACACCTGTAATCCCAGCACTTTGGGAGGCCAAGGAAGGCACATCACTTGAGGTCAGGAGATCAAGACTAGCCTGGCGAACATGGTGAAGCCCTGTCTCTACTAAAAATACAAAAATTTAGCCAGGTGTGGTGGTAGATGCCTGTAATCTCAGCTACTCAGGAGGCTGAGGTAGGAGAATTGCTTGAACCCAGGAGGCAGAGGTTGCAGTGAGCTGAGATTGCGCCATTGCATACCAGCCTAGGTGACAGCATGAGACTGTCTCAAAAAATTAATTAATATCTTTCTGCATATGTTATAGTTAATCTTAGATTATATGTGTATTATTTTATCAGTTTTCTAAATTTAAGATATTTACATATCAATCTCTTAAACTTGGATAAATTAAATCTGTTTACCAAATTAATCTCTAAATGCCTCCCATCATTAAGAACATTCACGTGAAGCTTAGGACAGTCAAACTATTAGACAGATTCTCTCCCAATCTATTTTAGGATGAGAAACTTATGTATCATTTACACTTCATCATATTTATGAGTCATTAGAATGGTGAGTGAAGAGGAAAGAAAAGAGGGAGAAGAAAACTCTTCCCCATGTATTAGTCCATTCTCACATTGCTAAAAATAACTACTTGAGACTGGGTAATTTATAAACAGAAAAGGTTTAATTGGCTCATGATTCCACAGGCTGTACAGGAGGCACGGCTGGGGAGGACTCAGGACACTTACAATCATGGTAGAAGGTAAAGAAGGAGGCATATCATGACCAGAGCGAGAGGAAGAGAGTGAAAGTGGAGGTGCTGCACACTTTTAAACAAATCGATATTATAAGAACTCACTACCATGAGAATAGCAAGGAGGAAATCCACCTCCATGATCCAATCACCTCCCACCAAGCCCCTCCTCCAACACTGGGAATTACAATTCAACATGAGATATGAGCAGGGACACAAAGCCAAATCATATCACCCACCACTGTAAAAAAATCACAAACGTAAGTCACCATAATTTTCTTGCTGGCATCTTATGACATATAAACATTACTTTATTTTTTTATTTAAAAAATGTGTGAAAAACTCGCAAAGATTTATACACAATTTAGGAACATTTCTATAAGTCTTATAAGTATAAATAGCATCTTATATAATAAATTTTAAAATATATTTTATCATTTGCAAAAATCTAATAAAAGAAAAGATAAATATATTCACATTCATTTGATTATTAGAAAGACTGAGAAATATTCAATGAAAGAACTAACTTATCACTCTCAATCTTCATTTGTTAAGAAACACAATTTTATTTTAAAGTAATGATCATTGCTGAGAGATTTCTTTTTTTTCTTTTTTCTTTCTTTTTTTTTTTTTTTGAGATGGAGTCTTGCTCTATCACCTATGCTAGAGTGCAGTGACACTATCTCGGCTCACTGGCTCACTGCAACCTCCGCTTCCCAGGTTCAAGCGATTCTCCTGCTTCAACTTCCTGAGTAGCTGGGACTACAGGCATGTGCCACTACACCCAGCTAATTTTTATATTTTTGGTAGAGATGGGATTTCACCGTGTTGGCTGGCCAGGATGGTCTCAATTTCTTGACTTTGTGGTCTGCCCACCTTGGCCTCCCAAAGTGCTGGGATTATAGGTGTGAGCCACCGTGTCTGAATGAGAGATTTCTTAAACAATGATGTTCCACTTATAAGAAGATAATTCCTAAAGTAGAGTGATTTATATGGGGATATGACTGCTAAATCAACCTCAGCATTGTTGGTACTTGCAAGGGATGCCTTTTATTGATTAATATGCAGAATAAAATAAGTTATTTATTCTTAATGTCCATACTAATTCTAGAATCTCTCTGATGAAAACATATATTTTATGTTTAATTATTTGTATTATATATTTTGTTGAAGGATACATTTTCCAATAGTATGTGAGTTTCTTAGTTTTTATTGATGTAACAGAATATCAGATTGAGTAATTTATGAAGAACAGAAGTTTATTTGGCTCACATTCATAGAGGCTGGGAAGTCCCAGGTATAGCACCAGCATCTGGCAAGGTGAGAATGAGCTCTTCATACAGAAAGAAAAAGGTGGACCACACTTCCCTCTTTTATAATAAAATACACCAAAAATAATTGCATTAATCTAGTCGTAAGGGTAATGCTCTCATGACCTAATCACCTCTTGAAGTCCCCATATCTTAATATTTGTTACAATGGCAATGACAGGTCACGTGAGTTTTGGAGGGTGCATTTTTTTAGTGGTGAGTTTTTATTAATATTTGTACAAACCATAGGTATAGACACAGTAGTTAAAATAACATAAATTCCACACGTTAGTAGTGTCAATAAGGCATTATATGTTATTGCCATTAAAAAAACACATAATACCTATCAGTTATCATCATATCACCTTGATATGGTTTGAATGTTCCCTCAAAAATGTGTGTTGAAATTTAATTACCATTGTGACAGTATAAGTGGTGGGACTATTAACAGGTGATTAGGCCAAGATAGTTTTGCCCATATGAATATACTAATGTTATTACTGGGGAGTGGGTTTGTTATCTTGAGAGTGAGTTTTTGTAAAGGCATATTCACCCTTCTCTTGCTGCTTGGCTCTTCTGCCTTCAGTTATGAGATGGCACAGAAATAAGATCCTCTCCAGATGCTAGTTCCCTGTTCTTGGACCTCCCAACTCCCAGAATCATGAGCCAAGTAAATGTCTATTGTTTATAAATTACTCAGTCTTTGTTATTCTGTAATAACAACACAAAATGGACCAAGACACACCTATACATCAGTAGATATTAGTATTTTATATGTTGCAAAGTGGCTATCATTTTGAAGAAAGACATACGCACTCCCACCGCCCCTCCTCAGAAAAACTTTACACAATAAATATTTTATTTAATGTCAGATAATCCATAAATAATTTATAAATTAAGTTGCCGTAGATCAATATAATGATAAGCCACATATTAAACTCTAATAGCTATAAGACATTGATTATTCAATAAAAAAAATCAGAAATTCGGCTATTTGAAGAAAAAGAGAAATTTTATCTTAATTCTAAACCTTAAATCAAATTAAATTTCAGTAGATTAAAAAGTTTTAGAATGTATGCTGTATTTATAGAACCTCTAGCTTCTTAATAAATTTTCTTCACCTTTTAAAAATCAACCTTGTTGGGGCATAATTTATGTACAACAAAATGCTCACAGTTAGATTTGTTTTGTCAAATCTATAAATCTCTGTAATCACTACTATAATAAATGGACAGAACATTTCTTTCACCCCACTGCTTTCTTTTATGACCCTTCACAGTGATTTCTTACGGTTTCTTCTCAGATTCAGGTAGCTACCGATCTGCCCTCTGTCACTGCAGTTTAATTTTGTCTTATATAGAATCTCATATGAATGGATTCATACATGTACTTTTGTATATCTGACTTCTTTCAGTCATCATATATTTTTTAGGTTCATCCATACTGTTTCCCATATGAGTAATTTATCTTCTTTTAAAATATAAAATCAATTTTTAAAGAAATATATACATATATAAATTTAACCAAATAGTAAATATATTTATGTAAGAAAGAATTAATATTAATTAAAAGGCATATGAAAATATATAAATATTTATATAGACAAAAAATTATAATTTGGGATATATATAAATCCGTTTGGTAAATATTTACTATTACATTAATAAAATGGATAGGCATCCTCATATATGTGGAAAGCTCTTTACTATGAATGTGTAATTGAAAACCTCCCAAAACATAAATTTTTATACTGAGACAACTTCACTGGAGAATTCTACCAATTATTTAAAGAAGAGTTTGACACAGTCTTTTTTAGAAAACAGAAGTGATAACACAATTCTACATAATAGTTTTCTGAAAATAGAAGAGGAGATAACTCTTCCGTTTTATTAAGATAGTATTACCTGGAAACAAAACCAGTCAAAGAAAGTACAAGACACTATAGCTCAATATTCTACATAAATATAAATGTAAAAATTCTTGACAAAATATTACCAAATACAATTCTGCAATATGTATAAAAATGAGTGTTGGCATAGATGAAGGAGGAGGTGGGTCCTGAAAAGTAGTGAGTTCAGCAACTAAAGAACAACACGAAGGATTCTTATGGCAATGGAAATTTTTTGTTTGTGATATTATACTATATTTTGACAAGATATTACCATTGCTCAAAGCTGGTTAAAATGTACTTGAGATTTCTCTGTGTAGTTTTTTCATAATTTTATGTAAAATTTATATGAAAGAAAAAGTAAAGAAGAAAAAAACAAAGACATGATCTTGAATTTAGTTTATTTTTATGATAATTTCAAATGCTACTTTAAAATTAACCAGTGAATTTACAGGTTAGTCCAATTGAATAATTTTATTTGCAGTTTACATTGTCCAGGAGCTAGTGCCTGAAATGGGGGCCTCGTGACTCTGTCTTATCATAATCTAGTGTGACTGATCTGATATCCAAGAGGCAAAACAAATCCTCTTTATTCTTTGTTCTGTTCTCCTCAAGCAGAAGGAAAGAGTCACTTTTACTGTTGCAAGTTGCATTACTGGAAGCTGGGAGAGAGGTGACAGAAGTACTCCCTTGAGACACCCTGATTGGTGTCTTACTAGGTCATGTGCCGCCCATGTCTACTGCTCCCCAGCCCAGAAAAGCACTAGAACTTGCCTTTCAAACTAGATTTGGTTGCCTTTCAAGTTTATTTGGACTCCAGAGTACTTTAGCCTGCAGTAGTGAGGCTTACTGAAGCTCATATTCTGACCACCGGGATAGGTGAGTCCTTTTTGGCTAGGGCATGTCTATACACTCTCTCAGTGTGTGGGAATCAGCTGAGTTTAGCCTGGGTTTGCTTTCACTGTGACAGGGCAGCACTGAGTTCAATGCAAGGTCTTACAATCATGGCACTTCCTTCTCCCAAGCGCACAGATTCTCCACACTATATGGCTGCTGCCAGGGGGTGGGAGAGGGTGGTATTGATAGTTCAAGATGGTCTTTCCCATCTTCTTCAGTGCTTCTTTCAGTAATATGAAGTTAAAATCACGTGCTGTGATTGCTCACCTTGATTTTTTGCTCATCCAATCAAATGTGATTGGCTTATTTGCTCTGAGACCTCATTAACTTGGAGCTTCAAAATTCTTGTCTGTAAAACAGACATAATGATAGTATTCTTTCTTTGGTTTGTTGTATTAAATGAGATGATCCATGTCAGGACTCAGGACAATGACCATTACTAGTGTCCCATAAAGTTGGAATGATAATAACAACAATCATGATAGTGATAAAGATAATTGCTTCAAGGTTTTAACGGCAATATTGAATTTATCTAAAAATAAAATGATGGCTTCTCACTAAAAAGCAAAAGAAATGTAAATAATTTGCCTGAAGCAAATGCTGTATTGAGTAAAAAACCTTCATTCCATAAAATAACACATTTAGTTTTGTAATGTTCTGCCTGAATATATGTTGTGAAATAAAACTGGATGCTGCTACTATTATTGCTGAATCATCATATTTTGTGCTTTTAAGGCAGTTAAGTGGATATTTGGTTTGAATATAAAGCAACAGATAAAGGAGCATTTTTTTCACTGAAAGCTATTTCTATACTCCAGCCTACAACAAAAATAGTATAAAAGAATATTGTACCCAGAAACTGGAAGGTTGAATATTTCATTTTGAAGAAAGCACTGAATGGATTCTGAGTCTACTCTCTCTTTGTATTTATTTATTTATTATTTGTTTTTGATTGAAAAATAGTAATTGCATGCCTTTACGGGATACAATGGGATATTTTGATACATGTATGTTTCGTGGAATGATCAAGTCAGGCTAGTTAACATATCCCTTAACACAAATATTTATCATTTCTTTGTGGTGAGAACATTTGACATCCTCTCCTTTAGTTATTTTGAAATATACAATGAATATTAACTATAGTACTGTGCTTTGCAGCACAAACTAGACTATATTTCTCCTATCTAACTGAAATTTTGTACTCCTTGACCAATGTCTTCCCTTTGCCTGTACTCATCCCTTCAGCCTCTAGTAAACATCATTCAACTCTCTGCTCCCTCAAGGTTGACTTTTTTCGATTCCACATATAAGTGAGATCATAGAGTATTTGTCACATTTGTCTCCAGTAAGTATTCCATCATGTTTTGATATAGCATTTGGATATGTTTTAAAATATGCATTTTATTTATTTATTTATTTATTTATTTTGGAGACAGTCTCGTTCTGTCACCCAGGCTGGAGTACAGTGGCACGATCTCTGCTCACTCTAACCTCCGCCTGCCGGGTCCAAGCAATTCACCTGCCTCCCAGGTAGTTGGGATTACAGGTGCCTGCCACCACATCCAGCTAATTTTTTGTATTTTTAGTAGAGATGGGTTTTACCATGTTGGCCGGGTTGATCTTGAACTCCTGGTCTATAGTGATCTGCCTGCCTCAGCCTCCCAAAGTGCTGGGATTACAAGCATGAGCCACTGTGCCTGGCCTAAAATATGCATAATAATATACCTGTATTTTGTGAAAATTAAAAAAACTTATTAAATGTTGAGAAATAATCCCTCGCCTATGGTGTCATTTTTTAAAAATCTTCATATAGCTTCCTATATATTAAAAGTCAGGAATTTAATGCTCTGGTTCAATGGTTTTGGCTATTAAAGAAACAAATATATTGACAAGATTTCCCAGGGAGATTATTTGAAATCATATAAATCTTTTTTATTGTCTTCATCATGTCAAAAAATAAAATATATATCTATTTTATAATTTAATTCCTCATTTCAGAAATTCACATGACCATGTTTAGTCATTTCTAGTAGCATTTGGCAATGAGAGAAGGCAGCCTTCTCTGTATTAAATAGTTCTCCTCAGAGTCTGTGGAGAAAATATAAACTGAGGGAACTGAGGGACAACGACTGGATGATAAATGATAGTTTCACCATTTTTTATATTAATTAAGCAAAATCAGGAGGCAGTATTGCCCTCAGCTGTTTTCTGTGAAGTGATACCATGTGGTTTAGCATGAGAAACAATTCATCTTTTTCATATAACAACACAATTTCTTTCATACATATAGGTGATATTTCCTCAATACTTCCCAATGCATCTTTTCACCCTATTTCAAGACTCAAATATAATCATAATGTACAGTATCTCTCCTTGATATTTCAAGAGGTTTTAGTAATTCCCTCTAATGTCACTTATGGCTCTGTTTGCCAGCAGTGCTAGCCGTAGGGGTAACAACTTGTCTTTCTTATAGAATTCGTAATTTTATACATAATTTTCTTTATTAGCTAATTCTCCAAAATCATCACAAACATCCATTTTTTGAGGTAGATATAGGTTTGCCATTCTTTATTCATGTGCACATTGCTTTTTTTGCTTGCTTAAATAATATCCTAAATTGAAATAATTATAGTTTTGAATTAGTGAAATACTGTTCTATTTTTTGAAGTGAAAATGTCATCATAAGCAAATACACACATTACCTAAAAATATGCTGTAAATTATGCAATATTACATAATGTTAACAAAGACTGACTTATGAAGATATCTTTTAATACATAGTTTCTAGATTTAAGAAAAAGCCACAAATGTATCCATAAAAAATGGCAAAGAACAGGGACAGAGACAGAAATTTCTCAAAGGTAAAGCCACAATGCAAGAGAAAAACAAATATGAAAAGACGTGTATTAGCATTAATAAAATTTAGCTAAAAATTAAAATGAAAACCAAATACTTAATGCACCACATTGAAATATTTGTAAAATTATCACTCATATTTAGCATTACTGTTGAAAATATAAAATGATACAAATAGTTGAAAGGCTATTAGACTGTGTTATCAAAAACCAAACATCTGTGCTTGCCCTTTGAGAATTATGTTCTAGGAGTTTAGTTTAAAAAAAAGATAGGAGCAATTATTTAGATATAGTAATCTTGACAGCAATGGAACAAAGTAATGGTCAATTCAGAATTTTGAATATAATTTGTAACACAAACATGCAATGGGTATTATCAGACAAATGAAATCATCTTGGAAATAAATAATCTTATCAAAATTATCTGAATAATGCCAATTATAAAAATGTGCAAAAACATTAGTATATAATAAGATAAAATAAAAATGTCCAGAATTTACAGATAACCAAATATCTGTATTTCTATCTTTGCATCAAAAAAATGTATTGAACAGAAAATATACTTCTAAATAACTATATAGCAAATTGTTTGTCTCTGAGAGGAATATTATTGATAGATTGTGTGTGCATATGCAGTGTTTTCTAACATGTCTTTGCACAACTGGTACATTTCTGAGTAATATAAATATTTAAAAATGCAATCTTTATTTTGTCTTTATTAAAATATGTGCTGAGTTTTTTATGTTAATATTATTTGGTAATGGACAGAAGGAACCTCCACATTTCCATTCCAATTATATTTAAAAGAGAAACATTTACTCTACCTTCACCTGGGGAAAAAAGTAGAAAATAAATAAAAAAAAGAAAATAGATATTTAAACAAATTAGGGGACAAATTGCTTATGATGAATCTTTCATGGTAGAAAGTAGGTGAGATTGGAAAAATCTCTGACATGATTTGTCATTATGCTGGGGTAAGAAATCTGGTGAGCTAGTGGTTAACCCAGTTGAACAAACTGCTGCCCTAATAGGCAAGTTTTTAGCCAAGATGAGCAAATTGTCTGCCCAGGTTAATTGGTTTCCCAGAAATTTTAGAAACAAGCAACAGTTATTTATTATTTAAAAATCTTATTTACCTGGAAAGAATTGTACAGAACGAAGTCTTGTTGATGTAGTTGGTCTCATATTCTCAGTCCCAATAGTGAGTGATGTTGATATAGGTCATTTCAATTTCACGATGTTAGTTTCAAGTATGGGTAAAACTTCCTCCTCCGAGTGGTGCCAAAGTTTATTGTAGCATAGCTTTTGAAGTTGGATAGAGAAAATAGGTTTTCTGGTGTCGGAGTTTAGGAGATATGTAGAGGTTGAATGATAGTATTCATAAATTATTTTATTCACTGAGCTTCCACTATTGGGGGAAGGGGTCACCTATTTTCTTGTTACTTTCATGTTTCAATTTGCAAAGAGTTTAACAAAAGTAATGCTCCTCACTGATGACTACCTCTTCACTCATTCTTACATGTGAAAGGGGAAAAATAATTGCAATAAATTTTCTTTAATAATCATGTTTTAGTTTCCTGAGTTAAAGATTAAAGATTTTAGAAAATAGCCATGAAATTGTTTGAGTTGGATAAAGCTTAATATATAAAAATAGGTAAGTAGGTTAAAAATAAAATTATTCTGCAAAATTTCATCCCACATTAAATGATGTTTTGTTGATTATGAGTTTGTAATCCTTTATTACTGTCCATTTTCTTTTACTTTTCTCCTTTAAAAACCTTGATAATACTTTTACAGTTGTTAAGATAAATAATTACTAATTCATATATATTTTTAAAACTTTGTAATTTAATCCTATTTAATATTTTCAGTTTACTGCTCAGAACAAAATATTTTGGGCTGATTTTTGTATATGCACAGTAAAAGGTGATGTAGAGTTAAGCTTTGTGTGCATGTGCATATATTTTTATATCTGATACGAAGATACATAGACAAACATTGGTTTATTATATAATGACTCAAAACTGTAAATATAATCATTAGAATTTTCTCCTCAAGAATAGTTATAAGGATGTTCTGGACATAACAGAAAAATATTTCCAGTCTATGCAACTCAAAATGGCTATGTTTGCTTCCTTTTGAAAACATTCTAATTCCAGAATGTGAGAATATGAGTTAGATGCAATTTTATTTTTATTTTTCCAGGGGGAGTCTTGCTCTGTTGCCCAGGCTGGAGAGCAGTGTTGAGATCTTGGTTTACTACCACCTCCACCTCCTGGGTTCAGGTGATTCCCCTGCCTCAGCCTTCTGAATAGCTGGGATTACAGGTGTGTGCCACCACACCCAGCTGATTTTTGTATTTTTAGTAGAGACGGGGTTTCACTGTGTTGGACAGGCTGGTCTCAAACTCCCAACCTCAGGTGATCTGCTCGCCTGGGCCTCCCAAAGTGCTGGGATTACAGGCAGGAGCGACCGCACCCAGCCTGAGTTAGTGGTAATTATAATGGAAGTGTTAATCATTTGAGAAAATTGTTACTTGTGCCTGTGCATTCAAATCTGGAGGGAGGAATTTTCAGGTTATTTGAAATTAAAATTTAACTGATAATCGTATGGTTTTCAGTCTAGCATGTAAGGGGTTTAGAAGTTCCCACTCACCGTAACAATAAGTAAAATGCTGAACAAACTGAAAAATCAGCAACTCTTCTTAGCTCTGTCAGAGAAGTAAGAACATGTGGAAAACCCCCAACCTAAAAATTATAGAGAAAGACATGCAATTACAGAGAATCACAACTTACCACAGCAGAAACCTATGAGAAGAAACCTCTGTGGAAACCAGTACCAGGGCAGGAAAAGTTTAATGGTAACTGACACATTGCTAGAGGCTCAGTGAGGATGAGTCTGAGAGTTGGAAACTCAAGCAGACCCAGTTATGTGAGAGATTCCTTAGTGAATTTTATCTCGAGGAGCTCTTGCAGGTCCTCACAGAAAATACCAGAAAAAACCTGTGTGCTTCTGGGCAGGAGAAAGGGTAAAATAATGATTTTGAAATACACTACAGCATTCTGTTCTTAAAAGGTTTGCCTTCAGGAGAAACTATTTTAGTAGAGCCTAACCTCCTTAGGTTTTATCAGTCTAACCAACTTGGGAAAGGAAAATCACAACTTTCTGACCCCTCCAGCCATTCTGGCCTACCTAAACAGGGAAACAGTCTGGAAAAATTGGTGAAGTTCACATACCGAGAACACAGTATCACTCAAAGGACTGAGACCGAATCACAGGGCCAAAGAATGCTTCCCTTTCCTCCAAGCCTCACCATGACACAGTCAAAGGTTTATTTACCTAAGATCCTATCACCGAGTGCATTATGTTCAGATTTAAAAAAAAAAAAAAAAAAGTTATAAGAGATTCTGAAAGGCAAAAACCAAAACAAACAAACAAACAAAACCCACATCTTTAAGAGACTTAACAAGCATCAAAACCAGTATCAGATATGATAGGAATGCTGAAATGATCAGACCAGGAATTTAAAACAACCATGACTAATACGCTAAGAGTTTTGTATTTTGTTTTGTTTTTTGGGTTTTTGTTTGTTTGTTTGTTTGTTTTTTGATGGAGTCTCACTCTGTCACCCAGGCTGGAGTGCAGTGGCATGATCTTGGCTCACTGCTACCTCTGCCTCTCGGGTTCAAGCAATTCTTCTGCCTCAGTCTCCCAGGTAGCTGGGACTACAGGGGCCCACCACCCCACCAGGCTAATTTTTGTTTTTTTAGTAGAGATGTGATTTCACCATTTTGGCCAGCCTGGTCTCGAACTCCTGACCCGGGTGATCCACCTGCCTCAGCTTCCCAAAGTGTTGAGATTACAGGAGTGAATCACCACACCTGGCTGCTAAGGGTTTTAAGGGAATAAATATATAACATGTAAGAACAAAATTACAATGTAAGCTACGAGATAGAAATCTCAGAAAAACTTAAAATAAAAAAAGCTAGAGATCAAAACCACTGTGAAAGAAATGAAAAATTCCTTTGTAGCTCAGAAGTAAAATGCATGTGATTGAGGAAAAAAATCTCCAAGCTTGTAAATATGACAACAGAAACTTTCTAAACTGAAAAGCAAAAGGAAAAAGCCTGAAAAAATAAAAAAAACCAGGCTAAGAACTGTGGAACAACTACAAAAGGAATAACTTACGCATAATGAACATTCCAAAGAAAGAAGGGAAAAAAAAAAACAAAAACTGAAGCAACATTGAAAGCAATAATAACATGATTTTTAAAAATTAATTCAGGCACCAAACCACAGATCCAGAAATGTCAGACAACACCAAACAATAAATGACGAAAATAATTACACCAACGTACCTAATATTCAAACCATAGAAAGTCTAAGATAAGGAAAAATATCTTGAAATAAGCCAGAGGGAAAAATACTTTACCTACAAGGGAGCAAAGGTAAGAATTAATCTGACTTTCCAAATACTATGCCAACAAGAAGAGAGTTGAGTTAAATATTTAAAATGGTGAGAGGAAAAAAAACCACCAGCGTAGAATTCTATACTCTGAAATTTCCTAAAAAAGTGAAGGAGAAATAAAGACAAATAAAAATTAAAAAAAAAAAAAAATGTTGCCAATAGACTTGCCTTTTACTAAATGGTAAAAGGACTTCTTCAGAGAGAAGAAATAACAGAGGCCAGAAACTCTGATCAACATAAATAAAACAAAAAGCATTAGAAAATAAATAAGTAAAAGTAAAATAAAAGCTTTTATTTTCTTATTCTTTCTTAATCTAACAGATAACATTCTGTTCAAAACGATAATAAAAATAGTGTACTTGATTATATATGCATGCTTATGAACGATAAAACTGATAACAGGGATAAAAGAAAGGGATTCAGAATAGTTTCTCATTGTAGGATACTTAAATTAGGCACGAAGTGGTATACCGCTATTTCAAAGTGTACTTGGATTACTTGTAAACATATACTGAAAACCCTAAGGCGACTACTAAACCAAAAAAGCAAAGAGATAAATATAAAAGATATGCTAATAAAGAAGAAAAAATGAAATGAGAAATGATTTTCTCAAAAGCCCTGTCCAATGTTGAAACAAAACTTCTTAAAGTTGTTGTTGAGAGGAGTAAGGGTTATGTCTTACAGATTTGTCTAAATCATCTAAATAAAAATCACAAAGTATAATCTTTATGTGGCAAAATTGTTTCTTCTTCATTTGTATTACTTACAGAAGTGAATCTTACTTTTCTATATTTATGCGTTTTTAAAAACAGTTTAAATCTTTGTTAAAATGTCATTTATTAATCAACCAATCCATGTCACATTTATTGACAAAAACTAAAATTTTTTTTCACCAGTAATTTAAATGAAGAGAAAAAATTCCAGTTAGTACCAGTTGTAAAATCACTCTGAGAAATTATTTATAATATTGAAAGAATTATATAGTGAACAGAATGCTTAGGTAGCACTCAGAATTTCTGCTACTGGTATATACATGATCAATAATTGCCTCATTTGATTTGGGCCAAACCTGTATTCTGATGGGATAGATACTTTCTTGATTTGTTCAAGTTGTAAGACACCAATGTTGAAATAGTTATTCCTATAATTATGTTACAGCAGACTAGCAGCCTAGACAGAAATTTTCTTGCCAGTCTTGAAGAATTAAGCTGCTCTATTATGAAAGCAGTTATGAAGGGTACTGCATGGCAAGGGCATAAGGTGCTCTGTGAGGTTGCTAGCCAACAGCTAGCAAGAAAAATGGAGACTTCAAACTTATTACTGCAAGGAATTGTGCTCTGCCCACAATGTGAAAGTAGAAGAGGACCCAAGCCTCAGGATCCAAGCCTCAGAAGAGATAGCAGCCTGAGTGGTTACCTTGATTTCAGCTGGTAAGACCCTGAGAAGAGGCCCTCATTAACTGATGTCTGGTTCCTAATTCGTGGAAACTATGAGTTAATAAATGTTGTTTTAAGTCTTAAAATGTGTGATAATTTGTTATGTAGCAATAGATAACAAAAACAAATTATGTCAATTATAATGCATAAAGGTTTGCCACTCGAGTGCAAAGATCTTTTAGATTGATCTGGAGAGGTTGAGATAAGTTTGGCATAAACCTTTGAGTGAATTTGTCTGTGGGATGAAGAAATAGACTTTAAGACTTTGACCTAAAAAACAGCATTAATCTTAAAATAGAAGAGGAGGTTCTGAGTACAACATTGTATCGTCTAGGCAAATTTTTTTCAACTTGTCTTTTTTGTGTTTGCTTACTTAGAGTTGATTTTATACATAAAACAGTCATCATTATAGTAAGTGGCCATAGATAGGAACCATTTTTTCTTAACTCTACAGACTCTCCCGAAATCATTTTGAAATTTGGGGAAAAGCTATGATACAATGAGATTTTAATTAATTTTTTAAAAGGAGGGAGTGTGAGGTCTAGATTTTCCCAAACCACTTTTCACCCACTGGCAGGTTTATACTGCAGACTTCGAGGCATATATTATCATGTTTTTGAATTTTACTTAATAAAGCCAGGCCAGGGGCAACTTTTTCCCATACACTATAAAGCATATATAATGTCATCCTAACTGAGTATAATTTAGAGAGCCAAAGGAAATGTCACAGACTTATGCAGCCAGTAAAGATTACTAAAGGTCATATAGCCTGTATTTTCTTTCCTTTAGAAAAATGTATAACTAAATCTTCCCAGATGACTACTGAAAACACTCTTTGGTTCTATGGCTTCACTATAAATACATATTTAGGTTTTTCCCTTTGTGAGAAATGTCTTCTTCATATCTAGTGTTAATCACCCATACCTATTTGAGTATATTAAAACTTTGACATTAATGTGAACTAAATTATTCATGTAAACATATGTTGAAGAATAATGCTATATTCTAATTCGTATTTAATTACATATAGGTATAGTTCTATCTTTACTGAATCACTTCATATATTTGCTATTGGGAAGGTAGTAGGAAAACTGTAGTAGGTATGATGAAGTCTATCTAGATGTTCAACAATTTTCAGCTTCATTTGAACTTGGATTGGGACAAAGTAGATTCTGGCTAATAAAATGTGTGCAGAAGTGATATTCACTTGCAGGCCTGGACCAAAAAAAAAAGAATAAATCTGAGCTATCTTTTGTGATGTATTTCTCCCTTTTTCCACCTGACTGGAAATAAGGGATTTCAAAATAGTAAAGCAACATCATTGAAAGAGTCCACTTTCTTAAGTCACTAATTGGAAGAATGTTCCAGAGAAAGATGCCTGATCTTAACTGATAATTTATGTAAGCAAGAAAAAAATTTCATGGTTCGCCACTGAGATTTTGGGGTTAAACAGATTTACCATTTCCTAAAAGTGTAGATTTTCATTATGGTAAAAAGTGATGATTTATGAATTTTAGATTTTATAATAAATTACACTTGTTTTTATATTTTCAGATCTTTGAATCTATAAAACTGATTGACAGATTGAATCATTCATTCAATCAACCAAATATTAATCAATTTAAGCATCATTTATTCAACATATTTTTGTTATCTCTTTGTCATGTATAAGTTGTGTGCTTAGCAAAACTCAACTTTAGATTTCAGCTTTTGAGTGAAGAAGAAAACTACCTAATCACCATCCTCTGAATTTTTTTTTTTAATTTCTTGTCTCAATCATAAAGATTAGGGAATTTTAATTAATAAACAATTGAACACATGAATGGAGTTTGAGTAATGAGAAAAACCCCAAATATGGAAATGAGATTTTTGTTACTCATTATCTTAACTGTATTTCTGTAATAAAATCACCTGCCAAAGAATGCCTTTTTGAAATTCCTTGTTAAATCTCTTACTATTCGTACAAAATGAACTTGGCTAGTAAACTCAGTGAATTCCAGAAATCAAAGGTTATAACTACTAAATTTGTTTAATAAGTGGACTACCAGTGTAATAGAATATTCACTTATAGTGGGTTGCTTGGTAACTATTATATTTAATACCAAAAATAATATATAGACATGAAACAAATCAAACAATGCAATCCTGCTAGCCCTTCTCCAGAGGACAGTTAAAAATTTAAAATATATTCTTCCCTGTAATTCCCCATGCCAATTAAAACAGCTTCAAATTCAATTACACATGTGGGTATTCTAATTTCTCCATTCCTCCCCACAGCAGATGCCCTTGATGCCCCAGGGTCCCCACAGTCACCATAGTCCATAGGAAACCTGCATTCCTTGGCAGGTATTGCAGTACTTTGTACAGCACATTGACAATTTCTCACTTGAATCATCTGATTCTCTTTTTTATCATTATTATACTTTAAGTTCTAGGGTACATGTGCACAACATGCAGGTTTGTTACATATGTATACATGTGCCATGTTGGTTTGCTGCACCCATTAACTTGTCATTTACATTAGGTATATCTCCTAATGCTATCCCTCACCCCTCCCCCCACCCCACAACAGACCCCAGTGTGTGATCTTCCCCTTCCTGTGTCCAAGTGTTCTCATCGTTCAGTTCCCACTTATGAGTGAGAACATGCGATGTTTGGTTTTCTATTCTTGTGATAGTTTGCTGAGAAGGATGGTTTCCAGGTTCATCCATGTCCCTTTTTTATGGTTGCATGGTATTCCAAGGTGTATATGTGCCACATTTTCTTAATCTAGTCTACCATTGATGGACATTTGGGTTGGTTCCAAGTCTTTGCTATTGTGAATAGTGCCTCAATAAACATATGTGTGCATGTGTCATTATAGCAGCATGATTTATAATCCTCTGTATATACCCAGTAATGGGATGACTGGGTCAAATGGTATTCCTAGTTCTAGATCCTTGAGGAATCGCCACACTGTCTTCCATAATGGTTGAACTAGTTTACAGTCCCACCAACAGTGTAAAAGTGTTCCTATTTCTCCCCATCCTATTTAGCACCTGTTGTTTACTGACTTTTTAATGATCGCCTTTCTAATTGGTGTGAGATAGTATCTCATTGTGATTTTGATTTGCATTTCTTGAAACGCCAGTGATGATGAGTATTTTTTCATGTGTCTGTTGGTCACACAAACATCTTCTTTTGAGAAGTGTCTGTTCATATCCTTTGCCCACATATTGATGGGGTTGTTTGATTTTTTTATTTTAAATTTATTTAGGTTCTTTGTAGATTCTGGATATTAGCCCTTTGTCAGATAGGTAGATTGCAAAAATGTTCTTCCATTCTGTAGGTTGTCTGTTCCCTCTGATGGTAGTTTCTTTTGCTGTGCAGAAGCTCTTTAGTTTAATTAGATCCCATTTGTCAATTTTGTCTTTTGCTGCCATTACTTTTGGTGTTTTAAACATGAAGTCCTTGCCCATGCCTATGGCCTGAATGGTATTGCCTAGGTTTTCTTCTAGGGTTTTTACGGTTTTAGGTCTAACATTTACGTCTTTAACCCACCTTGAATGAATTTTTGTATAAGGTGTAAGGAAGGGATCCAATTTCAAATTTCTACATATGGCTTGTCAGTTTTCCCAGCACCATTTATTAAATAGGGAATCCTTTCCCCATTTCTTGTTTTTGTCAGGTCAGGTTTGTCAAAGATCAGATAGTTGTAGATGTGTGATATTATTTCTGAGGGCTCTGTTCTGTTCCATTGGTCTATATCTCTGTTTTGGTACCAGTACCATGTTGTTTTGGTTACTGTAGCCTTGTAGTATAGTTTGAAGTCAAATAGCATGATGCCTGTAGCTTTGTTTCATTGGCTTAGGATTGTCTTGGCAATGCAGGCTCTTTTTTGGTTCCATATGAACTTTAAAGTAGTTTTTTCCAGTTCTGTGAAGAAAGTCATTGGTAACTTGATGGGGATGGCATTGAAACTATAAATTACCTTGGGCAGTATGGCCATTTTCACAATATTGATTCTTCCTATCCATGAGCATGGAATCTTCTCCCATTTGTTTGTGTCCTCTTTTATTTAACTGAGCAGTAGTCTGTAGTTCTCCTTGAAGAGGTTCTTCACATCCTTCGTAAGTTATATTCCTAGGTATTTTATTCTTTCTGAAGCAGTTGTGAATGGGAGTTCACTCATGATTTGGCTCTCTCTTTGTCTGTTATTGGTGTATAAGAATGCTTGTGATATTTGCACATTGATTTTGTATCCTAAGACTTTGCTGAAGTTGCTTATCAGCTTAAGGAGATTTTTGGGCTGAGACGATGGGCTTTTCTAAATATATAATCATGTCATCTGCAAACAGGGACAATTTGAGTTCCTCTTTCCCTAATTGAATACCCTTTATTTCTTTCTCCTGCCTGATTGCCCTGGCCAGAACTTCCAACACGATGTTGAACAGGAGTGGTGAGAGAGGGCATCCCTGTCTTGTGCCAGTTTTCAAAGGGAATGCTTCCAGTTTTTTGCCCATTCAGTATGATATTGGCTGTGAGTTTGTCATAAATAGCTCTTATTATTTTTAGATACGTCCCATCAATACCTAATTTATTGAGAGTTTTTATCATGAAGGGCTGTTGAATTTTGTTGAAGGCTTTTTCTGCATCGATTGAGATAATCATGTGGTTTTTGTCTTTGGTTCTGTTTATGTGATGGATTGATTTGCAATGTTAAACCAGCCTTGAATCTCAGGGATGAAGCCCACTTGATCATGGTGGATAAGCTTTTTCATGTGCTGCTGGATTCAGTTTGCCAGTATTTTATTGAGGATTTTTTCATCAACGTTCATCAGGGATATTTGTCTAACAGTCTCTTTTTTTGTTGTGTCTCTGCCAGGCTTTGGTATCAGGATGATGCTGGCCTCATAACATGAGTTAGGGAGGAATCCCTCTTTTTCTATTGATTGGAATAGTTTCAGAAGAAACGGTACCAACTCCTCTTTGTACCTCTGGTGGAATTCAGCTGTGAATCCATCTGGTCCTGGACTTTTATTGGTTGGTAGACTATTAATTATTGCCTCAATTTCAGAGCCTGTTATGAGTCTATTCAAGGATTCAACTTCTTCCTGATTTAGTCTTGGGAGAATGTATGTGTCTAGGAATTTATCCATTTCTTCTAGATTTTCTAGTTTATTTGTGTAGAGGTGTTTACAGTATTCTCTGATGGTAGTTTTTATTTCTGTGGGATCGGGGGTCATATCCCCTTTATCTTTTTTTATTGCATCTATTTGATTCTTCTCTCTTTTCTTCTTTATTAGTCTTGCTAGCGACCTGTCAATTTTGTTGACCTTTTCAAAAAACCAGTTCCTGAATTCATTGTTTTTTTGAATAGTTTTTGTGTCTCTATCTCCTTCAGCTCTGCTCTGATCTTAGTTATTTCTTTCCTTCTGCTAGCTTTTGAATGTATTTGCTCCTGCTTCTCTAGTTCGTCTGAGTCTTTCTTCTTTGGGGCCTTAGAGGCAGTGTTAGCATCATGAAAGTTTGTGTAGCCAAGACATTAGAAATCACAGGGTAGGGAGGTGAGGATTCTTATAACATAAAGAACAGAAATCTGTGGATAAATACCTTCAATTTTATCTCTGTCCTCCAGTGGAACCTTATGAGACACACTTCAAACTATTTCAGAGGGACTCTGACAGGTGTTTTCTAGGATAACCTTCTAAATAATCTACCTGCAGTCAACTTTTTGTCTCTGGGTTTGCTTTGAGGAAAATCCTAATCAACACTCCCACTAAATGTTATCATATCACATGTATTAATCTGAGACTAGATTTTTTCATACCAATAAGACATTACATATATATATACATATTTCTAGCTATATATTTTGTTTTATATATACAATTATATATTTATAGAGTTTATACAATGCGGCTACATATGTATGTTTGTGTGTGTGTCTATATATATATATATATATATATATATATATATATATACTTTCAGTGCATTATTTTTATGGCTGACTAGTACTCCATTGTGTTTATACAATGCAGCTACATACACACACATATATGTAACTGCATGGTACAAACATATATGAAACTATATATATGTGTGTGTGTGTGTGTAGCTGCATGGTATAAACTTTAATCTGCAATCTGAGGTATGCATTAAATAGCCTACATGTATATAACTTCTATATAAACATATAATATATAATAGGTTTATGTAAAGTAAAATGTACTGAAATATTCACATATATATGTACATGTGTAATAGTATAGTTTTCTGATTATAAGCTTCACATTCATTATACTTGGAATCTCTCCAGTAGTGAGGGCTTATATCTTAGGTTAAATTCATGTCACAGTTTAAGTATCCTAGATATAGGGGATTTCTAGTTATTCTCAGTCTCCGGTGTAATTATAGGCTAGCATGAAGACATTCATTATCTTCATTCTCTTGTTCTGCCTAGTCCTATGTTGCCTTTAGGCCATGCTTGGCATAGATATATACACACACACACACATATATACACATATATACATATATATATATCCATTATCCCATTTAATATAGACACATCGCATCAACTAGGTATTTTTAATTTCCAGAAATTGTGCTACTCCCTAATGAAACTGTCCAGAAGCAGACACAGTTCCTTTAACTTTAGGACCTATCAGAATCTTTCTTTTAATCTTTCTACACTACCTTTTTTTCTGGAAAGGGGAAATTCAATCTCATTCCTCTTTCAGCAAAACAGTGTCATATTTCATTTTTTATTACCATTTATTCAAAAAATCTGTAAACAAATTAACAAACATTTAGGTTGATTCCGGGGCTTATTTTTAGATATTTATGTTGAACATGCAGTGATATTTGTTGATGTTTTCAATGTTCTCACATACTTTGGTAATTTCTCATAAGTTAAATGTCCATGAAATAGATAGAAATTGGTTACTTTTAATCTGAGTCTGATGTATTTATGAAGGTTAGATTGTGATTATGAATTTTTAAGGAATGTATTTTTCTCTGTATCATCCTTCAAGGTACTTATTATCACTTTATTCTTTAGCTTACAGGTGTTGAAATTTTTGTGTTCCTTCCAGAAAGTTGCTGAGCTTTCTCTCACTTTTCAAAGGCTCTAACCTTTACATATTATATTATTTCCAGTAATTATAGTAAAATTTTACACAGATGTTTATAGGCGATTTGTTCATAATTGCAAATACTTGAAATCAATCATGGTATTCTTCACTAGGTAAATGAATAAATAAACTGTGGTACAGCCAGACAATGAAATATTATTCAGCACTAAAAGAAACTAGCTACCAAGTCCTATAAATGTATCAACTTAAATACATATTACTAAGTGAATAAAAGTCAATCTAAAAAGTCAACATAATTTATTATTTCAATAATAGGACATTTTGGAGAAGACAAAACTATGGAGACAGTAAGAAGATCAGTGGTTGTCTGTGGTTAGGACCAACGTAAGGAGAGTTAAATAGATACAGAGGACTTTTACGACAGTGAAAATACTCTGTATTACCATATTGATGGGCAAAAGTCATTATAAATTTATCCAAACCAATGGACTATACAAGACCAGAAGAGAACCCTAATGAAACAATGGACTTTGAGTGATTTTGATGTGTCAACATACTTTCATATATTGTAGCATGTGCCACTCTTGTGTGCAATGTTAATAATGTGGGTGGCTATGCTTGCCTGGGGATAGAAGGGATATAGGAAATCTCTGTACCTTAACAGTTTTGTGATGAACATAAAACTTATCTTAAAAAATTGTCTGAAAAAAGTTCTGTTTTATCTAGGATCCGCATTCCCTTTGGACATGCCCCAGTTTCAGGTTGTGCTTGCCTTTCAGTATTCATGATTCAGTTTTGGATTGGTCTTTGAGGATTTTTTTAATCTTATTAGATAAGCCAAAGATTTAAAAAAATTATCATCTAGCCATGTTGTTGCAAATAACAGGATCTCATTCTTTTTATAGTTCTTTTTTATAGTCTGAATAGTACTCCATTGTGTTTCTGTATTACATTTTCTGTATCCATTCATCTGTTGATGGACACTTAGGTTGATTCTAAATCTTGGCTACTTTAAATAGTGTTACAATAACCAAAAAAAAAGTGCAAATATATCTTCAATATACTTACTTCCTTTCTTTGGGGTACATACCTGGCAGTAAAACTGCTGGACCGTATGTTAGCTCTATTATTTTGTTTTTTGAGGAAACTTCATGCTCTTCTCTGTAGTGGTCGTACTAATTTACATTTCCACCAACAGTGTGTGAAGGTTTCCCTTTCTCCACTCATTTGTGGAAGCTAAAAATTAAAACCACTGAACTCATGGAGACAGAGAGTAGAATGATGATTACCAGAAACAGAGAAGCGTAGTGGAAGTCGGAGTGGGAAGTGGGGATGGTTAATGGGTACAAAAATATAGTTAGAAGGAATGAGTAAGATGTAATATTAGCACAATATGGTGACTATAGTTAATAATAATTTATTGTACAGTTAAAAATAACTAAAGAATATAATTGAAATGTTTGTAATACAAATAAATAATAAATGCTTGAGGTGATAGATATCTAATTCATTCTGATGTGATTATTACATATTGTATGCCTGTACCAAAATATCTCATATACCTCATACATGTACGCACCTACTATGTACCCCTAAAAACTATAAACTTAAAAAATTATCTAATATGCAAAGGGTTTTGTAAAATATTAGAACCTCCTTGTTACTAAATCATGGAAATATGCTTAGAAAGTTCCTTCAGTACCAATTGTGAATTACATTATTAAATGTATATTCTCATTTGAGACGTTGGCAGGGTGCTTGGCTCTTAGAAGAGGAATGCCAATCAATTTTAAACTTAGAGTTAATATAAGAAAATATACTAAATTAGATAATAAATGATAATGTGGGAATTTAGGTGAAAGTACAATAATTTGGATCTGATGAAATTTCGCCTATCCCTTCTCAAAGAGTTCAATCCTCACTGACAAGTGGAAGGGGTTAAAATGTCAAAAGCTCTGTCACTCTATCACACTGAATATGTGCTATGAGAGAAATATCAGAGTTGACACAAAGTCATTTAACCTGAAAAAGTAAAAGTTTAAGCTTATTTTTCTTAGATGAGTATGAAGGTGGGGAGGATGAACAGGTGTTTATTTTTTATGCAATGAGTTTGAGATGCCTTTAGATTTCCAGGCAGTTATGCTGAGAAAGCAGTGGGCCATGTTAATTTGGAGATATCTACATTTAAGCATACATTTGAGCATTTATTAGTGTATGGATAGTCTGAAAATCCATGACACTGATTAAAAATGACAAGGGAACAAGTGAGGAATAAAAAAAGAAGCTATACAAAAGCTTAGCTCCAGGCCAATGTAAATTTTAGAAAACCACAGTTCTCATACTCACAATATGTATCCTATCCTTTGAATATGCCTAGGCAGTCTACAGATATTGAGGTTTTCCAATGAGTTTTATTACATATACTCATATATTTAGGAAAAAGCCTTTTTCTCTCATTTTTGTAAACTTATTTTTAGATTTTGTTTCTGTAATGATCCTGCATTACCCTGATGTTTATTTCACACTCAGCATGTTAAACTATGGTTAACTTCAAAGGCACTTAATGCCAAAAGGAAACTACATCTGCAGTGCTTTCATTGGTTTTCTATGCAAACAGGTTTAACTATAATTTATTCGACATATAAACAGATTACTTTCAAAGATAAACCATACATATTTTTGCTTTGAGACTTCCTTTACTTTTGAGGCTGTTGAAACTTTAGCTTATTTGAGTATTTAAAAATTAAGGCTTTTGTTCATTTTGAGCAGTTGCCAGGTTCAATGGACCTAATCTGTTTTTGGTGTATAAATTTTTTTATGAAGAATTCATTTGTTACACAGTTTTTATTTTACTCAAAAGATTCCATTCTTTTGTACTTCTCTTTTATTGATGTTCTTTTGTGTTCAGAGTTGTTTTTTGTAATCCTGTCCTTGAAACTTGTTTTTAAGCCTAATCTAAAATGTAACTGATAACACACACAAAAAAACATTGTGGAACGCTGGTAAATATACACCATTATTAGAAAACCTAAGATCCTGTTCCAGCTACATTTTGTCAAGGAATAGAATATTACAAGCACCCCAAAAAACTAATCATGCCGCTTTCTAGTCATGACTCCCAGACAGAAACTACTATCTTGACTTGAAAATCATATACTAATTTTAGCTGTTTTGTGCCGTATAGCATTGGAACCACAGGGCAAGTGCATCTTTTTTATATCTGATTGTTTTATTCAAGTTTTCTTATGAAAGTCTCCCAAGTTGTATATAGTTATAGTTGCTGTATAGTAATCTATCATAAAGATATTTTCAAATCAAATTATTCATTTTTATCTTCATGGACATTTGAGAATTTTCCATTTCAGAGCTATTTCAAAATATTTAAATATGTATTTCAATACTTTCTGGGAATATATGCCGTATTTTCATTGGCTACATACCAAAGAGTAAAACTTCTAGGTTAGAAGACAACATATAGTCATCTTCTGAAGATATTAATAAACGGTTCCCAAGTATAGATGTGCCACGAAACTGCTCCCAGCACTTCATGAGAGTACCAATTGCTTTGTTTTCTTACTATCATTTGGAATTTTCTATTTTTTCCATTTCTGTTATTCTGATACACTTGTAGAATTTTATCAAATGTGGTGTTAATTTGAATTTTTTGGAAAAATAAAGTTTTGAATTTTTTTACATATTTATTGACCTTTATCATTGTATGTTTAAATGTTTTGTTCATTTTCATCAACAATTTTCTGTCTTTTATTTGTGAGTTTTCAGGAAGGAGTTTATTTTTAAACACACTTACTTTGCAGCATTGTGTGTCATCACCGTGAAGACATCAGATCAAATTAATAAAAAAATTTAAAGACACAGGGCGAGTGTTCTAAACATAGGGGTGACAGATGAGGCCAAGGAAACAAATATACTATCATAAAGATAGTGTAGAGAATATGACAAAAAACAGAACTTTAAGGAACTGCTGGGACTAGGAAAAGAAAAAATACAAAATAAATCCTAGAAAGTAAACTGAATAAGAAGTAACAGGTTAGGGAGGCTCAGAGAACCCTGAGCCAGCTATTTAACCAGTCTTATCATTGCTATTGGAGTTCTATTGGAATGACCCACAAAAGCCCTTATTACTGCCCTCTACATGGCCTTTAGCTAACTCCCAGAGGAATTTTTTAAACTCTGTGCTTCTGTTAAGACCACTCCGTTATTCATGCTGCCTCACTACTACTCACAAGTTCAAAATCACAATTTGCATTAAGTGCCAACAACAGTAATCCCATCAGCCCCACCATTCTGCTTACAACAGCCACCACAGCAACAGCAATATTTCTAACTTGTCTTTCATCACCTGGACACTTACACCTGAAATGACTCACTCTTTGGACTTAACTCCCTTGGGGACTGATTCACATCTTATCTCTTGACGTACTATATTCTAAGTATTATTTTAACTATTCTCAGACACATCTATAGCCATTTTCCCCTGAAAACTTCACTCATGTAAAAGTTAGTAAGATGATTATAAAGATCTCACACAAATGTTATTTTCCAAGCAAAAACATTGTATATTTAGAGAAAATCAGAAAATTTCCCATAATTTATTCCATTTAATCTCTCTTCTTCCACTCACATCTGCCTGAAGTATAAATAAGAGCCATGGTGATTGTACTGATATATAACATGTCATTTTATACCCAAATCTTTATTATAGCTTCCAATATCACTCAAAGCAAAACCTCAAACTCTTACCTTCTCCTTCAATATTTTGGTAACTTGTCACTTCCATGACCTACTCCTCACCCTCCTACTTCAATTTTCTAATACTCTTCGTGTTCATTTGTTTTTAGTCACACAAACATTTGTGATTTCTTTAAATGCCCAGTAGGTCTCTGAAGTTGTTGTAGAATGCCTAAACTCTATACCTAGAATTCATTTTTCCATATGAATATACAGATTTTATTTCTGTTCTTTCAGATCTTTGTTTAAATATTATCTCATCCAAGAAGTCTTCATTGATTGTCTCATATGAAGTATCAACCCTATTTCACTCTCTGTTCACATTGCTTCACCTTCTTCACTCCAAAAATTATAAAATTAGGAGCTAAAGGATTTAATGTCAGAAAATCAGAGCAGAAGTTTGTTAAGCTCATTGAGTTAAGATGCAGGGAGAGCCTGAACTGAGGCATGGTAAATAATATAGGAGATAAAAGTTTAGATGTATATAAGACTTTGAACTAGAATCACAAATAACTAACTACAGATATGAAGCAAATATCGATGTTGGAAAAATGAATCAAGGATAATTGGAATGATTGAATGTGTTTGTATTTCAAAGAATGTATCAACACTGATTCCAAAAACAGCAAATAATATGAGAAAAGCTTGTCTGAGATGATAGGGGAATGTAGAGGTTGGAGAGGGGCTTACAAATTGTAAACAGGGAAGACTGTTTTTTCCTATGTCATTAAAACTATTTAACATCACCAAATTAAATTATTTCTCCCCAGGCAACTCTTAAATGTCCAGAGAATAGGGAAAATAATCTCATATAAATTGAACAATCTTTGACTTCAAGTACCTCAGTGTATTCTTATATAAAGCAGTTTTAAAAATAAATAAAAAAAAACTCAATGGGAAAACTACAGGCATATTATCTAAATATATATATATTAAATGTTTATATCAATGGCATAGAAAAATCATATTTATCACATATTAGGAGCTTCAAACATGAGTAAAATTTACTGTTTAAGTTCATAGGACTTTCAAGTACTATGGAACAAATATAAAATTTAACGTGGCCTAGAGAAGGTTTAGTTCATAAACTCAGACTGTAAAATTTGACTAGAACTTCATAAAAACTAAAAGGAACTTGACATCCTGATGTATCTAACACAATGCGGTATTCTAGAATACATTCCAGGACAGAAAAATAGCATTAATGGAAACACTAGTGAAATTTGCAGTCTCTAATTTAATTAATAATATTAGACTAATGTTAATTTCTAAGATTTGACAAATGAACCATGAAATATTAACATTAAGGGAAACTGGCTGAAAAGTATGCAAGAACCTCTATATTATATCTATACTATTTGAAAAAATGCAAAATTATTACAAAATAAATTTAATTAAATTACAAACGTGAAATAAAGGTACAGTAATATAACACTTTTATAAAATATGAATATGTATTACAACTGCAGTTGTAATACAATACTAAAAATATGATTGTGATTTTATTTTAAATAATATGATGCACATAAATAGACTACTAGATCCTGGCTCCAGATGGCTGCCTAGAGAAATTGGACAGTCATCCTCTCCAGAAAGAAAAACCAAAATTACAAATAGATAATTACTCCTCAAACAGAACATCTAGGGGAGAACACTAGAGTGAAACAGTGAAGTTATGGGGATACATTGAGGCATAGAAAGAGAAGGAAATAAATGGTCAACTCACCCACAATAGTCTGAGAGCCTTGAGGGATTCACTATTATGGGGAAAGGGTAAGTGAGAGAATTTCAGTGTTCCACATCCCCGCTGTGGGCTGCTGTAATCAGAACCATGAGAGAGCTCCACTACCTACACAGTCCCTAACACTAGTATGGGTAGTGATTTGAAATTCCCAAGAGAGCATTGTACCAGACAGGTAACACCTGCTAGGGCATTTACACTCTCAAGACCTAAACATCTGCAATAAAGCACCATTGTGAATGTACAGCCATAATGGGGCTGCATCCTGACCTGGAAACCACAGTCTCCATATCTCCACATCCCAAAATTCCTCACTAACAACCCCTAGTGTCTACCAAGAGGGCTACGGTGGCACAGCACTGGCTGGACAAAGGGTGCTATGAGGTCGCCGGTACTCTAGCCCACAGAGAGTACTACTGTCTGGGGAAAGGACAACACAATGCATTAAAAAATCTGTCAACTGAGACAATGAAAACTAACACATTATGCTTCCCAGAGCCTGAGTGCTCCCTGTTGGGGTCTGTGAGAAGTGGCCCCATGCTCAGCAGCAACACAAACTCTGTACTAAGCCACGCAAGCAGAGAGTGAGATCCCCTTGCATGGGCATAGCAGCCTCTGGGCTCAGATTCACGTGGAGAGAATGGGACTCCTTCTCCACATTTGCACACCATGCAGGCATAGTTTCTGCTGCTGCTGACAAAGGCTGAGATGGGTGAGCTAGAAGACTGTCTGGGGCTATGGGTGGTGACTGTGCCTTCATTGGTGGTGTGACCCTTACGCTTGGCTTGTGTGTGAACAGTGGGGTCCCTCCTCTATCTGTGCAGTTCTGTAGTGCTGCTGCTATCAAGAGCAGACAAGTCTGAAAACTGTGTTTATGGGGATTTGAGTGACAACCCTGCATTGCTACTGCAGACAGTAGCATACATGACTCAGGATACAAAGGATCATCTCACCACTACAATTCCCATTGCCCACACTACACCAGTGCCCAGGAACCCAAGAACCCGTTCTGCCTGTCCCAACACTGCCATTACCAGCATCCTATGAGGCAAACCAGAGTCCCAACAATGTGCCCACTCAATCCTGTGAACACCAGTGCCAGCATAAACCACCCTGGGTCCAAAGAACAGACACACTAAGCCCACTGGTGCCACCACTGGTGCCCCAAAACTGGCCAGACAGGCATTCGTTTTCCGAGCAAAACTTCATCATAGCCTCTGCTAATAACCAAACCCTAAACCACCAAGGAAATTGCATATACTGCTTATACTGTTTACAGTTGAATAAATCATACATAGGCTCCACTACTTAACATACTCAACGAATGTTATAAATATATGCTCATGAAAAAGTCTTTCTCTATGAAAGTAAATTCAAAAATTAAAAGAAGCCACTATTACACTAGATGTGCAGATTTCAACATGAAGACACGGGAGACATGAATAAAGCAAGGAAATATGACACCTCCAAATGAACAAAATAATTCTCTAGCAACAGATCCTAATCTAAAAGAAATTCATGAAATTCCAGAATATTAAAAAATACAAAAATCAGAAAATCATATAAGGATATAAATGAGAAATTTACCAAACAGATAGAAATCATAAAAAAAGAACCAAACAGAAATTTTGGAGTTGAAGAACTCCTTAAATAAAATACAGAATGGACCTGTAGGCAAAGAATGTTCAAAATCCGTTTAATGACATAGGTTCAAAATCTATTTATGAAAAGTTTTCAAAATTTATTTAATTAAATAATAGATAAAATTTTTCCAAGTCTAGCAAGAGATTTAGACATTCAGATACAAGGGGCCCAGCAATACCCAAACAGATGCAATGCCAAAAGGCCTTCTTCAGGAAATATTATGGTGAAAATATCTAAAGTCAATGATAAAGTGAAAATTCTAAAAGCAGCAAGAGAAAAATATCTTGTCACCATAAGAGCCTCGAACAGCAGACTTCTTAACAGAAACCCTACAGACCAGGATAAAATGGGATGATATATTCAAAATGCGGATAGAAAAAAAATCCAGTCAAGAACACATACTCAGCAAAATTATCCTTCATAAATGAGGGCAAAATTTAGCCTTTCTCAGATAAGCAAATGATAGGGGAATTCTGGTTTTACAAGAAATGCTTAAAGAGGCTCTCAACCTGGAAGCAAAAGGATGACATTTACCAAGAAAATACACACACAAAGTAAAACTCACTTGTATTTCAAACACACAAATGAAGAAAAGACTCAAATGATACCACCACAGAAAATCAGCAAACCACAAGGAGAGTCAATAAGAAAAAGAAAGAAGGAAAGAATATGTACACCAGCCAGAAAACAACATGAAGAGAACAAAACCTTAAATATAAATAATAACCTTGAATGTAAGTGGCTTAAAATATATAAACTCACTGAATGAATTTAAAAATGTGATCCAGCAATATGCCACCTACAAAAAAATATACTTTAACTGAAAAGGCATAAATAGATTGAAAGTAAAGGGATGGAAAATGATATTCTATGCAAATGGAAACGAAAAGCAAACAGGAGTAACAATACTTGTATCAGATAAAAACAGACTTTAATGGGAAAAAAAAGAAGATAAAGATAGTCATTATATGATGATAAAGAAATCAAACCAGCAAGAGGATATAACAATCCTAAATAGATAGGCTTCCAACACTGGAGTGCTCAGATTCATAAAGTAAATCTTATTATATCTAAGGAAAGACTCTAATTATTATTTAGATTACATATCTAAATAGACCACAATATGGTTATAATGGGGGACTCTTACAACAACCACTCTCAGTATTAGACAGATCACTGAGGCAGGAAATCTACAAAGAAACATTGTACTTATACTGGACTTTAGACCAAATGGACATGACACACATTTACAGAACGTTTTATCCAACAACTGCAGAATACATTTTTTTTTTTTTTTTCTCATTGGCACATGAAACATTCTCCAAGATTGAGCATACGTTAGGGTCATACAACAAGTCTCAACAAATTTTAAAAAGTCAAAACCTTATCACATCTTTCCAGATTACAATGCGATAAAATTAGAAATCAATACCAAGGGGAACTTTGGAGACTATACAAATACACAGAAATCAAACAGCAAGCTCCTGAAAGCCCATTGAGTTAATAAATAAAATTAAGATGAAAATTAAAAAAAGTTTCTTGAAACAAATGAAAATGAAAATATAGCATACCAAAATCTGTGGGACACAGAAAAAATACTGCTAAGAGGGAAGTTCATAGCAACGAATGCTTACATCAAAAACTAAAAAGAATTAATATAAATAATTTAATGATGTACCTCAAGGAACTAGAAAAGCAAGAACAGACCAAACCCCAAATTAGGAGGAAAAAAGAGAAATAATAAAGATCAGAGCAGAACTAAATGAAATAGAGGCTTAAAAACCCACAAAGGATCTATCAAATATAAAGTTGTTTCTTTGAAAAGATAAGTATAATTCATAATTGGCTCACTGGACTAATGAAGAAAAAAAAGGAGAAAATCCAAGTCATCAAAATGTAAAAGGAGACATTACAACTGATATACAGAAATACAAAAGATTGCCACAAAGTTTTATCAGACAAAATATCAGATAAACATAGCCACAAAACTATTCAACAAAACTGAATCCAATAGCACATAAAAAATAATATACCACTATCAAGAGAGATTTAGTCTAATGATTCAAGAATGGTACAACATATGCAAATTATCAATAAACATGATACACTGCATCAATATAATGAAGGACAAAAAGCACATGCTAATCAATATGTGAGAAAAATAATTTAACAAATTTAACAATCATTCATGATAAACACTCCCAAGAAAGTAGTCATAGAAGGAACATACCTCAAAGTAATAAATCCATACATGACAAACCTATAGCTAAAATCATTCTGAATGCAGAAAATTTGAAAGTCTTTTTTCTAAGAACAGGAACAAGACAAGGATGTCCATTATCACCATTCCTATTTAACATAGTAGGGGAAGTCCTAACCTGAGCAATCAGGCAAGAGAAAAAATAAAAGGCATCTGATTTGGAAAAGAGGAAGTCAAATTTTCTTTCTTTGCAGATGCTATGTGTTATATCTTAAAAGAAATTAAAAAAAAAAAAGGACTCCACCAAAACCTCTTAGAACTGAAAAATAAATTTGGTAAAATTTCAAGATACAAATCCAACATACAAAAATCAGTAACATTTCAATACACCAGTAATAAAGTAGCCAAAAAAGAAATCAAGAAGACAATTCCATTTACAAACAATACAAAAGTAAAATACCTAGGAATAAATGTATCCAAAGAGGTGTAAGCTGTCTATGAGGAAAACTACAAAACACTGGCAAAAGAAATTGAAGAAGGCACAAATAGAAAGACGTTCCATGTTCATGAACTGGAGAACATGATAACCTTGAGATGACACACTGCCCCCTAAAATTAATAAATTTAAAGCAATCCCTATCAAAATAAAAATGCCATTTTTATAGAAATTAAAAAAAACATTCTAAAATTCATATGGGACCAAAAAAAGGTCTGAATAGCCAAAGCAAACTTGAGCAGAAAGAACAAAATGAGTCATCACACAACCTGACTTAAAACATATTACAGGGCTACAGTAATGTAAAAAACATGGTACTGGCATAAAAATAGACACATAGATCAGAGGAACAGAATAGAAAACACAGAAATAAATCCACATATTTACAGCCAACTGAACTTCAACAAAGTCATCAATAACATACATTGGTGGACACCCTATTCAATAAATGGCGCTGGGAAAACTGGATAACCATATGCAGAAAAATAAAACTGGATCCTTATCTCTCACTATGTACAACAAATCAATTCAATATGTATTAAAGACTTAAAGGTAATACCCAAAGGGTAAAACTACAAGAAAAAAAGTAGCAAAAATTCTTCATGACATTTGTCTAGGTGAAGATTTTATGTCTACGACCTCAAAACCACAGGCAACAAAAACGAAAATAGATAAATGGGACCATATTAAACTAAAAACTTCTGCACAGCAAAAGAAACAATCAACAGAGTGAAATGACTACCTCTTGAATGAGAGAAAATATTTGAAAATTGCTTATCTGACAGAGAACTAACATGCTGAATTTACAAGGAACTCAAACAAATAAACAACAAGAAAAGACAAATAAATAATTCCATTAATAAATGGGCAAATAACAGGAGTAGGCATTTCTGAAAAGAACGCATACAAATGGTCAATATGGGTAAATGAAGGTTTTCTCAACACCACTAATCACTGGGGAAATGCAAATTTTAAAAAACCAACAAAATATAATTTCTCCCCAATTAGAATAGCTCTTTTGAAAAATAAGAAAAAAAAAAAACAGATGCTGGTTAGGATGCAGAGAAAAGAGAAATCGTACACACTGTTGGGGGAAATGTACAACCATTTTGAAAAAAAGTATGAAGATTTTCCAAAAAACTAAAAATAGAACTACCATTTGATCCCCAACGATCCCACTACTGGGTATCTATCCAAAATAAATACATAAAAATAATACCTGTACTCATATGTTTATTGCAGCACTATTCACAATAGCAAAGATAATGCAATCAACCCGTGTCCATCAACAGATAAACTGATAAAGAAAATGTTACATTTGTGTATGTGTGTATAACGGACAAATGGATAAAGAAAATATCTCTGTATATGTGAATATATATGTATATAGTGTGTGTATATATGTATGCATATATATATATGTGTAGATATACAAATATATGTATGTGTGTGTGTGTGTGTGTGTGTGTGTGTATACATATATGGTGTATTACCATTTGACCATAAAAAATAAAATCATGTCATTCCTAGCAACATGGATGGAATTGAAGGTCATTATGTTAAAATAAGCCAGGCACAGAAAGACTAATACCTCATATTCTCACTCATATGTGTAGGCTAAAAAATTTGATTGCATGGGCATCGAGAATAGGACAATAGATATCAGAGACTTGGAAAGGTGATTAGCAGGAGGGGGGGATCAAGAAAAATTGATTACGGGTATAAACATATAGTTAGATAGAAGAAATAAATTTCTATGTCCGATAGACTAGGGTGACTATACATAGCAACAATGTTATGAATATTTCAAGGCAACTAAAGAGAGGACGTGAAATGATATCAACACATAAAAATGATAAATACTCAAGGTAAGGGATACCCCAAATACCCTGACTTGAACATTGCAGCTTCTATGCATGTAACAAACACATGTACCCCATAAATATGTTCATTATTATATATCAATAAAAGAGGGGGAATAGAGCAAAAGTAATTTATAACAAATTTTTCTGTAAAGATTTTTTTCTCTTTGCTTTGTATATGTAGTCACAATAGTTGGTGCCAGTGAGCAACTTTTGTAAGCCAACACACAACTAAGTCTCAAGAAACAAGATATGTGTCTACTAAAAGTCTTCTTAATCATGTATTTTCATAATAGGGAAACTAACAGGCTGTAAGTACAGATAACTACTTATATAGTCACATAAATAAGATCCTTACATTTCCATACATTACTTTAGTTATTGGCTCCCATCCTTCAGGCAGGAGGTGCCCAGACAGAAATTTTGGCCTGAGCCTCAAAATATCTTTAGAAATCAAATTTTACTGCTTCCCCTCCCCATATAGATAACTCTATGGTAATTCTAAAGTTAAATTTGCATCCACTTACTGCTTTTTCTAGTTACTGGGGGTTATTTTGGAGATGTTCTGTGCATAAGATTTTAAACAATTGGAGGTTTAGTTTTTTCTTTTTCTAGAGCATTTAAAAGAAAGTACTGGCAAGTTGCTAATAAATGGGTATAAAGTTTCAGTTATACAAAATAAATAAGTTCTAGACATCTGCTGTACAATATTTTGTCTATAATTAACAATTTTGCATTGCACGCTTAAAAATTTAAGAGGTTAGATATCATGATGTGTTCTTACAACAATAACATAATAAATAAGTATGTGTTAGTTTTCATAACTAATAAATTCCATGGCTTGCTCAAGCAACTACATTGAGGAAACAATCATCTGGAAATTTTTTTTTCCTAAAATTATGACTCATGTGTATTAATACTTCGAATAATAATCTTTGCTCCTAAAGGGCATTATTTTAAGGTGATTTTGGATAGTTAAGTTTCTCTTATTTTATCAATTCTTTTAGAAATGAAACATGAAATACATGAAATAGGTATATTTTTTTTTTGTTTGAAAGCCTTCTTTCTTCATTAACATAGCACTGACTTCCAGAATTCATCCATTAGGATCAACTCAAAAAGACACCAAAGAAAATACTTATCCATCACTCTCTATACTAGAAAAAAACCTTCAAACTTTGAATATACAGCATATTATCAATAAATCTCTTTAATAAAATTACTCTACTGGTTGACCAAATAATCTGTATAGCAAACCACTGTGACAGGCAACTTACTCATATAACAAACCTGCACATGTACACCTGAATCTAAAATAAAAGTTAAAAAATAAAAAAGTGTAGTACTTTTTTAAAAGATCATTCTCCAAAAAACAAAACTACAACAAAAATATATATTTAAAAATGAAAAGTCTTTTTGTTTTCTCTTTTTTTGAGTGCAGTGATCACTCAAAATCACTTCACCCTCGACCTCCTAGGCTCAGGCACTCCTGCCACCTCAGCCTCCCAAGTAATTGGGACTACAAGGATGTGCCACCAAGCATGGCTATTTATTATTATTATTATTATTATTATTATTATTATTATTATTGTAGAGACAAGATTTCACTATGTTATCCAGACTGGTTTAGAACTACTGGGTGCAAGGGATCCTCCTGCTTGTGTCTCCTAGTGTTGGCATTACAGGCGTAAACCACCATACATGGCGTGAGAAGTCTATTGGTTAAATTTCAAATTTGGAGAAAACATTTATTTTTTATCACTATATTAATTTTATTGGGATCATAACCTTCTCTAGAATGTTTTACAAGTGCTGATAATTACCTACTTGACTATCAAAGCAGAAATTAACTTAACTTGAATGACCTGTCATACTACGCTATTATATATAGAGACAGAACTCTTAAGATTAAAACCCAACTAAACGTTGATATAATCTTATCACCTAAACTATAATTAAGTGAGGGTTGAATCATGAACCAATATTTTTAGGAGTATATAAAGATAATTGAAATAGATATTCTTATTCCTGCATTTGATGAAAATCATAGAAAGTTTGAGTTTATAACGAAATAATCATATGTGAATTAACTATTTACAGTCAAAATTGAGCTAGTAGCTATGGGTAGACACAAACTGAATATAGGAGAACACTGCTGATCCTTACATGAATTTTCAGCATTCTTTATCCATTTTTGATTTGTCACTTTAGCCTTTTATAAACTCAGCTTTATTTAGTAATCCTCTTAACCCTCTTCATATTTTCTGCTTTCATACTTGTCATATGACTTCTTTTCTTCACTGATACCTTTTGAAAAATAATTTTCTTACCCATCCATGTCATTTTTATTTCAGTTCTTAAGATTATTTCATAGTTGACTTCATTTTCTGTCTACAAAATATTCTCCTTAACATATACTGAACTATGAAATTCATTAAAAAATTTTGTGCTAACACTAAAAAGAATGAAGACCTTTGCTATAATGACAGAGCTTTGAAGAAAAGATTATGCTCTCTTCCAAATATGTACCATTTCTAATGTCCGATAATTAAATCTGTGCACCAAATAAGTGAGATGACCTTAGGAAGTAGCGATATTCATTAAAAACTTACCCAGAAATTTGCTAGATAATTATTTATCACAGCTGAAAGTATATGTGCAGATGTATAGAGTCCACCCTCAATGCAGGGTTCAGGTAAAATAACATAAAAGTCTCTTACGGCCCTGATATTTTGAAATATTTTAGCTACCTTTATGTAATAATGAAAATGTTTGACTTCCCATCATACTTTATTAAATACAAACCATATCATTATTCTGTGGTCTGTTGTGTCTACTCTAAAATATTTTTTATCCCACTACCATACAATATTTTCTTTATCAATTTAATATTTGGGCAAATTCAGAGCTTTCTCATTCATATTATTAAATAGACTTTTTAATCTCATCAAAACTTACTATGGCATAAAACTGTACTATACTTAACATAATTCTTAATTACTGTGAATGATACTAGATGTAATTCCATTCAAAGGCTTAATGTTATGTGTCAAAATCACAGCAATCAGCATAGTTAACATAGATTCACTGTTATCTCAGTTTTACCAGCTATAAAATCAAAGAGTAACTATCTTTGCTGTGAGTGTTAAATAAATTGCCAAATTTGATAATTATGTCAAAGGATAGGAGGGGAATAAATCTCCAAAGGAAGAAGTCCAAAGAATGAGTCACTTGGGGTGTAAGTCTCCAGGTGATGAAAGATAACACATAAGCTATAATTTTAGCACCTTTAAATTGTACAACATGGAAAGCATTGAGAATGGCGAAAAATAAAAAGACATGAATGAGGCGACGAGGATACAGAGATGTAAAAAATTGAGTAACATTTAAGGCCCTTGCAAAGTTTACTAACTCTTGGCATTTCCTGTGCATTTTAACTCTACAACACCAGGAGTGATTATTTTAGAACTTAAACATAAGTACCACATACATATATACTTAAACATTTTGTATGTCATCATATCTCCTGCGGAAGGATTAACAATTTTAACCTTGTATGAATACTTTCCAGTCTGGTTGACTGAAGCATAAATTATCACCTCACTATTGACTGTAACCAAATGGTTGTATATACACATGTATATATACAATTTTCTGTCTCATCAACATTCGCATGTGCAAAACAATCCTATTAGTAACACCTTTTGTAATAAGAAATAATGACTAAATTTGAAAGTCATATCAGCAAGATATGAATTTCTAGAGGTAGAGTAAGAGGTGTAATTGAAATGAATTACTAGCAGCTTTGAATTTACTTATACGAGAAAGAATCTCTCCATTAAACTTGAGAATAAGCACTGTGGCTTCACTGAACAATTTGCTCAAGCGTATTGCAGTGCATTGGATATTTGCTTTTTACCCAATTGTTCCATTGCCTGTGGTGGTTTCCATCTTCTCTACTTAGTGATTCCCAAACCAGTGTAAAAATCACTCTTGTCTTGAAAATCTAAAAATCCTCTAGCGATCACTCAACAGCCATTTTATCCTGTTCGAGTGGTAACAATCTATTTTTTCTGTTGCTATGTCACTTGATACTTGTATAATAATTATTTGTTCATATTTCTATCTCCCAACTAAGCCCCTCAAAGTCAGGCTCATCTTTACCTGCTAGAACAGGCATAGTGCCTGATACACAGTGGCACCCAAATGCAGAAATAGAATTTTTCATTCTTTACTGAATTGGTTGAAATTCTAGCCCTCCATTTTATTTGTTAAAATTTACGCATTTTACTTTCCTTTTAAGTGCAGCTAAAAAGTAAAATTTCTGTGTAGCAGAATCTGTTCAAGTAGTAGTTCTTTCTGAAAGAAGTTATGATAGACAGAAAAGAGGAAAGAGATGTGGATGTTAATATGAAACTAAATTAAATCCTAAATTTAAAAGGTTCCAGGAAAAAACTTTTAAGATTAGACAATAAAAATGTCTATAAGAATTCAATCCTGTTTTCTTGTTCAATATGAAGACTTGCGTATATACTTATAACTTGCAACAATCCTTTTATGTTTTCTGTTACCAATATATTTGTGCCTTTTTTACTGCATTCATAATAAAGAAATCTCTCAACACTTCAAAAATTATTATTACACAGACTATCACCTTTAACCTTTAATAATCTAACCTTTATCTCTGAAGCCCTTATTTACAAATTTTTAATTTAGTTGTCTGGAATAATAAATGATAATACAATTTGCATTCATTTTTCCAAAGATACACGTACTCTATGTTTCCTTTGTTATCCAGATGTTTCTAAATTTAGGTAAAATGAATTTATGGAATCCATAGATTATTTATCTTAAAACAGCATGTGTACATAATTTTTAATCATTTTACCATAGATATATTCATGAATAAAACATTTTCATTGACAGATGAGTGGATAAAGGAAATGTAGTATATACATACAATAAAATGCACTATTCAGCTTTAAAAAGAAGGATATTCTGCCATATATGACAACATGTGTAAACCTGGAGGACATTATGCTAACTGAAATAAGTCAGGCACAAAAAGACAAATACTACTTGATTCCACTTATATGATATAGAATGACTGTTACTTAAAATATAAACTCATAAAAGCAGAGAGAAGAAAAATGATTTATACCCCTGTTTAAGGAGTATAAAATTTCAGTTATGCAAGAAGACTAAATTCTAGTGATTTGCTGTACAACATTGTGCCAATATTTAACAATACTGTGTGCTATCCACTAGAAAATTAGTAAAGAGGCTAGATTTTGTGTTGTGTTCTTACTATAATAATAATAATACAAAGGAGCAAACTATTTTATTTTTAATTTATAACATAGAAGAAAATTAAAATGAAATATATGAGCCCATATAATTTACTAGGAAGATAAAAAAAGTGCAGGAACAGAATACCCTGTTTTCTGCTGTGAACAGATATTGTTGTTTTCCTCGCAACGAACGCTCTTTGCATTACTTTAATCTATTTAGCTATTCTCTATCTTCTATCTACGTATTATCCATCCATCCATCCATCCATCCATCCATCCATCCATCCATTCATCCATCTTTCTATATAATCCATTTTTGTCTGTAGTCTGTGAAGTTTTAATATGAAAATATTAAGAACAGTACTTTCTTCTTAAAATTACCTTATGGATTTAAATAACTTTGTTTTTTTAAAATAAGATTATTTATCCCATGATGTATTAATCATTTAAAAAAGGATGTTTGTTAGTTTAAGATTTCTTTTAAACTGTAATTGTGAATAGCTGCACACAAACACATAGGCTATTTAATATTTATATGTGTATACATAAAATTATTTTTTCACAAAAATAAATTATGCAATAAACATATGGATATCTAACACATTATTTTTGAAAGCAGATCATTCATATTTTGTTGCTAGATGTAACACCTTTATATACTATATAATTTTGCAACAGACTATCGAACCCTCTGGTTTACATATCTGAAACTATTCCTTTTATCTGACTGTTTTCTCGATGAAGTTTGAAATCAGAAATTCATACAACTAACATAAAAATCATTATCATCATTTTTGACACCCTATAGAATTCCAGTAGCAGATTCTAAAGTTGCTTGGAGTTTATGAATCTTATGAAGAGTAAAGAAAAATTCAGCTGATTACTAGCAGAATTCACTAGTTGTTTACCCAGTCTGATTTTCATCAGGAAGAAAAAGGTCTATTTCTTAGAGACAGGGTGGACTCTAATTTTTGTGCTTACTTCCAGTCTTTATGTGTCATTTAATTAATAAAGACCCATGGGGAAACAACCAATTTAGCTCATATTTAAGCAACTGTTTTAAAATTACCTGAACAGCAAATATAAGCAATTTTAAAGGAGAAAATTTGCCTTAATGAAAGATTTCAGGTAGCCATTTGGGGATCGCTTAATCTATAGATATTTTAGAGGCAATATTAAGAGAAAAAGGATATGAATATTATACAATTTAGTGTAAATTATATCAAGGAGATGTGTTAATCAGATTGTTAGAATAAGACAAACATCCACAGAGCTTCTCAACATGCAAATTAAGGAGAAAATGTGTCAGCACTGACTTGTTTCTTGAAAAAGGAGAGTTATATATTTTTAATCTTAATTAGGCAATAGTTACATATTTCAGATTTATAACTATACATTTCAATTGAACTGTTGGTAGATTAATTGTACTGCCATTTTTATAAGCTTTAATTTTGAACTGACAATGTTTACATTGATGCAATGCAAAGGAAAAGAGAAACCATCCTTCTTGTATTAGAGAAAACCTTTGAACAGTTAAAATTTTATGTAATTATTTAATTGTGTCATGTTCAAATACTTTATCATCTT